>NW_022103901.1:42245605-42268254 GCF_000313985.2 Echinops telfairi | reverse complement strand
GGTCCCCTGGTGGTACAGTGGCCAAGTATCTGACTATGGGCTGAGAGGCTGGAGCCTGCGCTCACCAAGTGCTCCATGGTAGAAAGATAGGCCATGTGCCTGCACAAAAGCTCACAGCCCACAGACGCCCTGGGAGTGGCTTCTCTCTTCTTCAGAGGGTCGCTGTGAGACAGAATCGGCTCAGTGGCAGTGGGCTTGGTATTTTCTCCTAAGAACTGGTAGAAAGTTTTCTTACCCTCAAGTTATATTCAGCAATTCTGAGTGGAGAGGTTTAGTTGGCCACAGACACTGATGTAGTCAGTGGGGCTCAACTTTCCTGTGGCAAAGGTAGGGGGCCCCCTATGTCTTTCCCACACAGGGGCCTCTACACAGGTTGTCCTATGATGTCCTGTTGTGGGCAGGGACCCAGCCACTTCTCGGTGTCACTGAGTATTTCCCACAACTAACTTCCCTTACCTTTCCTCCCAGTCCCAGTTCCCATCCACCCTGGCTCTTCCTTATATAGCCCCGCTTCTCTCAGTGAGGTTCATCAGCACTCCCTCACAGTGCCAACAGCCTGCTTCTTGAACTCCCTTGGCTGAATGCACTGCCTTTAACAAATGTTTCCTCGGATTGTCTCTTATTCTGTGTTTGTTGTTTGAGATGATGTCCAGTTCTATCCCCAAATAGCTACAATGAGCAAATGCTTCCCATGTTAGCAGGTAGGTTCTCCCAGCTTCTGTGCCATCCCCACTTCTCCGCTCCCTCCTTTTGAACTCACCTCAACTCTCCAATCCCTCAGCTGCCATAGGCGTTGTGAGATTTTAGCTTGTGCTTATCTTTTATCCACCGTTCAGTGAGTTAGTGGACGAGGGAGCAAATAGGAGCATCTATTCACTTCACCATCTTGTTCTGTCTCCCTAGGCCTTTCTTCCTAGTTCATCTTAGCCTGGAAGTACCACTGAACGTTTTCAGCATCACAGAAACATGCAACTGTCCACTGCCAGCTGGGTGCTGGCTGTGCACCTGGTGGATTGGCCAGGAATTGAAACTGGGTCTCCTACAAAGAAAGCAAGAATTCTACTATGCAACCAATAGCCCCAGTAGATCAACTAATTATTTCTAATTATGGAAAGCATCCTTTTACTTTCAAGAGTGACCAGGTTTGGGAGGATAAATGATTTATAGCAATCCAGGAAAAACTCTCTCATAATTATCATTTGTTCATTTGCTTATGCAACAAATAACCCTACATGCCTCCCGTTGGGCCCGGATTATTCATGATTAGCCACAATCTTTCCGTCTCTGAGTAAGAGTGTTCTCAATTCTTTGCTCAAAGCATCACAACACGTTTCTCTGGAGAGGTGCAGGATTCACACTTTCCATGGAAAGCACTGGAACCCAGCTACAAGACCATTCTTCTCAGCCCCTCCTGCATCTCTAGTAATCCTTCCTTTTTCCCTCCTCACAATAGGCTAGCATTTACAGTAGTTCCTGGGGAAAAATCTAATTTCTCTTCTGAATGGAGATGCTCTGTATTTTCTGTCATAATAGGGCTCATCTGTGTCAAATAAGGGCTGATCTCCAAATACCCGGGTGAGAAACGACTGAAGAACACATTTCTGGGACTTTCCCCATAAATAGCAGGGTTGTAACTTTAAAACCTTTGATTTTTGTCTGTTTGTTTTGTCTCCCCACGTGGGTTTCTGGAGATGGAACTGGGCGCTCTGATGTAAACACCTGCTTCGCTGAGGTCCTTGGCTTCATTGATCCCATCGGTGATGCCAGTTAGTTGCATGTTGTAGCAGGTCCCTAGGAGCCCTAGTGGCAATAATGTAAGTTAAAGGCTTAGCTTCCAAGTGAAAAGTTGGTGATTCAAACTCGGGGGAGAAAGCTGACTCCCATCAAGGTTGAACCCGATGCTGAGGACTCCATTCAGATTCACGGGGAGCCCATAGGACAGAGGAGAACTGCTCCATGGGGTTTCCAGGGCTGTAGTCCTTAAGGAAGCAGACTGCCATATCGTTCTCCCACAGGCTGGTAGATTCAAACCATGACCTTTTGTGTATCTGATCATCATGTAACCTCTGGACCACCGGGGAGCCTTGGAGAGCCTGTGGAACAGTTCTACCCTTTCTTGTTGGGTCCCTAGGAATCAGAACTGATGACAAAGAGCTTTTAACAGGCTCTGGGATAAGTCAGGGTTTCCCAGTTACATTTGGGCTGGGTAGTTCTTTGTTCTGATGGTGGTGGTAGAGGCAATTGTCGAATGCCTTGTAGGATGTTGAGAAGCATCTCCATGATCCTCTCACTAGGTGCTCATAGTAACTCTCCCAGTTGTGACAGCACAAGCATCTCCAGGCACTACCAAGGGGGGTTCAGAGGAGAAAGAAAAATTGCTACAGATTCTGGGATAAGTAATCTGTATATGAAGACAAATAAGCCATCCTGTCTGTCCTCGAGTGAGTCATATGGCACAGGCATTTGGTAGTTGTCGTAGTTAGATGCCATTGCCTCAGCTCCAACTGATAGCACCCTCATTGACAACAGAAGAAAACACTGCCAAGGCTTGTGCCATCCTCACAATTGAGGCGACGTTCAAGTCCTTTGTAACAACCACAGTGTCAATCCATTTCACAGAGAACCTTCTCTTCCTCTTTTTTGGTGACCCTACTCCACCAAGCATAGTGTCCTTCTCCAAGACTGGTCCCTCCTGATAACATGTCCAAAATAAGTAAGATAAAGTCTTGCCATCCTTCTTCCTAAGGAGCATTCTGGTTGTACTTCTTCCCAGGTAGATTTGTGCATTCTTCTGGCAAGATTCCATATTTTCTGCCAACACCATAGTTCAAGTGCATCAATATGATTCAGAATTAACTGGATGACAGGTTTGCATGCCCGTGAGGTGACTGAAATGCCATGGCTTGGATCAGATGCACCTTAGACCTCAAAGTGTTCTCTTTTCTCATTAGCACTTTAAAGAGGTCTTTTGCAGCATATTTGCCCAATGTACCACGTTGCTTGATTTCTTGACAATTGCTTCCATAGTGGTAAGCAAGTAAGGTACATGTGTTAGTCTGGGTAAACTAGAGAAACAAATCCACAGAAACTCATATGTATATAAGAGAGCATTTTATATAGAAGGTAAGTGTATATTAAGAAAGCATCCCAACCCAGTCCAGGCCATAAGTCTGACATTAGCCTATATGCCTGACACCGATCTACAACATCCTCCTCAAACTTGGAAAACACTCAATAACGCCGAATGCAGGAGGAAAGCCGAATCAGTGAGTGAGTAGGCATCTCAGTGCTGTCAGGGGTCTCCACGCAGCTTCTCCAGCACCCAGGGCTGCATCAGGGTAGGGCCATGTGGCTTCTCCTCAGGGATGTCTCACAGGAAGTGAGTCTTGCCAGCTGAGGCAAAGAAGAAGCTAAGGCAGCTGCACCCTGTCTGACCATCAGAGAACAAGAGACCAGAGAACAAGAAAGAGGAGGCTCACTGAGCCATTTATCTCTCCACCCTTCAATTAATCCCACATGTGTTTATTGACCAGGTTGGCACAATAAACCTTAACTATCACAGTACAAAACTCTAAGTATTCATTAATAAATACTATTTTAAGAGGGTTTACTATGTAGTTTTTTTTAATCTTCTAACTATGTCCATCCAAAGTACAAATATAAGTTCCTCTTTTGTAATTAAGTTGTCTTAAGTTAGTAATTAACAAATTATGCTGTTTTAAACTGAAATTCATTTGACAAATGATTATAAACTGAATATTAAGTATCTTACCTTAAAAACAAAACAAAGCAACAACAACAAAAAAAACTTTAAGTGGCCTGGTAAGAGTTTGACAAAAGTGCTATGTAATGTCAAGAAAGAGAGATGAACTTCTGAGTTGCGTAATGTCTTTAAATAATTACTTTATGTCTTTAGATAGTTACTCAGTATTCCCCCTTGAGGGGAAAGGAAGTGTATGCAAAGCAGAAGAAAAAGCATATGCAAAGGTGCTGATCATTGTGTTGAAGACAGAATAAGACAATAAAAGGGGATGGAAGAATAGGTGAGAAGATGAGAACCTGGGTTAAGGCCCAGGGGTCCCCGAGCAGTGAAAACTGTTAATGCGATTGGCTGCTGACTGAAAGGTTGGAGGTGAGTTCACTCAGAGATGCTTCCCAAGAAAAGCCTGGTGGTCCACTCTCAAAACATTGGTCGTTAAAAACCCTACGGAGCCCAATTCACTATCAAGAAGATTATGGCCATAACTGAGATCACTGGTGTGTGGACTAGAGACAAGAGAAACTAACGCTATCATTTTTTTAATCAAAAAATGAGATCAAACAATCAACCATTACATTAAAACAAAGAATGTAAGGAGACAGGGAAAGTAGATTAATAAAAATGGAGCAACCAGAATGGAAATCGTGAAAACATTCATGCGTTGTGAGGAATGTAACCCCTGTTAATGAACATTTTATTTAGAATTTGTTGAATCGGAACCTAAACTGCTGTGTAAACCTTCACTAAAAGCATAATAAAATATTAGTTTAAAAGTAAAATGAAATTTATTTCCATAAAAAAATGGCATTTTATAAAATAAGGATCTTTGATTTGTTTTAAAACAAGAACAACAACTAACTAAACTAAATCACAGGGGGCAAAACCAGCTAGTGAAAATGCTGTGGAATGATCTCAAGCGCTGCTGCAGACCTGTGATAGTTAAAACTTCTTGGGACTGGCACAATGACAGACACATAGGCCACAGGAACAGACGTGAGAACTCAGAAGCAAATCCATCCACCTGTGGACAACTGACCTTTGACAGAGGGCCAAAATCTATTAAATGGGGAAGAGGTAGGTGCTGTAACAAATGGTGATGGCAAAACTGGATATCTGTTTGCAGAAAAAAATGAAACAGAGTCAGTATCTCACATTATATACAGAAATGAACTAAGGATGATCAAAGACCTACATGTAAAACATAAAACTATGGGGACCATCAAAGAAAAAATAGGGACAAGTTTTAGGACCCTGATGCATGACATAAATTATTGAACGTAACAAACACACAGAGAAGAAGACAAGCTAGATGACTAGGACCTCCTAAAAATTCGGCATTTAAGAGCATCAAAGGAGTTCACCAAAAGAGAAAAATGAAAGTGTACAGAATGGGGAAAACAGTTTTTCAACTTATCAAGCAAAAGACAAATGTCTAAACCCTATAGAACACTTTCGTAGTTCTACCCCCAACCAAAAAGGACAATAATCCATGTTTGTAAATGGGCAGAGGATACTCAGGCTCCTTATCCTAGAAGACATTCAGATGGTCAACAAATATGTGAAGAAATGCTTGTGATCAGTAGCCATCTGCAATATGCAATATTGTCTCACCCAGCATAAATAGCAAACTTAAAAATTTTTGAAAACTACAAATGCAGGTGGGGGTGTATAGGGGCTAGAACTTTCAGCCACTGCTGGGAGAATTGGAAAATAATACAACCAACAGGGACAGTTTTGGAAATAGAAAGACCATATGGTTCCACAATCGCATGGCTAGGAATAAGAGTCATGAGATGAACATGCGTACCCATGTTTATTGCAGCATGGTTCACAATAGCAAAAATATGCAGACTATCTAAACTCCTATCAATGGACAAATGAATAAATATCCACACAATCAAATACTATGTAGCATTAAAGAATCTGCAAAATGCTTTATAGATATTATATGAGGCCATTGTTATGTGAAGTCAAGACAGCATTAGAGAGAGAGGGACAGAGAGAAGGAGGAAGAACAAGAGAAGGACAAACTGCCCAACCCTTGGAGCCCAGTTCTACTCTGAAACACAAGGTGTTTCCATTAGTCAGAGTAAACTCAATGGCAACTGGTTGCTTTTGGTTTTAACAACAGCAGCCGATGGGGTATGGGCTGGCACGGTGCATGGGGAGTTGGAGAAGAGAAGACTGAATTATTTTCATCTGAGTTCAGTTGACCCAAAATGTCCCCAGTCTCCCAGCAGCAAGAGATCCAGTTCTCAAAGCAGCTGCACAGCTCCAGGGCTCCCAGCAGGTCCAGCTCTGGACAGTCCCGAGGCAGAAGTTCCTGCCACATACACCCTCCCGACAGCGTGCTCTTGCCACCTGAGAGCTCTTTATCCAGCAAGAACTAATTAAACTAAGCTTCTCTGCTGGAAAATACAGCTTCATCTCATCCTGCCTCACCTGTGTTTTCCTGGTCCCTGCTGCCACTTGCCTTCTCTTCTAAGGAAGAGGGCTGCAAGGACCTGCTTCAGGACTAAATCACAATTTAATAGAGTGGAGAGTCGTTGAGACAGTACAGGTGGTGGCCCAAGTTGCAAGAACAGAAACACAGCCCAGAGGATTTCAATCCTCTACCATTTTTGTGACCTCAATTTACGAGGCAGAATTTATTTCTGAAGCTTCCAAACAGAACACAATAATGTCCCTACTGGCTGTTAATCACGGGTAGATTCGGGTGGATTTGGTGGATCTCTAACTTTATCCTTTAGTTCTCTCGATTAAAGGGAAGGCTCTATATTGGTTTAAAAAATGAAAGAAAGAAAAAAGAACAGCCTGATGGGGTTCTTATTCTTTCATCTTCAATGCGAATTTGTTAAAAAATATTTGCTGAACACCAGCTATGTGTTGGGACAGTGGCAGATGTTGGGAATGCAGAGATCAACGAGGCAGACTGAAGCTCTGATCTCCTGGCATTTGCGGTCATGCAGAACAAGACTACAAAGAAGCAGGGTACCAAGTAGGGAAATGATGCCAATTAATATGAGGGAACGGAACCTTTTACTTAGCTAGAAGAGAGGGATCCCAATCTTTTTGCTTGTTTGTTTTGCTGTGACAGACTCTGTACATACCAAAATATTCATCAATACAACCTCCATGTTTACAATACATCATTGGTTTTTCACCCTATACCACCGTTATCACAGTCCTTTTCCAAATATCTCACCTATGTTAATATAAGCAGAATTCCTCTAAACAAGGCCCCGTTCTCTCCCTAACAGGTGTCACATAGCAGGTGCCCTTTAGTGACTGACTGGCATGATGTTTTCAAGGAGGAGTCATGTTATGTATGCATCAGGGCTTCATTTCTCGTCATGGTTTGGTTGCATTGGCTCCAACTCATAGCGACCCTAAGTACAACAGGACACAACACTACTGCCCCCTCCTCACAAGTGTTGCGATGTATGAGCCCACTGTTGCAGCCATTGGGTCAATCTGTTTTGCGTAGGGAGTCTTCCGCATTTCTCATTAGGCTGTGTCATATTCCATTGTACTTAGACGTCACGTTTTTATCCATTCATCCGTTGATGGGAATTTGGCTGTTTCCACCTGGATCTCAATATTATTCATAATTCTGAGATCTTTTTTTCCAGATCATTAGCATAGGAACCATTTCCTGTGCACCCCTACCGATTTATGGAATTGATGTAAAGCCATAGGTTTATGACCCAGAACTATTATTGTTCTCTTACATATCCATGAAGTTAGATCTCACAGGAAGAAAAAAGAGACTTTCTTCCCTTTAATTGCCCCACAGCAAGGTGAAGAGTGTTTGAAGCTAGATCATTTTGGAAGAACTTGAGTTCCAGGATTAAAGTGGAGTTTAGGACTAGAGGCCACAAAGACAAATGTGTTGGCCTTAAATACTCATGTGTGGCCTTTGGCAAGTCCTTTAACCTTTACAAGTCTCAGTTTGCAAAATGAGAAAATGGGATGCTGCAGATTAAGTAATAGCACAGTACCTAATACATATTAAATGCTCACCTTCCTGACATGATTGCTGAAGACAAAGTGGGTGCATAAGCAAATGTGGTAAAGAAAGCTGATGGTGCCCAGCTATCAAAAGATATAGTGTCTGGGGTCTTAAAGGCTTGAAGATAAACAAGCAGCCATCTAGCTGAAAAGCAACAAAGCCCACATGGAAGAAGCACACCAGCCTGTGTGATCACGAGGTGTCAATGTGATCAGGTATGAGGCATCAAAGAACAAAAAATCATATCATTGTGAATGAGGGGGAGTGCGGACTGGAGACCCAAAGCCCATCTGTAGGCAACTGGACTTCCCCTTACAGAAGGATTGTGGGGAGGAGAAAAGTCAGTCAAGATGTAGTATAACACCGATGAAACATACAACCTTACTGTAGTTCTTTAATGCTTCCTGCCCACCACTATCATGATCCCAATCTTATCTTACAAATCCAGCTATACCAGATAATGCACACTGGTACAGATCAGAGCTAGAAATACAGGGAATCCAAGACAGATAAACCCCTCAGGACTGAGAGTAGCCCATACCAGGAGGGGAAACGGAAGGTCGAATAGAAAGGGGCAACTGATCACAAGGATCTACATGTAACCCCCCTCCCTGGGGGATGGACAACAGAAAAGTGGATGAAGGGAGATGTTGGACAGTGTAAGACATGACAAAATTATAATAATTTATAAATTATCGAGGGTTCATGAGGAAGAGGTGGTAGGAGCGGAGGGGGAAATTGAGGAGCTAATACCAAGGGCTCAAGTAAAAAGAAAGTTTTGAGAACAATGATGGCAACAAATATACAAATGTGCATGATACAATGGATGGATGGATGGATTGTGATAAGAGTTGTACGAGCCCCCAGTAAAATGATTTAAAAATAATAATAATCATTTATATATAATTATATATATAAATGATTATATATAATATGAAAGCCTCAGGGAAGAAACTAGTGTCCAGGGCTAAGAGCCTACAAGAGCTGTGACCTCATGTACTATGAGATCAGAAGAACTAGAGGGTGCCCAGCTACCACTACCAACTATTCTCATCAGGGCCATGGTAGACGGACTCTAAAAGTATGGGAGGAAAAACAAATAAATACAGGACAAAACGAATTCTTAATAAATCCAGACTTACTCAACCAGTCGAGACTAAGGGATGCCCTCAGACCATTGCTCTAATAAATTCTTTAAGCTCTGAACCAGAACTAGCCCCTGGGGTCACTTTTTACCGAAATAACAGACACACAAAATAATGGTTATAACCTGTGAGTACAGCGCTCCACTACAAAATCATCTGCATGAGACCAAAAGGCCAACAATTACTCTTAAGCAAAGGTGAGGAGATGTGCAGACCAGGAAACTAAAGTGCTGGAACAGAACAGCCAGAAAGCTCTGAAAGGGAATGCTGGCACATTGCGGGGAAGGTGATTAATGCCACTGGAAGATTTGTACATATATTATTGAATAGGAACCTGATTTGCTCTGTAAATCACCGAAAAGGCAATAAAATAGTATTTCAAAAGTAGAATGGCAGATAGAAAACTAAATCCACTGCCATCGCATCAATTCAAACTTGTCGAGTCCTGGGAGGTCGAGCAGGACCGCTCCTGAAAGGGTTCTGAGACTGTGGCCCTTCATAGGTGCAGACAACCTCCTCTCTCTGCAGTGGAGCAGCTGAGGGTTGGAACCACCAGCTTTGTGGATAGCATTCCAGAGCTTAACCTATTGTGCCAGGGTTCCCATGGCTGATGAAGGAAGTGCTTGTTAGTGTTATGCTGTCAGGGAAGTCGGGCTTATTAAACTGGACGCTGAGGGCAGCAGCTGACAGTAGGGGGCAGTGAAGAGAGGCCAACAGTTGCTGCTGAGGCCACTCTGACCCCTGGGGGACCCTATGTGTGTCGGGGTACCACTGCAGGGTCTACTGCGTTTGTCATGGCTAGTTTTCAGGAAGTGGAACTCCAGGTCTTTCTTCTGAGGTGCCTCTGGGAGGATTCCAACCATTAACTTTATGGTTCGCAGCTAAGCTCATGAACCATCTGCACTACTCAGGGACTCTCAAGGGTAGCGGACCCGAGTTCCATACAGCTTTGCTAATTGCTAGCAATGAGATGAGCAAGTCACTTCCTCTATTTCAACCTCGGATTCCTCATCTGCATGTGAAGGACAATCACGGCTGCCTTCAAGGCTGTGGTGAGGATGTGAAACAAGGCATGCAAAGCATCCAGCACATCGGCTGGTACACGAGACGGCCACTGCCGTCAAGTCAATTCTGACCCACAGCGTTTGCCCGGGACAGAGTAGAAACGCCCCTCTAGTCTCCAAAGCTTAAGTCTTCACTGAAGCTGTCTGCCACTTTGGGGTTCGAACTGCTGACCTTTCAGTTAAAAGCTGAGCATGCAATCATTGTGCTCGCTGGTACAACTGATATTTTAAGGTGCCCTACTGGCACAGTGGGCTAGGCATTGGACTGGTAACTGCAAGGTTGGAGTGGTGAGTGGGTGAGGACCGCCAATCTGTCAGGCAGCAGACCAATGCTTGACCGGTACACCCCCAGGATTCCAGAGGGCCTGATTGGCGAGGTGGTTGTGAGGCTCACGCAAAGTGCTGAGGAGAGTGCAATGTGCTGCGTGCAATGGCGACTGTCTCCAGGGATCTAAAGCATGACACAGCTGTTGTATCTTTCTTAGCAAACTGTACTGTACCCATTTTACAGGTGAAGAAACTGAAGTCTAGAGATTTCGTTTCGGTGCTCAATGACCTCAACTAAGTATGGGTTAAACTTGCATTGTTTCTTAACCTGTGGGAACCACTGCCATACTTGAAACCTTCACTCAACTCTAAGGGTAGGCTTGTGACCCAGTCCTTGACCACAGAGAGGGTCAGAGTTACGGGGTATGTGATTGCTTTGTGAGGCAGTGGTAGAATTCTTGCATTACTATGTCATGTTAGATTCCTAGTTAATACATCATCTGTCAGTGGCAACTTGTGCTTAGCAGGTTTTGATGCTGAACAGGTTTTAGCTGAGCTTCCAGACTGAGATGGACTAGGAAGCATGGCCTAGTGGTCTACTTCCAAAAGTCAGCCAATGAATTAGCACCATCACCACAAATTAGGAGCTAAGTGCATGGCAGTTTAGGACAGAGATTGGATCAGGGATGATTATGTGATCTCAAGCCAATAGGATTTAAGGAAACTTATTGCCCTTGACACTCAGGTCACGAGAGCTCCTCCACCTTTAGAAGGAGGTCATCCTGGTAGCCATCTTTGATCCCCTGAAGTTCAAGCCGTAGCAAAGTGACCTTCAAATCAACTAGCCTTCGACAAGCTGGCAGCCCCAACCAGACAGTGGAGAGGAAGAAATGGCATCTGAAGGACAGGCAAGCAAAGCAGAGATGAGGGACAAACTGACATCGTCTGTCTACAGACAGAAGTGATTCATGAACAACAAACCAACCCCGTGCCATGGAGTCAACCATGTGAGTCAGAGTCTAGTGTGCTAGATGTTCTCAACGGCTGTGTTTTCAGAAGCAGGTCCTCAGGCCCCTCTTCCAAGGTGCCTCTGAGAACCTTCGCACCACCAGGAACTGGACCCCAACCACTTTCATCTACATAAAGGCACTGCATGGGCCCTTCTTCTGGTTAGGGGTCCACGTGTACAGTGGCTAAGCGGTGTGATGCCGTTCCACCGACAGCTGCTCTAGAGAAAAATGCAGCCATGGGTGCTTGTAAGGATTGACAGCCTTGGAAACCCGAGAGGGCAATTCAATTCTGTCTTTATAAGGTCGATGTGAGTCAGAATTGACTCAAACACAATAGGTTTGATTTTTCAGTCCCTGTGGTCACTAGCATTTTTCAAAAGTGTTTGCATACAAAAATGAACCTTATTTTGTATATTAATACAACATGTACTTTCCACTGGCCTCAGGTCCCAAGATCCCAAAGTTATATTTCATCAGAGAAAAGACATCTACAAAAATGTGCAGAAAGAATCAAGCTGCAAGCTATGCCCCATCCTACTGAGTGCGGTGTCTCTTGTCCCTGGTCCCAGCACACAGTTTCGCTCTGAATCAAGCGCAGAGGCTTGGGAACGCCCTCAAAGTCACACAGAAAGTGTGCCCAGCTCAAGTGGGGAAGAGGCGCCTGCAATTTGGGGTACGTTTAGGGGGATGAGAAGTTTTAAAACCACAAGAGGGATTTTCGAGGGAGAATGACCAGAAGTAATCAGTGGCATGACAAGGAGTAACAGGAAAGGAAAGTGAACTTGTGGGCGGCCAGTGTGAAGAGAACCCAGCCTAGCTGCGCTGGAGTCCTCCTGACTGGTGGCGCCAAGTGTGTTCAAGGAGACCTGTGCTCCAAAGCATTTTCAGGGGCTAATAGTTTAGAAGGAGGTTGCCAGCCTTTCTTCCAAGGTGCCCCTGGGTGAACTTGAACCTTTTGTTTAAAGCCAACTACATTAACCATTTGTCTCACTTAGGGATTCTGCAGAGAGAGAACAGCTGGGAGAAACAGTGGCGGGCACAGTTTACAGAAGGACCCCTGGTGGTGCGCTCAGTAAACCTTGGCTGCTAATCAGGATGAGGGTGGTTATCCACCCTCTGCTGGATAAAGGAGAGATCGTCTGCTTCCAGACAGATTACAGCCTGGGAACTCTACGGGACAGTTTTATTCTGCCTTATACAGTCATGAGTTCAAATGGACTTTGCAGCAATAGGGCTGGTTTCAGTTAGAAGTGTCCTCCCTGTCTGGTTGCTTGAGGCTAGCACACTGACTGTGCCCAGTCTAGGGGCCCCTGGTGGGGCTGGCCTAACCAAGATACCTGTGCTCTTCAGCAAACAGCCCAGCTCCCTGCCGTCCAGTCGATTCCTCTCGTGGCCACCCTAGAGGACAGGGTAGAACCGCCCCCCCTCTCTGGTTTTGAGACTAACTTTTACGGGAGTCGAAAGCCCTGGATTTGCTAGCATTCTTTGTAAATGGATTCACTTTTGTCTACTTTTCTCCACTCAGCAAGATTATTTTGAGATTCATCTGTCCTTGCAGGTGGCAATAGCTTTAAAAACATTTTTTAATACGGAGTAAAGGAATTGAGTCTACTCCCATGAAAATGTACATCCTTGGAAACTCTCTGTAGGGTCCCTATGAGGAAGCAACTCTACAGCAGTGGGTTTGTCAGAGTTTTAAAACAATTCCAGCGATTGGGCCCAGCCAGACCCAAATGAGTCATTTGGAGCAGTAAAACAACAACAACAACAACACACTGTTGCTGTCAAGTCCTGATTCATTACTTCCCTCTAGGACAGGACAGAACTACTGGCGGTTTCCCAAACTGCAATCTTTATGGAAACCAACTACCACCTATTTCTCCTGCAGAACAGTGGGTGGGGCCAAACCGCAGGCCTTGCTTTTGCTTGGCAACACAGTACTTGTGTAAGTCCGGGTAGACTAGAGAAACACATTCACGGACACTCATGTGTATAAGAAAGAGCTTTTTATAAAGAGTAATTGTACATTAACCCTATAATGCCTGAATTTTTAATTTCAGGAAGAAAAAAATTTTTTGTTTTTATTCTTTACTTTCATAGTTATCAATATATATAACAACCAAAATATACTAAAAAATATAAAATTTGAAATATTTAAAAAATGAAATCAAATTGTCACATTCATCTATGGATTTATAATACAAGAATTTAAAAATGCACCTTCATTTCTATATTATTTTTCATCTTATTTTATTATTAAATGAAAAAACAAACTGAAAACTTATTTCATTTATAAAATATAATACAAAATGTATTTTTTATAATTTTAGTGTGAATTTGAACAAAACAATGTTTTTCTTTTGTGATACAAAGGTGAACTTGACATTTGCTGCAGAAAACACTGGTGTACTCTTGCAATTTACATTTTTGCATCTTCCTCTGTTTGTGACCTCAGGGTAATGGTGAAGACCATCCACACAGGTGTCTCTTCCAGGGAGACTTCTGGTGGCAGGACCTCTTCTCTTTCTGTAGCAAACTCAGCATCAGTAAAGGTAGTAGAAGGTCGGCCTCTTTTTGTTGGTCTGTTCCTTTTTCCTTCCAGAAGAAGAGCTTCGGCGATGCTCATTTTGAACTCTTGCAGCCTTTGGATTTTTTTTTTTCTGTAACTGAAGGCTCTATCAGTCTCTACAATAAAGTAGCCAAGAGTTCACAACAGTCACATATATAAAATGAAAAAATGATTTGTGACAATTTTTTCCCCGATCTGATGTGAATTCTGTACAGTGCAATTAGCGAGTCTATCAAATCAAGCAGTGTATCCAAAAATTGCTCAACTTCCTGGCTACTCAGTGCAAGAGGTCTATTGGGAATTTGCTGGATTGCATAAAGATTTGATTGGTCGACACTATGAGTAATGATATCCTTCGAAAAAAATGCCTAAAATATTCAACAGGATGTTTTACTACCCCAGAAGAATCTATTTGTCCTAACCATTCAGGCACAGGTCTAGCTGTACCGTCTTCAGAAATATGCTACCAAAGAGGAATTCTTCGACTTCTTGATGTAGATGGCTTTCAACTTGTAGTTATTGGAATTGATTCTTCAACCTCAACTACTGAAGTTTCTAACTCATCTTCACTAGTATTATCATTACCACCTACGAGGTCTTCTAATTCATTCAAATCAGAATAAACGGGTGTATATTCACTTCCTATCATGGGAAAAAATAAATATTGTTATCAAAATAGTTTGAATAGCAATATAATTAAAATTTAATATTGTAAAATCAAAAATTTTAAATATAATACATATTTTATTTTCCAATTTCATCCATATTAGCATCTGGTTCCTTGTCTGAGTCTGTACCACTTCCATCTAGGTCATACATTCGCCGTTTTCCATAAAACAAATCACAATCCAGGCTGTTGTAATTTTTGCCACCATTGATTCAAAAGATGAATGTAATGAATTCGTTACGTTTTGAAAAAGTAGAAATATATAATAAATAAAATGTTTTTTTATGAGTATTACACCTTTGACATTAAAAACTACAGTATGATGAACATAGACAAAAAATATCAATACTAAAACTTCACTGGATTGAAAATTATCGTAACATGCACTGAACACCAAACGTCCACTTAACCTCAAACACACAATTGGTCAAAACATGTGCCACTATTCAAGCACTTTGCCGTTAAAATGTATGAGTAGCGGTATGCATTTGTACTAGTAAAGTGCGATGATTTCGTCGACATCTTCATTGGCTCTAAAAGCTTTACAATTTCTGTACCAGACACGTTTTAATTAAATGTTACCAAAAATTCATGCTCAGTATTATAGAGTTAAGCTAACATCCCAGTTAGCTAAGATCAAGTCCATAAGCCTGATGTTTGCCCATATGTCTGATACCAATCTACAAAGTCCTCTTCAGACTCAGGAAACACATGTAAGGAAGCCAAATGCAGGAAGATCACAGGCCAGTGGGTGGGAAGTCTTGTGGATCCAGTGTCGTTGTAAGCATCTCTGCACTGGCAGGGGTCTCCATGGGACTCCTCCAGCTCAGGGCACTACGGTAGTTCCATGTGTCTTGCCAGCTGCAATGTCTCTCAGGGAGTGAGCAGAGAGAGAGAGAGAGAGAGTCTCCCACCTCCAAGGAGAAATACAGGAATTCCCAGAATCCTTAGAAGAAGGCCATGCCCACACAGAGGCCTCACTGGCGATGACCTGATTCAAGGGGCTAGATACCATCCCTTCACTCTGAATCCTCAAATTGAGAGCAGATTATGAAACTACCACGGTGCTTAACCACTGCACCACCAAGATGCCTTTTACTTTGAGCATAGATGGTTTTCAAACACTTTCTAAATGACTGTAATATGTAGGCAGGGTTGAGAACCCAACTCTACTCCAGGACATAAGTATTACCTCATCTCTTTAATAGTAAGAAAGCATCAGATATATTCACCTGTTCACTACTCATATCTACTCAGATTGCTTAATAGCTTTCCCTTATGATCTGTTCTTGGTTCAGAAAACTGAAATCCTGTATGATTTTATCATTTTAGAATCTCTCATTTTGCCATTTACTGCTTTTGGTCTTGCGTGATGGTAGTATAACCACTCCTGGTTTCAGCGGAGGTGTTTACGTCTTATGTCTCTTTTCTAAGGAACCCTGGTGGTGGAGTAGGGGATACCCATTGAGCTACTAGCTGCAAGCTCAGCAGTTCAAACCCACCAGCTGTTCCATGGGAGAAAAGCAAGGCTTTCTACTCCCGTAAAGAGTGACAGTCTCAGAAACTTATGGTGGCAGTCCTACCCTATGCTATAGGGTTGCTATGGCTTAGAATCCATTCGCTGACAGTGCTTTTTGTTTGTTGTTTTTCCCACCACCTTTAGCAGAAGCTCAATGCGCCCCCCCCCCACCCTCCCTTCTCTTCTGGTATCCATTGGTGAACTTTGAACCTGATACACTTGCCTCTTCAAAATGTTTGCTGTGAGGTCATATCTCATTTTCCCATTTATTCACAAATTTTGAATTTGTTTTAGGTGTAAGCAGCATATAAAAATGATAAAAAGAAAATCCTTATATGAAAATATTTCCTGTTCACAGAGGCATATTAGCATTTTAAATAAGTATCCAAAGAGACCATAAAGCCTGCCAGACCTTGAAAAATGGACTCGTTCATACGGGGGGATTGCAGGCAGCAGGTAGACCACCCCATTCTCCCAGCCTCTGTGTGCAGCTGTCACAAGTCATTTGCTATTGCAAATGCAAATGATTTCTTTTAACATTTTTCTACTCACCACCAAACCCTGTACCCCCACCGCACTCCACACACCTCTGGGCTTTGAACAAATTCTTCCCAGTTCAGGGCCCAAGGAAGCAGAGCCAGGACAGACTGGATATGTAAAATGTGGGTGCACAGGATGATCATCGGAAGGGGAAAAGTACAGGGTGGAAATGCTGCTAGAAGCTACTGTCTCTCTCAAGAAAACCAGAGTTGCAGCACCACTGCATAGCCATTCCGTCTCTGGACCAGCAGAGGGGACGTACTGGTACCGCACTCAATGATGGCATCTGCACAAGGCTCTTTGAAGGCGTGTCACACTTCCCAGTCCTAGCAATAACCCAATCTCAGGCATCGGCCAGCTAACAGCACTCATTAGCTCTTCTGAGGCTCTCACTCTCGCTCCACCCATAATTTTTCTGTCCCTGTTATTGTTTTGCTTTGCCTATACTTTTAAAGTGCAGTTTGTTCCAAGATCACTGCACAGTCCTTGACAGAACTGCTCCAAAGCCCTGCTTTAATGCCCACAGGTTTTACAAGCAATAGGTAATATCAGGAAACATGGAGAAAAGATTGAAGTTGTCAAGGGTTTCATCTTGCTTGGATCCACAACTGATGTCCCTGAAAGCAGCAGCCAAGAAAGCAAAGGATGCATTTCACTGGGTCAATCTGTTGCACAAGACCCCTTTAGAGTACCAAAAGGCAATGATGCTACTCTGAGGACTTAGATGTGCCTGACCTGAGTCAGGGTATTTTCAGTTACCTCATTTGCATGTGAAAGTTTGGCATTGAATGAAGAAGACCCAAGAAAAATCTATGTGTTTGAATTGGGGTGCTGGAGAAGAACATTGGAAAGTAGATCATTGCAGATGCAGTTAGGTAAAAACATTCGGCACCTTTTCACTTGATCTCCCTTTGACCCATTTTGAATTTGTTCTTTTTAATGTTTTCTGCTTTCTTTTCTATTGAGGGGTTTCATTGTTTTACTTTGTTATTGTTGTTAGTTTTGTTTGTTTTTTAATGATCCTCTGTATATGGAATTCAGGATAATTAAATCTATAGAAATAGTAACTGGATTAATGGTTCCTTGGGGGTATGGCCGGGGAGGTTTGGGGGGAAATGGGGACCTAATAACAATGAGGACAAAGCAGAAAGAAAATGCTCTAAAATTGATTGTGGTGAGGATTGTACAACTCTTCTTAAGATGCTTCAACTATTGAATTGCATGATTTGTGAATTATATGCCAATAACACTTTTACACTCAAAGGAAAAAAGTATTAGACTGCTAACAGGACAAACAGAGCTGTCTTGGAAGAAATGCAGCCAGAGTGCTCCATAGAGGCGAGGACGGCACAACTTCGCCTGATGCGCTTGGGACCCGTTCTCAGCGGAGAGCAGTGCTAGAGGAGAACATGAGACTTGGTGAAAGAGGAGGGGGAGTGAAGCCCAGAAAGAAAGGCCCTGAAGGTGACAGATGGACACTGTGGCTACAACAATGGGCTCAAACACAGGAACCATTGTGAGGATGGCACAAGACTGGGTTGTGTTTAGTTCTGTTGTGTATAAGGTTACTAGGGGGCCACAGTTGTCCTGATGGCACCTAACAACAACATTTTACAAACACTGGTAGAGCAGTGGTTTGAATATTGAGTTGTTAGCCCTCAGGTCAGTGGTTCAAGCCTTCCAGATGTTCCATAGGATGAAAATCAAGCTGTCTGCTGTCATAAAGATTCACGGTCTCAGAAATGCTACAAGGTAGCTCTACTCTGTCCTGTGGGGTCGCTACCAGTAAGAATCACCCCCTAATGGCAGGGTGTTGGAGTTGTTGTTTTTTGTTTTGAGCTTTTTCCCCTAATTTACAAGAGGCTGGAGTTATTAGCATTTGTCAAACAATGCAGCTCTCCTGAGACCTCTGAGGAAGTGTTGCTGATAACTTCCAAATGATGTTAGTCCTGGAAACACAGCCCCAGAGAACCAACCGCCCATGGGTGCTAGTCAGAAGGCGCCTGAGTAATTCAGTTCCCCTGACATATCAATAGAACTGCCAATTGAAAAGTTTCTCAGAAGCTGAATGTCCCTGTCTGGGACTCTCAAAATGTCACATCTTCCCAAGGGGCCCCTACATCCCCATACATCTCATTCTCAGGCTGAGCAGGCACGGACAGTCTTCTCAAAACAACGACAACCAAAAAACCCAATTCACTGCCATCGAGTGGATGCCAACTCATAGCAACTCTTGCAGTCTTCTCCAAGCCCAAACCAAACTCACTGCCATTGAGGCAATGTGGGCTCATAGTGACCCCCGTGGGTTTCTGAGACTGTAGCTCTTTATGCGAGTAGAAGGCCCAGTCTTTCTCCCGAGGAGCTGCTGTGATTTCAAACTGTTGACTATGTGGATCACAGCCCAACTTGTCATCACGAAGCCACCATGAAATTCCCTCTAAACTTCAAGACCAACCCCCTTGTCCTTGAGGTGATTCTGACACATAGCCACCCTCCAGGACAGAATCCAGCTGCCCCTTGGGGTTTCCAAAGCCGCCATCATTGTCAGAGCGGAAGGTTCAGCTGCTGGTCGGTTCTGACCTTTCAGGTAGCAGTTGAGCACTTAACTACTGTGCCACCCGAAGAAAATGCTCCTTGACCCAACTGGAGTTCCTCTTCTCCCTGACCACCTTTTCTTCCTCTCCGTGCATGATGAGTTCCGGAAAACAGGAACAAACCCGAAGTCCGTGAACTTGTTATTTCTCTCAGGCGAGCAGGCCACCTTTCTTCTCCTAGCTATACTCTTCTGAGCTACTCTTCTCCCACCGGTCTTCCACGGTGGCTTGGCAGTACTGTTGTGGTACACCAGAAAGACAATGGTGACCTCCTGTGACCGGGCAGTGCTGCCCTATAGGGTACCTACCCTAGGCTGCCATCTTTATGGCACAGGTCACCATGTCTTCTCCTGGGGGGATTTGAACCAGCAGCCTTTCAGGCAGCAGCCAAGTGCTGGCCTGGCCATAGCACCTCCAGGCCATGAAAATGAAGAATGATATATGGAAGGAAACACGAAGCCAAAATGAATGCTCGTGACAAAAACCCTGTGTGCTCCAGCGGCCACATGTAGACAGTCTGAGTTAACAAACAGCTCCACGGGACCTCACCTCTGGAAAGAAGCCGCCTCTCTCCCTGCACTCCAGAAGCAGAGCTGGCTGCAGGGTGGCAAGAAGGAGCCTACCTCCCACCATGCAGGGTGTTCCGGGCTGCTTTAGCCCCAGGCTAACTAGGCACAGGCCATATGCACACTCCTCCCCCGAGAGCTTGCAAAATGCATAAGAAATGTAATAGAATCATCAAGTAATCACTGTGCACGCTGGACTCTTTCGACTGTGCCTTCTCTTTGATCTTGTTCTAATGGTTAATGCCCAGAGCACTTACTGCGACCTCAATCCCCCACAAGCTTGCAGGAAGGGGAACCACAGTGGAACGAACAGCAGCCCAGAATATTAAGTGTAAGGGGCCAATTATCCCTGCCCCTTGAGACACCCATGCACCCAGCTTGCATATGCATGGGCCCCCGGGTGCGAGCAGACAGCAGCTGCTGAGGAGGAGCCTCTCACTGTCTGTTCAGGGGATGGGTGCTCCAAAGGGGCCTCTTGAAGTTGAACCCTGGTGCAATTTTCTCTGAGGGCTCATTCTCTTCTACCCAGTGTGGGCCTTTGGAATAAGAAAATCGCTGCTTTCTTAGTGACTAAGGAGCCTTGGCAGTACTCTCGGAAGTGTTGGACTGCTAACCTCAAGGTCAACGGTTCAAACCCAGCAGCCCCACTGCAGGAGAAAAATAAGCCTATCTGCTCCCATAAAGCCGTTGAGCCTCAGAAACTGTGTATAACGTCACCACTAAGCATCTGGGTCAACTTGATGGCAGTGAATAGTGGGTCTTCACCCAGCAGTTACCATCTGAATCAGTGTGTGGGAGTGGAGGTGGAGTGGCGGGAGCCCTGGTGCTCCAGCAGTGTGGCCACTCCAGCAGTGTGGCCCAATGGGCTGCTAACTGCAAAGTTAGCGCTCTGTAACCAGCAGCTGCTGCTCAGGAGAAAGATGGGGCTTTCTACTCCTGTAAAGAACTCGAGACTTGGAAACCCACAATGGGAGTGAGTGTTTGGTGTGTGAAGAAGTGAATGGAGTTTGAGTTAATTCTACACCGGAGGCGCCAGCGATGGTGCTAAGTCTGAGCGTGTGGAGCTCTGGTTCTTAAACAGGCTGAGTATTGGATCACTGAAAAGGCTCAGGAGGCCAGGCCCATCAGAGACTGGTTAAATAAGCATCTACAGCACCTTCAACCCACACCAAACTCAACACTGATTTACAGGGACCCTACAGGACAGGGTCAAACGGCCCCAGGGGGTTTAGTGTGGTGAAATAGTTGTTAAAATGGCACTTGCAATCACGGTTCTCTAAGGTGGTAGGCTGGGCAGCCAATCGATATGGAAATCACAAATTTACATGTCCTACTCTTTTTTTTTAACATTAATCTGTGCAACAGAGGTGTTCTGATGTCATGTTGAAATCATATGCTACCTTTTTGTATATTGGCTTTTTATAGGGAGAATATCATTAGGGTATTTAACTGGTTGTTAAATTATTTGAATCCCACCACTGTCTAAGCCCAACTCGTAACCACTGGGCCACCAGGGCACCCCCTATGGCACCCAGGAATCATATTTTTGTAGTAACGTTGCCCAGGTTAATTCTGGTGTGTGCCAAGTTTGAGAGTCCGCAGTGTAGTGGTTCTTGGCTCTGGCTATTGAACACACAACCATATGGGGAGCTTTAACAATACCAATGCCTGGGTCACAGCCAAGGCAAGATCTCCTGGGGGTCTGTGTTAGTTTTAGGGGGCTGATTTTTCAACAGTAGACCCCAGGCCTTATTTTCCCCCAAGGTGCCACCAGGTGGGTGGGGCATGAACAGCCAACATTCTGCTTAGCAGATTAACCATTTACATCACCCAGGGACTCCTATTGAGGTGAAATGTTCCTGACAATTCCTGTTTTCCAAACTCCACAATTGCTCACCTGCACCCAGAGCTGAAAAGCAATGGTTTGGTGGGAATCATTTCAACATGGAGGGGTCAGGACCTCCTGACCTCTGAGGTCTTCTCCAACCCTGGGATGACAGTTGTTCTCTTAGGGTTATAATAACCCCCCCTGGGACAGCTCGCTGTCTCCCAAGGCTAATCTGCAGAAGAAGCAGTTCCACGCTGTCACCAGCTTCCCCATTTCTCTCCCCTGTGTATTTTTGGCAACCCCAAAACCTCCCAAACCAAAACTATATGCTGCCAAAACTATATGCTCACAGTGACCCTACACAAGGTCTCTGAAACTTCATGAATTTTCTAGGAGCCGGCAAATCTTGTAGCTAGTGGGGCACTATAGACTTTTCCCAGAGAATGTTTAGTACCCCTATCTCTCATCCCAACTCTAACTCTATTTTCCCTCTGGAGAAAGTACAATTAGAAACATCTGGCTCTGCCCCATCAAACCAAGCCCTTGTTGGTGAAGTTCATTCCAACTCCTATTGACCCTATCGAACAGAGCAGGACTGCTTGCAGGGTTTCTTTAGGGAAGCAGACGACCTCATCCTTTTTCCCAAAGAGCAGTTGGTGGAATCAAACCACCAACCTTTTAGTTAGCAGACCAACATTTAACCCACTGTGTCACCAGGAATCCATTGATTACCTCTAAAAACAAAATCACCACCAAACGCTTTCCCATCAAGTAGATTCTGATTTCCAGTGACCTTTAAGAACAGAGTAGAACTGACCCTAGGGGTTCCCAAAGCTGTACATCTTTATGGGTCCAGACGGCCTCATCTTTCTCCCTTGAAGAGGCTGGTGGGTTCAAACACTGACCTTGCAGGTAGAGCCCAAAGCATAACCCACTCTATCACCAGGGCTCCAAAAGCCCACCTCCTTTCTGGTAATGGTATTTTCTATGGAATGAAATTCAGCTATAAGAGAAAAGTTGTGGTCCCTTCCATATTACCTGGTCCTTACCTCAAGAATGTTTGTATATAGTAGCTTTTTCCCTATACCCCTTTTGCATTTTTTTTTTT
>NW_022103901.1:42233300-42243099 GCF_000313985.2 Echinops telfairi | reverse complement strand
TTTTTTTGTGATTGTAAAGATAATACATGTTTATTGTGGGAAATTTGGAGATACAGAAAAATGCACAAGATAAAATGCAACCAAGTAATACTCCTGAATGATGCAGCAGGCATAACAAAGGATGTAAATAATGAATACATAGAGTCCCTGTACCAAAAAGAACTAGTCGACATTCAGTCATTCCAAGAAGCAGTATGTGAGCAAGAAGGAAAAAGTTCAAACCACACGGAAAGTATTAGCTAAAAACAAGGCTCCAGAAGTTGACTACTAATTGAAATGATTCAACTAGCTGATGAAGCAATGGAAGCACTCACTGATCTATGCCAGGAAATTTGGAAGACAGCTACTTGGCCAACTGACTGGAAGAGATCCATATTTGTACCCATTTCAAAGAAAGGTGGCCCAACAGAATGCTCAGTTTCAGAAGTACATTGACAGTGAGCTGCCAGAGGTTCAGCCTGGATTCATAAAAGGATATGGAACTGTGATAGGTAAGTTTATTGTGCCAACCTGGCCAATAGGAACATGCGGGATAAATAAGGTCACAGTTTTATTGGAGGGCAAAGAGATAAATGGCTCAGCAAGCCCTGCCTTTCTCTCTCTTGTTCTCTGGTGATTGAACCAGCTTGTGGCTGCTAGTTCTCTGCCTTAACTTGTGAGCTACACTACATGTGAGACGGCCAACCTGTGGATCCTGTCACTAGAGCTTGAGGTTCCTTTGAGACCTGCTTTGCCATGCTTCCAGTGTATACATCACTTGAGCTTGGGACTATAGGAACTTGATGTCTTGCTGAGTGTTGGTGATCCACCCTGTTGTTTGCAGCCTGTGGCCGGACTGCCTGCATGGACTTTGGAAGACACAGTTGTCTGCTTCCTTGACCTGGGTGGGACCCAGTGGCCCTTGTGAATTGAAGGACTTCCAGTAATATTAACTGTTCCATGGAAGTGAGTTGAACTGAGTCCTCTGTACTGCTGTGTGGACTAATTAACTGTTGTATTCCTTCATGCTGTATATATATATATCTGTATCTATGTCTATATATATACATAATCATAAGTGTCCTGGTTTTGTTTCTCTAGAGAACCCTGCCTAACACAGGAACAAGGATATTATTACTGATGTTAGATGGATGTTGTATGAAAGCAGAGAATACCAGAAAGATGTTTACTTGTGTTTCATTGGTTATGCAAAGGCATTCAACAGTGTGGACCATAATAAACTATAGACAACCTTGAGAAGAATGGGAATTCCAGAACACATCATTTACTCATGTGGACCATGTACATGGATCAAGAGACAGTGGTGGAAACAGAAAAAAGGAATACTAAATGGTTGAAAATCAAGAAAGTTGAGTGTCAGTATTTATCCGCTCACCATAGTTATTTAATCTATATGCTGAGTAAGTAATCAGAGAAGCTGGGCTATATAAAGAAGAATGAGGCATGAAGATTAGAGGAAGGCTTTTTAGCAACCTGAAATATGCAGATGATACAACCATGCTTGCTGAAAGTGAGGAGAACTTGAAGTACTTACTGATGAAAATTAAGGATTTCAATCTTCAATATAGATTACAATTTAATGTAAAGAAAACAAAAATGCAACTGAACCAATAGGTAACATCATGATACAGAATAAAATATTGAAGTCAAAGTTGTCAAGGGTTTCATCTTGCTTGAATCCATATTGCTCATGGAAGCAGCAGCCAAGAGATCAAAGGACACCTTGCATTGGGTAAATCTGCTGCACAAAACCTTTTTAAAGTGTTAAAACACAAAGATGTTACTTTCAGGACAAAGGTACACCTGACCCATGCTGTGCATTGTATTTTTCAATCGTCTCATATACATGTGAATGTTGGACATTGAATAAGGAAAACCAAAGATGAGTCAATGCATTTTAATTATGTGGCAGATGAAGAATATTAAAAGTACTACAGACAGTCAAAAGAATAAATAAATCTGTCAGGAAGACATAGAGCCAGAATCCTCCTTAGAAGTAAGATGGTGAGACTTTGTCTCACATATGTTGGCTATATTGTCAAGAGAGACCAGTCCCTGGAAAAGGACTTCATTCTTGGTAAAGCTGAGTGCTATTCAAAAGGAGGTAGACCCTTGACAAGATGGACTGACACAGTGGCTGCAGCAATGGCTCAAACATAAAAACAATTGGGCTGAGGGTGCAGGACTGGGCAGTGTTCGTTCTGTTGTACACAGGGTCGCTATGATTTTGAACCAACTGAACAGCACCTAACAACGATAGTCCTGAATATCGTGACTGCTTCCCAAATCACTGCTTAATATAAACACTGCTTCTGTTTTGACTTCTATTCTTCTCTCTTGCCTTAGATTTTTTTATTTTGCAAGCTCAGGGTTGTTTCATATCCAGAATTTCCTTCCTTTCAATATCGCTTTTCAAAATATCTTTTTATTTGTTCAAAAATTTCTTCCCTGTACTGAATCTTTTTCCATCAGAGATGCTTCTCTTTTAAAAAAAATTATTTTATTGGGGGCTCGTACAATTCTTATCACAATCCATACATCCATCCATTGTGTCAAGCACATATATACATTTGTTGCCCTCGTCATTCTCAAAACATTTGCCTTCTACTTGAGCCCTTAATATCAGCTGCTCATTTTCCCCCTCCATCCCCACTCCCCCCTCCCTCATGAACACTTCATAATTCATAAATTATTATTATTTTGTCATATATTACACTGTCTGACGTCGCCCCCCCCATCTTCTCTGCTGTCCATCCCTCAGGGAGGAGGCTATAGGTAGGTTCTTGTAATTGGTTCCCCCTTTCCACCTCGCATTCCCTCTACCCTCCAGGCATCGCCACTCTCACCACTGGTCCTGAAGGAGTCATCTGTCCTGGATTCCCTGTGTTTCCCATTACTATCTGTACCAATGTACATCCTCTGGACTAGCCAGATTTGTAAGGTAGAATTGGGATCATGATAGTGGTGGGGAGGAAGCATTTAAGAACTAGAGGAAAGTTATATGTTTCATGGTTGCTACCCTGCACCCTGACTGCCTCATCTCCTTCCCACAACCCTTCAGTAAGGGGGTGTCCAGTTGCCTACCAATGGGTTTTGAGTCTCCACTCTGCACTCACCCACATTTACAATGATATGATTTTTTGTCTTTGATGCTTGCTACCTGATCCCTTCGACAGCTCATGGTCACACAGGCTGGTGTGTTTCTTCCATGTGGGCTTTGTTGCTTCTGAACTAGATGGCCACTTGTTTATCTTCAAGCCTTTAAGACCCCAGATGCTATATCTTTTGATAGCTGGGCACCATCAGCTTTCTTCACCACATTTGCTTATGCACTCATTTGTCTTCAGTGATTGTATCAGGAAGGTGGGCACCCACCGATATGATTTTTAGTTCTTTGATGTCTGATAACTGGTCCCTTCTACAACTCATGGTCAGACAGGCTTTTGTGCTTCTTCCATGTGGGCTTTAATGCTTCTCAGCTAGATGGCCGCTTGTTTATCTTCAAGCCTTTAAGACCCCAGATGCTGTATCTTTTGAGAGCCGGGCACCATTAGCTTTCCTCACCACCTTTGCTTATGCACACGTTGTCTTCAGTGATCGTATCAAGAAGGTGGACACCCACTGATATGATTTTTAGTTCTTTGATGTATGATAACTGGTCCCTTCTACACCTCACTTCTTAATGAATGCAGGTTAATATGATTCATTCAACCAACACTCTGCTCTTAATACATGTTGAGAGTTTTTCCCAGTTAAAGAAGAGCCTTGGTGGTGAGATGGCTGAAGCATTCAGTTATGAACCCAAAGGTTAGGAACCAAGAGGCTCCAACCCATATTCCTCAGGAGAGAGGTGTTGCCATCTGCTTCTGTAAGATCACACCTTGGGAACCCAATGGAGTAGTTCTCTCTCTCTTCTACAGTTGATATGAGTCAGAATCAACTCAGTGGCAGTGGGTTTCCAAGGAAATACCATTTCTTTCTGCAAACTTCTTAGCTATTGAATTACTGGCTCAAAAGGTAGGAATTTTTCTCTAAGAGAACTGCCTCACTTATACTGTTAAGGGAGAAAGGAGGAACAGATTACAAGGATCTACATATAACCTCCTCCCTGGAGGACAGACAGCAGAGAAGTGGGTGAAGGGAGACATCGGATGATGTAAGATATGACAAAACAATAATAATTTATAAATTATCAAGGGTTCATGTGGGACGGGGGAGGGGAAAGGGAGGGGGAAATGAAGAGCTGATACCAAGGGCTCAAGTAGAAAGCAAATGTTTTGAGAATAATGAGGGAAACATATGTACAAAAGTGCTTGAAACAATGGATGGGTGGATGGATTGTGATAAGAGTTGTACAAGCCCCAAATAAAATGACTTAAAAAAATTGTTGTGTTTGATTGAATTGATTCTGATGACTGGTGTCCCTATCAGACAGAATAGAGCTGCCCCCTAGGGTTTCTCTATGGGAGCAGACTTCCCACCTCATCTTTCTGCTGAGGAGCCAATGTTGGATTTGAACCCATGACCTTTAAGTTGAAGTTATGTGCTTTCACCACCGTGTGAACAGTGCTCCTTTCATAACCTACCCCCAAACCTATTGCCATCAAGTGATTCAGACTTGTAGTGACCTCATAGGACAGAGTAGAACACTTCCATCAGATGGCCAAGCTGTTGTCTTGAGGCAGCACACTGCCGTAGCCTTCTCCTGCAGAGGAGCTGGCGAGGCTTACCCCCATTGCTTTGATTAACAGTTAAGCACTTTAATCATTGCACCATGAAGCACTCCTATCAAATTACTCTAAACTAAGTTCACTACCATCTTTCTCTTCCAGAGTGGCTAGTGGTTTCAAACTGCTGACTTTGTGGTCAGCTCTGGTACTATAGTGGTTACACATTGGGCTGCTAACCACAAGGTCAGTAGTTTGAAACCACCAGACACTCCATGGGAGAAAGATTAAGCTTTCTACTCCTGTAAAGATTTACAGTCTCTGAAACCCACACAGGAAGTTCTACCCTGTCCTATAGGGTCATTATGAGTCAGAATAGACTTGGTGGCAGGAAGTTTTAGAGTTTGGGGATTGTGCTTCGCGTATGAATTCCCAATGCCTTGCATGTAGTAATCTTATTATTAGATAAATAAGAGAAAGCATGAATCATAAAATTTTTTAAAAACCACACTGCCATCACATCTATTCTGACCCATAGCAACAATATATGAGTTTTCTGTTTTACAGATTTGCAGAGGTAAGCAGCCTCAACTTTCTCTGTTAGAGTGGTTGATGGGTTTGAACAACCAAAGTTTGCAGTTAGCAATCCAAAACTTACCTGACAGAGCTCACCCCAGAGCTCTTTAAGTGAATCATACCAAACCACTGCCATCGAGTCAATTCTGGCTCATAGCCACCCTACATAGGGTTTCCAAGACTGGATCTTTACAGGAGGAAACATGGGAGCCATTTAATATGTGTTTTCAGATGATATAAATGGATGAATAAATTCTGCACAAAACATAATAGCATTTTTAAAATCCCTCAATGGCTAGAACATGTCAGGAGACAGATCCTAGATTATATTTTGCTTTATGCACACCCCACCTCCCACCCCCACCCGAAGTTTCCCTCCAAGCAGTCAAGCCCAATTACCTCTAAACACTTCCCAAGTGAGGGCTAACATCATACTTTGCTCCTGGTAAGGTATCAGGAAATTAATTGTTCCATTTCTGAAAGACCTTTTCTGTGCAATAAAAAAAGATTCTCCACCATAGCAATTATCTGTAATTACTAATGAAAACAGGTGTCTTAAATGCCTTTTCAAATCGAGACATGAATGGTTCATTATCATAGCAGGCAACTACCAATATCCAATTTTCAATGGGATGCTGAGATCAAACTAATGTGGAGGCTTAGGGAGGTGCACAAAGAGAACAGGCACTTCCGGGATGCTGCCTATTAGAAGACATTTGGCGGTGGGGCAGAGGTTGACAAGCATTAACATAAGAAGCAGAGAGCTTTGTGGGGCTGAAAAACAGCACATGGCAGAGAGCCGTAGAAAATAACAGCAGTGGAGAGTGGATAAAAAATACTGCCTCTCAATGCCTGCTCTATGGAGTACACCTAACCCAAATCTTCACAACTGGAAAAAGAGACACCAAGTATCACAGAGAAAAAGTTGACGTTGTCCAAGAGTTCATTTTGCTTGGATCCGCAATTGATGCTCATGCAAGCAGCAGTCAAGAAACAAAAAACATATGGCACTGGACAAATCTGCTGCAAAAGACCTCTGTAAAGTGTTCAGAAGCAAAGATGTCACTCTGAGGACTAAAGTTTGCCTGACCCAAGCCGTGGCATTTTCAATCTCAATGAATAAGGAAGACAAAAGAAGAATTGAAGATGCATTTGAATTAGGAAGCTAATGAGTCCTATTGTATAATGCTACGGACTGCTAGAAGAACAAAGAAATGTGTCTTGCAAACAGTCTGTCCAAAATGCTCCTGAGAAGTGACGATAATAAGACTTCATCCAACAGACTTTGGACCTGTTACGCGGAGAGACGGAGCCCTGGCCGTGCTCGGTACCAGTGAAAGGTATCATCACAAAGGAGGAAGACAGCGAGATGGATGGGCTCAGTGGCATCAGCCATGGCTCAGTTATGGGAACAAGTGTGAGGGTGGCTGGGGATCAGGGTACATTTTGTGCTGCTGTGCATGACTTCACAGTGGCTCCGAACTGCCTTGACAGCACCCAACAACAACAACAACAAGCTTAGCCCCACCAAGCCATTATCTCTCAGTTCGGCCAGCATTGTTCCTTGGCCATATGAGCTGTATACCTATGCTAGGCTACCCAGCTCCACAGCAAACCAGTTGCCAACAGGTCACTTGCAAACTATAGTGCCCTGACATGTCCTGGAGTGGAACTGCCTTGCCTAGTGTTTGCAGTGACCGTGAGCTTTGAAAAGTTGTCAAAGTCTGAGGGGCAGTGAGAAGGAGGAAGGCCCCCAATGAGGTGGATGGACACCGTGGCTGCACCCATGGGCTCAGTTACAGGAACCATGGTGAGGACGGTGCCGGCCCAGGCAGGGCTTCCTTCTGTTATGCACAGGGTTGCTACAGGTTGGAACCCACATGAGTAGCAGGCAGAATATCCCCTGAGACTTACTGATTTCCACAAAATGCAAGGGCCCCAGAGCCACGCTTCAAATAAGAATTCCCATGGCCCAGTGGCTTTGAGGAGAAAACCTCCTTTTCCCTCCTGAGATGTTCTTGATGAAGATGGCCAGATTCATGCCGTGAGGATTCCTACAGTGAAGAAACCTGGTTCCTGTGTTTAATTGAGTCTTTGCTAAACTGAGGAGCCCTGGTGGCACTGTGGGTTAGACTGCTAGCTGCAAGGTGGTTTAATCCTACCCTCCACTCTCTGGGGGAAAGGCGAGGCTGGTTGCTCCTGTCAAGATTGACAGTCTCAGAAACCCTATAAGGGTCACTGAGTTGGGATCGACTCAATGGCATTGCCTTGGGTTTGTCAATTTTCCTGAACTTACTTGGTCACATGGGTCAGGCCAAGAAGCAATTGGGGAACTAGTATTCTGGGGGACATGTTTTAGGAACTCCAAATTATTGTCTTCTCTCTCTCTCTCTTTTAAACCAAATTTTGAATTTTTATGTATTTTTATGAGTATGTTTGAGGCATGCTGGTGGCACAGGGGTACCCACAGGGTCGGTTCTTCTGTAAAATATAGTGACTACAAGTCAGCATCGCTTCAAAGACAGCAGAGGGTCATGAGTAGGTTAATGAGAGAAACTCTTTGTCCAATGGCTCTGCTTGCTCTGCAGGGTCTGACCTTCCATTTCCTCATAAGAATGACCTTGGTGGACTTAGCCTTGTTGGTCTGCTACCTGAAGGGTCAACGGGTTGAGCTCACCAGCTGCTCTGCAGGAGAAAGATGAAGCGTTTGTTCCTGCAGAGACCCACCCTCAGAGGCACAGGGTCGCTGCGAATGGGAACTGCCTCGGTGGCAGCGAGTTCTTTGGTTTCCCAGTAGATAAGTCTGCAGCACATTCAATCATGGAACCACAGCCTGCTCAGTTGTTGCCTTGCCAGGATCACACACACACACACACACACACACACACACACACTCGGGAAACACGTTGCCATCCCATCGATTTCAACTCATGGTGATTCCATGAGTGTCCAAGTAGAACTGTGTTCCCGAGGGCTTTCAAAGGCCTCTCTTCGGAGGCACTTGTGGGTGGATTGGACTCTTCAAATTTCAGCTACCAGCCATGCCCATTAACCATGTGTACCATCCAGGGACTCGACTTTTTTATTCAAAGGTTGTAGGTTCAAGTCAAGCCAGATACACCAGAGAAGAAAAGCCTAGCTAGCTACCTTCCCAAAACCATCCACTGAAAACCCCATGAAGCAGTGTTCTGTTTTGACACACACGGGTCACCATTCATTGGAATTAACTAAAGGGCAACTACTTACATTTGTTTGTTACTGTAAGACACCCCATTGAATTGTAATTTCAGATAAACAATGAAGAGTTTTCAGCCTCATAAAAGTCCTGTACTTGCTTTTGCTACAGCTGGCAACTGGACTGTTTAGGATGGACGTGGAACCCAAGGCTGGGAGGTCATTGAGCTCTTTCCTCCAGTTCACAGTGCTTGCTCTGGGGGATGGAATCCTGGGTTATTTAGAGATGTGCCCTTGCTTTGGTGTTGGAGGAAAGGTGGCTGCACCCTGTACTCACACAGCTGGAAGGATGCTGGGATCAACCATCTTCCCCTCCTCAAGAGAGGCAGTGGGAAGTGAGGTCAGACCACCACTTGCCCAGAAGCAAGCCAAGAGAGGGAGAGAGCGGAGCTCTCCTAGCTTCAGTGATGCTCCTGGATCCCCGTCTGCAGCTTGCAAGTTATATGAGCCAACTTTTATAGGAGCCTTTGTTTGGTTTCTGCTCTTTTTCTTAGGCTGATTTGATTTTCAAAATGCCCAAAAGCTAATCTGGCACTTCTTTTCTGCTGTCCCATTTGTATATATTATTTAGGACACATTTTGCATTCACTAGGAGCCCTGGTGGTGTAGTGGTGATGAGGTGGGCTGCCACCCTCAGGGTCCATAGCAACAGCAACTCGGGAGAAAGACTGGGCTTTCTACTCCCGTCAAGAGTTACAGTCTCGGAAACCCCCGGGGGCAGTGAGAGGAGCCCATGGTGGCACAGTGGACTACTTGCTGGGCTGCTAATTGAAAGGTCGACATCCTCACCCCAGCACAGAAAGATGAGGCTTTCTGCTCTGGTAAATATGGACAGCCTCAGACACCCTCTACACGGTCCCTGTAAGTCAGAATCGACCCAACAGCAGTTAACGTGGTTTTTATCCTCTATTAGAAGCCAGGAAAACATCTCGATGATGCAATGGCCAAACATCTGGCTGATTACTATCCTGCCAGTGGTTCAAACCCACCAGATTCTCTGCTATCATAAAGGAGAAAAGACCAGGAGATCTGCCATCATAAAGATTTCAGCCTTGGAAACCCCACGGGGCAGTTCTACTCTGTCCTGTAAGGTTGCTATGCATTGGAAATCGACTCACCAGCCAACAACAGCGGTCAGGACTTTGTGCTAAATGATTCCTTCACCCAGTGTTTGACATTCGAGCCACTCAGTCTTGGCTGATGTCCACCTCATAATCGAGGCCAGCATGTGGTGTAAGGATCTTTTCCCCACCCCAGAGCCCCACATCGACCAGGGCTAACATCTGGATTAGACACGCTGAAAGGCCAGGACGTCGCAGTGG
>NW_022103901.1:42229732-42232127 GCF_000313985.2 Echinops telfairi | reverse complement strand
AACAGAAAAGTGGGTGAAGGGAAATGCCGGGTAGTGTAAGATATGATAAAATAATCATTTATAAATTATCAAGGGTTCATGAGGGAGGATGGATTGGGGAGGGAGGTGGGGAAGAAAAATGAGGAGCTTATTCCAGGAGCCCAAGCGGAAAGCGAGAGTTTTGAGAATGATGAGGACAATGAATGTATAAGTGTGCTTTACACAATTGATGTATGTGTGGATTGTGATAAGAGTTGTGTAAGATATGATAAAATAATCATTTATAAATTATCAAGGGTTCATGAGGGAGGATGGATCGGGGAGGTAGATGGGGAAGAAAAATGAGGAGCTTATTCCAGGAGCCCAAGCGGAAAGCGAGGGTTTTGAGAATGATGAGGACAATGAATGTATAAGTGTGCTTTACACAATTGATGTATGTGTGGATTGTGATAAGAGTTGTATGAGCCTCAATAAAATGATTTTTTAAAAAGAAATATTTACTTGTAATGCGTCCAGTTTTCTGGGCACATCTCTACTCCCTTTTTTTAGTGAAGTGAAGGCATTGGTGGACCATTCTCTAAAATCCTTTCCAACTTTAGTATGCACAGGTGCTTTTAATATGCTTGATGCATCTGGTAAAAACAGACTGCACATATGAGGGGGCTTTAAAAACTTCATCAAAGAGTGGAATTCAACAGTAATGGACTTCCCGTCAAGTTTTTGAAATCCACTGGTGTTTCTGTAGCTATAAGTAGGAAGAGTCTGTTATGTTGTAGGTGCTGGCCTTAAAGGCAGGTACTAAATAAATATCTAGTGAGATATAGGCTATGTCAGATTGTTTTCCCAATATGATGGAAACAGCCTAAATGCCCTGCTGCAGATGAATGAATACAGTGCGGTAAACAAGCACAATGGAATACTACACAACCTTCAAGAGATATGAAGCCCTGATGTCTGCTTAGACAATGACTGACCTTGAAAACGTGATACAGGGTGAGCTAAGTCACAACCAGTCAAATAGCACCTGGTCCCGCTTATGTAAAATGTCTGTAATTGGCAAATGTATAGAGACAAAAGCTTCTGCGTGGGCAGGAGGGGAACAGTGATGGAAAGATATGGAACAGGATCAGGGTGGCTGTTGAACAACACGATGAACATGTCGATGTCACCAAATTGTCCGTGTGCAGATTGTTGAAGCAGTGTAGGCTTTGCTACATATACATACCTACTATCATGATCCCACTGTCGCGGAGTTGATTCCGAATCATATCCACACTATACTTATCCCCATTTAAGAGAAAGGCTCTAGGAAGGAGAAAAGGGAGAGCATTCTTTAAGCCGGCGTCCGGGGAGTGCGCTCCAGGCAGAACAAATGGCAAGAACAAGGGCCCGAAGGCAGGTGTGTGCTTGGCACTTTTAAGGAGCAGCACAGTCACTATTAGCTTCCTCACTGAGCAGGGGCTGCTGGGAGTTTGAGCAGCTTGATCTTGTTGCAGATGTCCTTGAACTTGAGCAGTAAATTATCCTCCAAGTTCCATTAGTGCACCTTGGCACGGTTCTCTTCTCAGATGCCCTGTGCCATGTTCCTCCTGAGAAGGGGCTATAAATAAACCACAGTTCTGCTCTCAGCAGGGAAATGGGTCCTGGAGTTGCCTTCCAGACACATTAATAACCACCCTCTCCTGCCCCTAAATTAATCTCGTTATGAGGTGGCTTTGCCACGGGTAATCATCATTGAATCCCAGCATCCACTCTCCTGTTATTCATTCTGCCGAGTGCCCCAGTGAGCTCAGAGGAATAACGGGGAACTCCAGCCAAATATCTTTTCCAGCCGAGACCATAGCACTGGATGCAGAGAGAATACTTCTGATCCAGTTACCTGGATTCTACTGGACCCAGCCTTCTTACCTTAACATCAGGTCCATGATTAGTGGTTGGCAATTCTCTGGGCAAACTCAAGAGAAGGCAAGAGATCTGAATTCAGGTTTCTCTGGCTCTGAAGGGAGAGCACAGGAGAGGAGGTAGAAAGAACAGACACTTGTAGGGTGCATTCTGTTCATGTATCACTGTGTCTTGACCGCCCAATATGCTTGGCAGTGAGCCATAAATCAAGGGCTTGGACTTGGGGAATACCATATAGGTTTTTAAACCATGGACCAGGAACTAGGCGCTATAATACTTATTTTCTGTATTGGCAGCATAGACGAGTGATTAAATAGCTAACTGAAAAGAAGAAAAGAAAAAGAAGTTGCCATTGAGTTGATTCCAACTCAGGGTGACCCTCCGTGTGTGAGAGCAAAACTGTGCTGCATTGGGTTCTCACGGGCTGCATTTTAATCAGATCATCAGATCTTTCTTCCAAGATACCTCTGGGTGGTCTCAGACCTCCATCCTTTCTTTAGCAGTCGAGCGCACT
>NW_022103901.1:42213146-42229473 GCF_000313985.2 Echinops telfairi | reverse complement strand
AAGTTCTATCATTTAACTGTAAAGCACTGTATATTCTATAAATGACCATATGGTTGTGTGGATAACAGATTGGTTTTTTGTTTTTTGGTTTCTTGTGGCATTCTTGGGTTATAGTCAGATCTCAGTAAGTACCGAATGAATGAGTGAGTTGACACACAGAATTGTTACAACCTTTGACCTGTTAAACTTGCTGGAAAAGTCAATTTTCCTTTCTTGTCCTTCAGAAATAATATTAAATTCCAAAAACCTAATTTCTCAGAAGAAATATAGCCAGAATATTCCCCAGAAATGAAGATGGTGAGACTTCACCTCCCATGCTTCAAATATGTTCTGAGGAGGGACCAGTCCCTGGGGAGGGAGATCATGCTTTGTAAAGTAGATGGATGGACGCAGCAACTATGACAATGGGCTCAAGCAAAGCAACAATGATAATGATGGTGCAGGACTGATGGCAATCTTTTGTTCTATTGTAAGTAATGTCACTATGTATCAGAATCAACTGGAAGGCACTTACCAACAATGCTATCTTGGAATTAGTGCATTGGACACACCATTGGGATCACCAACTTTGACTCTGGTATATTGGGAATATCTTTTGAACCCCAGAAGCCACAAAATGAACCTGTTGTCATTGAGTCAATTCTGACTTATAGTGATTCTAAAGGCCAGAGTAGAACTGCTCCGTATTGTTTCCAAGACTATACATCTTGATGGTAACTGATGGCCATGTACTTCTTCTGCAGAGCAGCTGATGAGTTCAAACCTCTGACCTTTGGGTTAGCAGCTGAGTGCTTTAGCCTCTGCTCTATCTGAGTTCCTTCACGACTCTCTTTTCCCACTAGGCTTCACCTTCTTTATTCTCAGATCTTCCCTTAGGTTCAACTTGAGGCATTAAGACAACAAATTGAAGAATTCTACTGTAGAGGAGGCTTTATTGCTATTTTTGTTTGCATGAATTTACTACAAATAGGGCCCTTGAAGAAACCAATGGTCTGTGGTTCATTTACTTACTCATGTAGCCATCATGCATTCATTGGCTCAGCTACAAAATAAAGGAGTCTGCATTCATTTTGCTGGAAGTTGCTGGAGTGTACATGGCAGTTTATACTCTTGACTCTTTTTTGTAGGAGGTGGGATCCAGAGTTGGGGTGGGGTGAGGGGGTGGAGATTCAGAATTTGGAGCTAGTCAGTCGGCAACTACTCAAAGATGTCCTTAGAGACTATTATCATGAACAAGACAAGGCCAGAGCACGAACTTCTCTAAGTGACTAGTCAGAAATCATTAACCCCAGTCAAAGAGCTTTGAGTATATCATTGGCTCACTTATCAACCACCCCAGTAGCCAACATTCCCCATTTACAATAGCAAAAACATCTAATTTGGACAGTGATGGCACACATCTGGCAGTAGCAAATACCTAGGTTTTAGGTGAGAGTAATGCTGACTGTGATGGGTAAGATTATGTGTCACCTTGGCTAGGCCACAATTCTCAGAGATTTGGAAGTTCTGTAAATGATGTCGTAGAACACCTATGTAATGATGTCATCCTCCATTTTGTGATTTTATGTAGTCTTCCTCCATTTTCCCATTTGGCTGCATAACAACCTGCTCTTTGGAACCTGACCATATGGATAAGGGAGGCCTGGGTACAGTGCCATAACCTGAGGAAGGCCCTAGAAGAAGGTTTCCAGAAGAAGGTCAATAGAATGTTTTGAAGTTTGTCATTGGGCTTCTTCATTATTTGAATTCCTTGCCAATGAGGACACTAGAGTCTTCCCATGGACTCCGGGTAAGGCAAGGTGGTTTAGTAAAAACATCATGCTTTTTAGAATTACCAGCTGCGATGCCTGAGGCAATTCTCCTTAGATTCCTGAACCTGTTTCTTGATATGTAAAGCAACAACAAGCAGATCTGACTAGACAAGATTATGTGAGGATTCATGGAAAACTCATGGAAAGTTTCTGGTATCGGTAAAATGTTATACGTTGGGTCTAATGCTCTTCCTGAGTCCTCCCCCCCCCCCCACCAACCCCATTGGCAGCTGTTGTTGTTGTTACCTGCTGTTGAGTTTCCCCCAAACTCCTGGTGACCCCATGCACAATGGAAAGAAATGCTGGAGTCCTGAAGTATACTCATGACGGGGTCATTGTGACCCACAGCATTTCTATTGACTAGGCTTTGAAAATCTATTGTCAAGCCTTCTTTCCTAGTTTCTACTACTGAAAACTCCACTGGAACATGTTCAACTTCACAGCAATACAGACAAGTCCATGGTGGTTATATATGAGGAACCTTAACTGGAATTTGAGCCTAGGTGTCCAATATGTAGGTGAGAATTTTATTAATGGCCCTATGTATAATGATATACCTTGTTCTTAGCTAGTATTCAATGTATATCAGAAATTTTATGTTGAAAGTTAATAGAAAACCCCACTCAAGCTTCTTTGAACAACAAACGGTGTGTTATTCTGGGTTGACTAGAGAAACAAACCTAGAGACACTAATTTGTGTATAAGAAAGAGCTTTATATCAAAGAATAATTTTATATTAAGAAAGCATCCCAGCCCTGTCCAGTTCAAATACATAAGTCCAATATTAGCCCATATGTCTGATACCAGTCTATAAATTCTTCTTCAGACTCATGCAGCCATGTAATAATGCCGAATGCAGGAAGATAACAGGCCAGTGGGGGGAAAGTTTTGTAGATCTAGTGGCAGTGGAGGCATCTTAGTGCTGGCATGGGTCTCTATGTGGCTTCTCCAGCTCCAGGTCTTTGGCTCCATCAGCATAGCTCCATGTAACTTGTCAACAGGAAGGTGTAGTAGAGCGAGAGAGTGTCCCACCTCCAGTGAGTTATCTCTGTCGCACCTCCAAATGAGATCATCAAGCTGCGACCTGATGGACAGACTAGACTCCCCCTATTTGCAAGTTGACAGATATGTAACTGCCAGAAATGGCATTTACTAACTTGGGTAAATGAGTATTTCAGAAGTGGAATTTGAGCCAGGGCTTTTCTATTTGATCCATGGGTAGTTTTCCTCTAATGTTCCTCTTTTCTGACTCATTCAAAAGAGTAGTCCCCTCAGGATTCATAGTGTCTGCCAGCAACTTGCAGGACCCCTTTCTCTTACTCATTGCCATTGAGTCAATGCTGACCCATAGTGACCCACTGTGGGTTTCCAAGACTGTAATTGTTGACAGGAATAATGGCTGATGGTTTCGAGCTGCCAACCCTGAGAATCGCAGTCCAACACATAACCACTACGACACCAGGGCTCCTATGTTTACTTATCTACAGACAGCAGGAACCAAGCATGCCTAGAGTGATCTTACAAAGTGACAAAGAATGCCCCCAGCCCCAGAAGTCTCTTGTAAACATATCCCCGCATCTCATTTGCTTTAATGGTATCAGACATGATGAACCAATCAGAATAGCCTCCCTGAGGTATGCAGTTGGGCTTAACCAAACAGGAAAAACCAATCTCATCCGTTCCACCAGGGAGCAGATCTTACCTCCAGGGAGAAGATGGGATTGGTATATCTTATTTGGTTCTGTTAAAAGAGGTGTATGATAAGCCAGTTGCCATCCAGTTGGTTCTCACTTATAGTGACCCTCTAGGACAGGTCAGCCTACTGCACAGGGTTTCCTAACCTGTAATCTTTCAGAATAACGGATGGTCATATCTTTCTTCCATGGAATAGTTGGTGGGTTAAAACTACTGAACTTTGGGTAGTCCACCAAGACTCTAACCCAAAACTATAGTTTCATGATTAAGAGAAAAAGGAGACTGCATGGTAGTTGCTTTTTAACTTTTTAAAATTAAAGTTATTTTCTCCATTTTATTGGGAGCTCTTACAGATATTATAACTATCCATAGTTCAATTAGATCAAGTATGATAGTACAATTGCTATCACCATCGTTTTTAAATATTTTCTTCTTGCTCTCTTTTATATCAGCTCCCCTTTATCCCTGCCCTCCCCTATCCTACCCACACAAGTCCTTGTTATATTAAATATTATTATTGTTCTTTCCCCCCCGTATCTTACACCATCCAATGTGTTCGTTCACCTGCCCATCTGTTATTCATTCCCCATGAGTCGAGTTATATAGTCAGCATTGCTATCAGTTCCCTCTTCCCCCCTCCCCCCATCAGAATCATTACTCCCATTACTATTTCTGAAGGGTTTATCTATCTTGGATTTCATGCATCAAAAAATCTTTATTATACAAATGAACATACACAGGGCTAACAGGATTAATGAGGTAAGCCTAAGACCATATAGTAAGGGGAGGAAATATTAAACAACTAGAGAATTATTAGGTGTTTCAACAATGCTATACTGCACAGTGGATATATCATCCCTTCTGTGTGGCCCTTCTGTGAGGGACTGTCCCATTATCTGGGGGTCTCCACTTTGCCTATGTTCCTTCATGCCAATTTGGTTGCTTGTTTTTAAACTTCTGATACCTAGTCCCACAGACACCTCATGATCACATGATCACACAGGCTGGTGTGATTCTTCCATGTGGACTTTGTTGCTTTCATATTAGATGGATGCTTGTTTATCTTCAAGTCTTTAAGACCCCAGATGCTATATCTTTTAATAGCTGGGCACCATCAGCTTTCTTCACTATATTTGCTCATGTACCCATATTGTCTTCAGTGATCATGTTGGGAAGGTGAGTATCATGCATTGCCACATTATTAGAACAAATTGTTCTTGTACTGAAGTAAGAAGTAAGATTAAAGTAGATGCTCAAAGTCTTTCTGCTTCCTTGTACTTACATATATATTATATAGAGAGACAAATACACCTATCTTTATATATTTACATATATGCATATCTATATTTATACCTATACATAAAATTATTACTTTCTCAGTCTCCTCTATTTCTTTTTTCTTTCATCCTGCCCCACTATCATGTTTACCTATTGTTTGCCTCTCAGTAATTCCTCTTGGATACATTTCTATTGATCAAACATAACCAGGAACACTACCTCTTCCTCACCATCACTTTTCGATCCCTTGCTACTCCCCTACCCCTATCATTATCAGCTCATTGCTCCCCCATTCCTGCCTTCTCCTCTCCCATGTTCCCCCTTTGGCCCTGTTGCCATTCTCTCTGGATTGTTTATCCTGCTTATCTTATATAGACACCAAAAAAACCCACAAAGAAACAAGCTTATGCAAATAGTTCCATGTCTAACTATTGTCCTGATGCAGAGCAGATGAGTACTTTCTGTTAAATAACAAGCAGGCCTTGATAAAATCCAACAGTCCATTCCCCTTTTCTTTCAGGAATCCATCTCCCAAGATCCCCTTACCTAACAGCATTTACACCCTTTTAGTTCTAATGTCTGAGGGGCACATCTTCTACAAGACCACATTGCTCTTCCTGCAGTCAAGGCTCCACCCCAAGTTAATGCCCTTTAGACTTTCATTGTGGCCCCCTTGTGAATATCCCCCAACCAGTTCAGAATAGGTGCCAAGCACTGCCCCTTGAGTCAGATGTCTGCTATGGAGATTCCTCAGGGACTTTGTGTCTTTGCTACCTTTGCTGGTCTGTTGCACATCCCTCTTGGTTTGTCCCCATGTGGGCTGGCTGGCTGGCTGTTCTCCTTGAACTGTATCTTCAGTGCTGGCCTCTATAGTACTGTCATCTAGGAAGGGGCCAGCCCAGCAGTCATCTCTGTAGATGAGCTGCTTCGATCAGGAACGTCACCCTCAAGGCTTGCCGCACCAGAATGAGGTCTACTCTTATCTCCCTTTCCTGTGGAGAAATAAACAATACCTCCCTTGGGTGGATTAGTGCCTTGTTTCCCCATTGCCATCTTTATGGCTCTATGTGGGCCACAAAGGCTTATGGGGGGTGGGGGGAATGTTTTTCTGCAGAGTTGCTATCTGCATCTTAAAACACCCCCCCACACACACACTTTCTTCTTTGATGGCGATGCATCACAGTGCTTGATCTGGCTCCTACCAGAGTATCTGGTCCTCGGCCTAGGAACTGTGCAATATGTAAATTTTCCCCCTATGCCCATTCTGTTGTTTGAACTTGCCTCAGGGGACTCATGTTGTACTTGTCCTTGTGTGCTTGGCTAAGTTCACTCAGCATAATATCCTCCAACTCCTTCCATAAGACAAGGTGCCTCATCATTTCTTCGTTGCTTGTTAGGGATGTATAGTACTCCATTGTGTGTATGTACCAGAGTTTTTTAATCCATTCATCTATTGATGGATGGAAATTTAGGCTGTTTCCAATCCTTTGCAATTGTGAACTGCATAGCGATGAACATTGGAGTGCAGATGTCTGGTAGTGGCCTGTTTCTTATTTCTTCTGGGTGTATGCAGTAGTGGAATTGGTGGGTCAGAAGGTAACTCAATTTCAATCTATTTTAGGTATCGCCAAAACACTTTCCACAGTGGTGGTATATATCTACAAGACCACGAGCAGTAAATGAAAGTTCCTATGTCCCCACACCCCCTTCTACATTTGTTGCTTTCTGTTTTCTTGAATTGGGCTATTCTTGTGGGTGTTTGGTGGCAACTCATCATTGTTTTGATTTGCATTTCCTGGTTGGCTAATGATGGGGAACATTTTCTCATATGTGTATTGGCCATTCGGGTTTCGTCCTTTGTGAATCTTCTGTTCAAGTCTTTTGCCCACCTCCTCAGTGGGCTATTCGTTTTTTTCTTTTTGTAAAGTTTCAGGGTCCTATAGATTTTAGAAATCAGATCTTTGTCTGGTATGTCATTACTAAATATCTTTCCTGTCTGTGGGCTCACTCATTTCTCTCTTGATGAAGTCTTTCAATGCACATGTATACCCATGTGTCTATGTTCTCTTCCTCTGGGTGAGTATTCTTCATTATTGCTGATAGCCCATGTATTCCCTGTGTTAAGGTTATTAGCTTTGTCCCTACTTTTTCATTGATGAGCCTGATAGTTTTGGGTTTTCCCTTAAGGCCTGCGATCCACCTTGAATTTTTGTCCTTGTGTATTGGGTGAGGTGTAATTTCCCTTGTTTCATCCCTAAAACTAGATATGGATGTCTGGTTCTTCCTATCTTTTCTTAGGTTTTCCAACAGTGTGGTGATTCTATTAATCCTTTCGAAGAACCAACTTTTTACTGAGTTAATTTTCTCCATCATTCTTTTGTTTTTCTACTCATTTATCTTTCCCATGATTTTTATAATTTATTTTCTTTTTCTATTAGGATTATTATGTTGATTCTGTTTCAACTGCTAAAGATTTTGTGAGAGGGTATTCACCATAAGTCTCTCTTCCTTCTTAATATGCACAATTATTGCTATCAAGCATCGTCTGATAACTGCCTTTGCTGTTTTCCATAGATTTTGGTATATTTAATACTCATTCTCATTGGTTTCTAGAAAATTCCTGATTTCATCTCTAGTTTGGGCCAATGCACTCTCCTTTTGAAGAAGTAAGTTATTAATCCTCCAAGTATTTGTCCATTAAAAAAAATCTTTCTTTTGTTGATTTCCAGGTTTGTGGGGGTAGTGGTCAGAGAAAGAATTCTGAGTGACCTCTATATGTTTGAATTTTCTCAAACTTGACTTGTGTCCCAGCGTGTGGTCTATTTTTGAATACGTGTCATGTGAGCTTGAAAAGGATGTGATTTTTTTTTTTTGCAGTTGGGTGGAGAGCTCTGAATAGGTCTATCAGGTTGACTTGACTAATTGTTGAGTTTAGTTCTGTAGCCTCCTTGTTGCACTTCTTTCCTGATGATCTATCCTTCTTGGAGAATGATGCATTGTTGATCTTGTGATTTCTTTTTTCGTCTTTTGGAGGATTTGATTGACAAATTTTGTCAGTCTCTCATTGGGTGTGTATATGTTTTTTTATGTTCTCTGGCTCTTGATCTACTGATTCCTTAAGCACTACATAATGCCCATACTTATCTCTTGTTATGTCCTATACCTTCAAATTGATTTTGCTGAGATTAGAATTGTGACTCCTGCTTTTTTGAGATTGCCATAACCTGATATCTCTTTAGCCAACTTTGATTCTCAACCTGTTTTGTCTGTGAGCTTGAGATATTTCTTGCAGACAACAGAATGGGTTTATTTCCTGATCCAGTCTGCTAGTCTTTGTCTTTTAATGCAGGAATTCAAACCCTTGACATTCAGGATTATATCAATCAGTGGATTCTTTGCTGTCATCTCATACCTTTCGTGATAGACTTTTTCCTCCCTCCATCCTTAGCAGTGTGTTTTGTATGTTTGGGGGAATTTATTCTTGTCTTCTTTTCATGCTTGGGTCAAAGATATCTTGAGCATTTCTTTCTGTGCTCTGACTTCTGGATGGTGTTGCACTATGCAATGATCTCATGTTTGTGTTCTGTGGATGTTGGTCTTCTGACCAAAGTCGGTTGGGAAGTAATTTTTGTAGTGTTATTTTTGTTTTGTTTTTTACATAAATTTTTCCTGATCTGGGAAATCCCTAACCTTTCCATCTATTTTGATGGATAGTTTGACAGGATATAGGATTCTTGGATTAGCATTATTCTCCTTCAACTTTTGGAAGATTTGATTGACAATTTTTTTTCATGGTTTCTGCTGGTAAGTCTGGGCATATTCTTACCTGATTACCTTATAAGTGACAGTCTTTTTTTCTCCAGCTGCTCTTGTGACTTTCTCCGTTTCCTCAAAGTTGGATACTTTGACTACTATATGCTTTGGTGTGTTCTTCTTAGGGTTCGGTCTAATTGGTGTCCTCTCTGCTTCCTTGATGATTGTCTGATTTTCTTTCATTAAAATTGGGAAGTTTTCTTCCAGGAATTCCCTAGCTATCTTGGCTGTTAATTTTTCATTGTGTCTTGCTCCTGCAACCCAATTGTTCTAATATTGTTCCTCTTCATAGCATCACTTGTTGTTTTCTTCAGCTTCTTTGATTATTTTGTTTGATTGTCCTTCATGTTTGTTGAATTCTACTTGGCTATCTTTAAGGTCACTTTCAGCCTGGTCATATGGTCTTTTACCATCTGCTCTGCTTATGCTGTGTTTTTTCTTAACTCTTGTACTTCCTTTCAGTAAGCAGACTCTATCCTCTCTATTTTTTCATCTTTTTTCTATATTGAGTCCCTCATATCCTGTATGACTCTAACAGCATACTTACAGTTTCTTTCTGCTGTGGTACAAGATCTGCTTCTTCTATGTACATTGCTAGGTTCAGGTCCTCCTCAGACATTGCATTTTGTTTCTCTTCCTTTCTAATATTGGCTGATGAAGTGGATTGTTTTTGTGGTGTTTTGGTGGAGTTCAGCACCATTTTCCTTGAAGTCCAGGAGACCTGTGAATTCTTTCCCAAAGGCTAGTGGGGATCATTTTAAGGATTACCTGGAGTGAGCTACACAGAAGGATCTTGCTGGTCTCTATCTCACTGGGGTTTTGCTCTCCACCTAGACAACTGGGATTCTCTATTTGGTGGGCAGTTCAGGTAGCCCTCTCAGGCAGTGTGGGCAGGGAGATCACAGGCAGTGCTGGTGGTGCTGGGCAGGCAGGCTCTTTGCATGGGAAGCACACTGTAAGGGCTCCAGATTGTGCCACACAGGATACCGGCATGAGGAACATGTGTGGAGCTGAGGTGCTGGCAGGAGTGACTGGCACAGTGCCTGAGTGCGGTCCACTGGCAGCAAGGGATGCGGGTGGGGGCAGAGCCACAAGCCAAGAAGCAGTGGTTTGGGGTAGGGAAAGGACCATGGACTGCATGCGGGTGTGGCTGGGTGATTCAGGTTCACCACTGCAGTTCGGTGGAGCACTTGGGAAGGGAGGGTTAACACTACAGGAAAGGTCTGCCTACATGCTGCTACAGACACTTGGGGTGCAGTGAGGCCCCACTGCATGTCTTGGGCCTTCCATTCAGCCTCCCTATCCCCCAAACAGGCAATTGAGCTCCAGATGCAGTTACCTCTACCTCATGGCCATCTTCCTGGAAGTCTAAGTGCTTATTAACTTTTTACCCTCTCCGCCTGCCCCCCATTCCAAGAAAACAAAAATCCTCACAATCGAACCAAGAGACACCATCATGATAAATGGAAAAAACATCTGCATTGTTAACTACCTCACTTTACTTGGAACCACAATCACTGCCTGAGAATATAGTAGACCATAAATCAAAAGAGGTTTTCTATGGAGAAAGTCTCCTGCAAAAGACCTCTTTAAGGTGTTGATGAACAAAGATATCACCTTGAGGATTAAGATATGTCTGACCCAAGCCATGGTATTTTTAATCACCTCATATGCATACCAGAGATGGTGTATGGATAAGGAAGACTAGAAAAGAATTGATACATTTGAATTATGGTGTTGATGAATACTCCTTAGAGGCAAAAATGGTGAGACTTCATCTCACATATTGTGGATATGTTATCTGGCAAAATCAGTCCCGGGGGAAGAGCATAATGCTTGGTAAAATATAGGGTAATTAAAAAAGAGGAAGACTCTCAATAAGATGGACTGACACAGTAGCCATGGCAATGGGTTCAAACATCAATGGGGAGGAATGGACATGATTGTGCAGTGTATCATTCTGCTGTACATTAGGTCACTTTGAGGCAAACCAATTTAACCATACCCAACAATAACAACAAGTCTTCCCCCAGAATAGTAACAATGCTCCCTAGAATATTTTCAGTGTGATTTTGTACAATTTTTAAGGACCTGGTAGATTCTAGATTTTAATAGGTTTCTATTTTTAATCAATCACAGCTCTGCCTCATTCATTTTATGCCACCAAGAAAGGAGGGTTACCACCTGGGCTGGCCTCTGAGGTCTCTGGGAGGGTTTTACACACTACATGGGAGAGTGGGGATGCAGGCCCCTTCTGGGGAGTTGGTTCTCATCCACTGGAGTGCTGTGCTACAATGTGTTTGGTGCAGATGCAAAGGGAAGAGAACTTAACAATGATGCTATAAGAAATCTGCCTAGAATTCAGTTTCACAATTAGCTTTTTTTTAAAAAAAGAATAGCTTGACATTAAAAATCACTGTGAAAGTTCCCAAGCCAGGGAATGTCTGAATGAAATTCAGGTCTAAGTGTTTCTTGCTAGACTTTTCTCATTCCTCTGACACAGGTGTTTTTGAACTGGCAAACACTAAGGCACTCAGCCCTGAGGCACAAGTTCCAATCCCTGCCCCACCTTTTGCTGAGTGGACCTCTGCTTCTTCACCTGTTACATGAAGATGCTGCCCATACTCACTGCAGGGAGTTCTGTGGGGACTTCAGATCGTTCACTGGACCCACAGCACCAGAAATAGGGTGAGTGCTCAGTTATGACACCAGATGACAGTGTTGTAATAAGTATAACCTTAGTCAAGTTGGCACAGCATCTTTGGCCACCCCACAGCTCATCCCCACCTGAGCCAACATCCTTCCTTCCCATCTTCACTTGACTGACTCCTCCTCACTAAGACACTCTGACCTCAGTCAGCTCATCTTCAGAGAGACCTTAACCTTGTTTTCCTCTCTTCATAAAGTGTATAATTTGGGGGAATCAACTCCAGCAAGTGTAACTTTGTTGAAATCATTTATTCCACAGGTATCTGAGGGCTTCAACGTGTCCATGGAATGGAAAGATAATGAAAAAATTTCCTCCAACTCATTGAAGCTATCATTCTTGCCCCCCCCCCCCATATTTATTAAGTACCTAGTTGGGGCACGGTGGGTAGGGGTACTTGGCGAAGGACCCTGGGAAAGAAGCTGAAATGGCCAGGTCAACACCAAGGAAAGCAAATCATTTAAGTTTGTGATTCAAGCTATGAAGTCAGCAAACAGGTGATAGAGTTATAGAGAAGGCCTCTGGGGGACTAATGGCTGAGTTAAGACACTAATTAGAAGCAGTAAAACACATGCAGACCTAGAATATTCCAGGCAGAAGTACTGCAAAGTCCCTGTGGGGGGAGAAGTCAGTGTGGCTGGAACCAAGTGACTTGGGCTGAGGTTCAGATCTCCCAGTTAGATTCTCAGCAACATGAGGACCTACCCCTCTTGTGTACTGCTGCCTCTCTAGCTCCTTCTGTGCCCACCCACCTAAAAGTACCCTAACCTGTTGCCTTGAGTTTGTTCTGATTCATGGTGACCCCGTGTGCTACAGAACTGCTCCATTGGGGTTTCTTGTATATAATCTTCATGGAAGCAGTTCCTCCCCTCCCCCATCTTTCTTTCACCATAAAGACACAGTGGAAGTCAGAAATTGCCTCCCAAAGCCATGGGCCTTGCTTGTTGTTACTGACTGTGTCCAAACTATAGCTTCAATCCATGAAGAGAAGCTTCAAAATCCAAGATGCCAAGTGACTCACTCAGAACCCCCACCACCACCAACAACATTGTCTGATTCCTCTGAGACAGAGGACTAAAGTTCTAGAATGTTCATTCATTCATTCACTTATTCATTCAGTCAATACTATGATGGAGTAGCCACTTTGAACTAACGATAACATTTATACTACTGGTATCCTCTCTCGTGGCCTGTTTCCACCATTAGCCGATGGGGCATCAGGATGGCCAACATATTCCATCAGCCTATAGGTCATAAAGGCATCATAACGGCATCTCTCATTGATTCCTCAGGGACCTCTCAGTTGGCACTCAGAGATGTTTGCTAACTGACTCAGAGCTACACAACAAGTAAGAAGAGGTAGAGCAGGGGTTCCTCTTAGATTTCTATGACTCTAAAACCTTCCATTCCCTCTTATGAACAATAGCCATGACATAAAAAGGAGATTGTTTTAATGGAGTTGAAGAGGCAAGTGTCCACTGGAAAGTATATGAATGACCAGGGTGTGGGTAACACCTGGGATTTAGTAAATGTTTGTTGAATGAATGAGCACAGGAAAGGAATAAAGACAATAGGCTATTCTCAGTATCATCTTAGCAAACTTTCAGAGCATTTAGAGAGAGAAGTCAGCTTGGGTTGTGAAGGTTAGCTCCATAGAGAAGAGAAGAGACTGAAAAATGGATGGGATTTAACTAGTGAGGGTACAGTAACAACATTTGCCATAAGGACGATGTTTTAAGTGTTTAATTATTGGATTTGGATTTTAACCCTAAAGGTCCATCTAGCCCTGATGTCACACAATGATATACCATCAACACAGTGCATTGGCTGCTGGGCTTTCTCCTGACCCCAAGATGATGCCAAAGACCCCCAGCCGCATGAGGGATCCTGTCAGATCAGGCTCCTTGAGTGATCGACTTCTGGCTGACAAAAGTTCTGGCTTTGCAATTAACTCATTGAAGTCATTTTCTTTCTCAATGTGAATCAACAGCCTTTTCTTATCATCCTGTTACACATTTTCCATCCAATGGAGTGTTTTAATCCAAGAAAGATTGTGTTATTAAAGTTTTGTGTGAAGCTGTGATTGCCGTCCTCGGAACTGAAGATGCAATCAGGGGAGAGAATGGATGCCTCATAATTCAATGAATGGCTGTGCTTCTGTGGTAATTTCTTCGGTAATTACTTGTGTAAACTGTGTGTTTCTGTAATTGAAACTCTACAGTGTGGGGTAATTTATCAACATCTATAATTTATTACAGCTCTTCCATCTTGTGTCTTGTTTTTCTGTGTGTCCTCACTAGAATATTGTCCTGTCACTACAACTTCAAGCCCACCAAACCCTTCAGACTAGGTCAGGGTTTCAAGTCCACCATCACCAATTAAATGATGACAAGGCCATTGGGCCACCATTACCATGCAGACTAGGAAACAAAAACATACCTTGCACTTGTGGGGAGAAAGGTCCCAAAAGGCTGAGATGGAGGTTCAGAATCCATTTTCCAAAGGACACAATAGTGATTGTTGTTTGCAGCATGTATTTTCTGACAGGCTGTAAGGTGTGATTTATGAAATGGATTTGAAGAGATTGTCTACCTCAAGTGTCTGGATAATAGCACCATTTTTGCTCTTGTGGTCTCCAAATATTCTAAGCGTGGGTCACATTCCCAAAAGCATCAGGAGGGGAGCAGGGGCTGGGCTGTGTATTTTACTATCAAAGGGAATTCAGCCACAGAGCCACAATTCCCTTGTGGATTTTTGCAATCAGCCTCCCCCACACTGAGCCCCACCCATCCCCCAATCCTGGCAACCACTGACCTTTTTAAAAAAATCATTTTATTGGAGACTCGTACAATTCTTATCACAATCCATATGTGCATCCATTGTGACAAGCAAATATGTACATTTGTTGCCATCATCATTCTCAAAATATTTGCCTTCTACTTGAGCCCTAATATCGGCTGCTCATTTTCCCCCTCCCTCCCCACTCCCCTTCCCTCGTGAACCCCTCATAATTCATAAATTATTATTTTTTCATATGTTACACTGCCTGATGTCTCCCCCCGCCTTCTTCTCTGTTGTCCATCCCCCAGGGAGGAGGCTATAGGCAGATTCTTGTAATCCATTCCCCCTTTCCACGCCACATTCCCTCCACCCTCCAGGCATCGCCACTCTCACCACTGGTCCTGAAGGGATCATCTGTCCTGGATTCTCTGTGTTTCCTATTGCTATATGTACCAATGTATATCCTCTGCACTAGCCAGATTTGTAAGGTAGAATTGGAATCATGATAGTGGGGGGAGGAAGCACTTAAGAACTAGAGGAAAGTTATATGTTTCATGGTTGCTACCCTGCACCGTGACTGGCTTATCAACTCCCCACAACCCTTCAGTAAGGGGGTATCTAGTTGCCTACTGATGGGCTTTGAGTCTCCACTCTGCACTCACCCACATTTACAATGATATGATTTTTTGTTCTTTGATGCTTGATACCTGATCCCTTCAAGAGCTCGTGGTCACGCAGGCTGGTGTGCTTCTTCCGTGTGGGCTTTGTTGCTTCTGAACTAGATGGCCACTTGTTTATCTTCAAGCTTTTAAGACCCCAGACGCTATATCTTTTGATAGCCGGGCACCATCAGCTTTCTTCACCACATTTGCTTATGCACACGTTTGTCTTCAGTGATCGTATCAGGAAGGTGGGCACCCACTGATATGATTTTTAGTTCAATGTAACCGAGAGAAATTACTAAAACCCAAATGAAGGCTGAGCATGATAGTGGGACAAGAGGAAAGTAAAAGGAAATAGAGGAAAGAACTTGGTGACAAAGGGTATTTATAGAGGTCTAAAGACTGGAATCTACATATGTAAATATATTTATCTAAGAGTGTGGGGAAACAGATCTTCATGCATATATTTATAGGTTTAGTATTAAGGCAGCAGATGGACATTGGGCCTCCACTCAAGCACTTACTCAATGCAAGAACACGTCGTTCTATTAAATTGGCATTCCAGGAGGCACACCTTCCCAACACAATTGCTGAAGAAAAATGTGTGTATAAGCAAATGTGGTGAAGAAAGTTGATGGTGCCCAGCTACCATGAGATTTAGCATCTGGGGTCTTAAAGGCTCGAAGATAAACAAGCGGTCATCCAGCTGAGAAGCATCAAAGCCCACATGAAAGAAGCACACCAGCATGTCTGACCATGAGGTATCGAAGGGGCCAGTGATCATTTTTCTGCCACTCTCAAGAAAAGTATTTAGTGACTACATATTGGGCCAATGAGTAGATCAAAACCAAAACCAAAATAAAACCAAAACACTGCCATTGAGTTGATTCTGATTCATAGCAGCCCTATGGGACAGAGTAAAGCAGCCTCATAGGCTTTCTGTGACTTTAAACTTTATGAAAACAATGAGCAGATGTCCTGTAATTTTCTGACCTATTTTTCTCATGAAATATTGAGGCAATGTTCATTATTATCTGTTGTAAATATAATACTGTGATGGACATTTTGTGCATACATCTTTCTGCATTTTTAGGTATTTAAAATTTTTTTATTACATGATTCCAAAAATGGGGTGTCACTTTTAACTTGCCTTTAGAACCAGGCACCAAATAGATATCCTGGCATCCTGGGGGCACAAACAGTAAAATAGTCAACTATTAACCAAAAGGTTGGCAGTTCCAACCCACCCAGTGGGCTTGATGGAGCAGGACCTGGGTTTCTGCTTCTGTAAAGATGACAGCCACAAAAATCCCAGGAGGCACTGCTCCTCAGTCATTTGAAGCTGCTATGAGCCTAAATCAACTTGACGTCACACAAAACAACAATATGCAAGAAGTCCAGAGGAACTATTTATCAAAGCATCATAATATAGGGGAAATAATGTGATATTTGGAGTAAGTACAAAAACACTAGCTTTGGATCCCAGCATTTCTGATCATGTACTATTCCCTCTGGTCTTAGATAGAAGAGATATTTGTATCTTTTTTTAAATCATTTTATCAGGGGCTCATACAACTCTT
>NW_022103901.1:42198871-42212475 GCF_000313985.2 Echinops telfairi | reverse complement strand
GTTCTGATGATGCCTTATGCCTGATTCCTTCGACACCTCTTGATCGCATAGGCTGGTGTGCTTCTTCCATGTGGGCTTTGTTGCTTCTGAGCTAGATGGCCGCTTGTTTACCTTCAAGCCTTTAAGACCCCAAACACTATCTTGTAAATATACTTGTGTCTTTACAAAATAAATTTGACAAATTATAAGTTTGGATATAAATTTATAAAATTTTGTATATAAAATAAATGTTTATCTTGTAAATGTACAAATATCTTAGCCTTCATTCAAAATATTTTATCACCTGGCTTATTCCTACTTCTATCCCTAAATCCTGATTTATATCCAGAGCTCTATCCTGCAGAGGAATATTGAAAGTATTATGGACTGCTAAATGGCAAACAAATCTGTCTTTGAAGAAGTACAGCCAGAGTGCTCCTTAGCGGCAAGGATGGCAAAACTTCATGTTACACACTTTGGACATGTTGTCTGGAGAGACCAGTTCCTGGAGAAGGACATCATGCGTGGTAAAGTGGAGGGGCAGTGAAAAAGAGGAAGGCCCTCAACGAGATGGATTGACACACTGGCTGCATCAATGGGCTCAGGCAGGAACAATTGTGAGGATGGTGCAGGACCAGGCTGTGTTTCATTCTGTTGTACATTAGGTCACTCTGAGTCAGACCCAACTCAGTGGCACCTGCCAACATCACACATATACTCTAATCCCTCTGTCTTTTAATACATGTAGAATTGATACATTTAATACATGTAGAATTGATGTATTTAATACATGTAGAATCGGTGCATTTAAATTGTGGAGTTTACTATGGACTGCCAGAAGAATGAAGAACATGTTTCAGAAGAAGCACAGTGAGGCATGATATAGAGAAGATTCATCTTGCTTTACTCATCAGGAGAGACTAGTCATTAGAAAAGGACATGATGGTTGGTCAAGTAGAGAACCGATTAAAACCAGGGAAACACTCAATGAGGGTTTGGCATCCTCAATGAGATGGATTGACGTCATAGCTACAGCAACGGACTCAAGTGTACTGATGATCAGGCAGTTGGTGCAGGACCGAGCAATTTTTGACTCTGTATACAGAGGGTGGCCATAAGTACCATGGCAGTCAACAGAAGCTAGCAACAATATACTGAGAGAAAACTGGGTCTCAGATTATGCTGGTTTCCCAAGACCACAGAGCACTTGGGGTCCAAGCCTTTGTCTGTCCTCTCATTCGGCACCATGTGAGCACCACCACACTCTGTTTAGTACTGCTATGCAATGCCCCCTCCAACTCTGGCTCTGGCTCTGGTTCTGGTTCCAGTTCCTCTGTGCTGGCCATGTAGGCATCCTTCTAAGGTCACTCCCCAAGGTTGCTCAGAAGCCTCTGGGCATTGGCACACAGCCCCATCCAGGGCCAGGCTTAGCTGAGAATTCTTGAATGTGATCCTCAGGGTTAATGACCTATACAGGGAATTTACCCCTGACTTCTCCCTCCTGCTTCTATTCCGAGCTGAGACAAGTCCGTAACGACAGCTGGTTTTCATTCTCTTTGTGCTGACAGGGCGATAATGAGTCAAACTGACCCTGCTTATGAAACAAAATCCCAGAAGGAAATTATCATCAGACTCCTTAGTGTGGAGAGCAGAGGGGGGATTTAAATAAAAGTGGAAACTGCCAATCTGCGTGGCACATGGACAATATTTTTAAGAACTTCTTCCTCTTCATATCATCACTGAATAAGACAAAGCAGACAACCGGTACATGGAGAAAGGTAAGAAAATGCTCTGCTGTTCTAAAATCGATCTGTAAACGTCATCATTTAGGCTCAGTGCTCCCCCCAGTCCTCACAACCAAGCCTAAGTGCTTGGCCACTAACCCAAAGCCTAGTGGTCAGATCCAGCTGGAGGTACTTCAGAAGAAAGACCTGAAAATCTACTCCTGAAAGGACACAGCTATGAAAACCCTGTCATGTGCAGTTCAATTCTGAAACGCACAAGGTCACTAGGAGTTGGCATACAGGCAACAACTATTGATGAGCCCCTCTGTAGCCTCAGTGGATAGCAGGGATGGTTAAACATTACACTGTTGCTGTTATATGCCATCAAGTCAGTTCTGACTCATAATGACCCCATGTATCAGAGTAGAGCTGACCCCCACCCCCAACCCCATCACTGCCAGTATTTTCTAGGCTGTATCTCCAGGTCTTTCTCCTATAGTGGGCTTGAACCATCAAGCTTTGAGTAAGCAGCCAAGTGCTTAACATCTGTGTCACCAGGGCTCCAAGTGCTCAATGACTAGATGAAAATTGGTGGTCCAAGCCCAACCAGAGACTCTTTAGGAACAGGCCTAACTATGTGCTTCAAAAGGCCATGGCCTTGAAAACCCTGTGGAATGTTCTGCTCTGCACACCAGGGATCATCATGAATGGAAGCCACTCAACTAATCATAAGGATGATGTGTAAGCACTCGTTCGAGAACACACATGCAACTCCACTCCAAATCAGTCCCTCTCCATCTGCTCAAGATTTGTCTAGAGACTGGAAGAAAAAGAGGATTCTTACATTCTTCCTCATCTCTGATCATGGACTCTGGTAGTTGGCTACCTTGGTTAAAATACTGGCTATCATTTACCAGCCCTTAGCAAAATCACTTAAGTGCTGTGCCTCATATTCCCCCGTATTTAAAGCTGGAATAAAAACATCTGTCTCATAGGGTGCATGATTTAAAATCAGGAAAGGTGTGCATCAGGGTTGTATCTTCTCACCACATTTATCCAATCTATATGCTGAGCAAATAACCAGAAAGTTGGGTTATATGAAGAAGAACACGGGTATCAGAATTGGAGGGAGGCTTATTAACAACCTGAGGTATGCAGGTAACACACCTTGCTTGGAGAGAACTTGAAGCACTTGCTGAAGATAAAGGATTGCAGTCTTGAGTATAGATTACAACTCAATATAAAGAAAATAAAATCCTCACAACTGGACCAATAAGTAACATTATGAAACATGGAAAAGAATGAAGTTGTCAAGGATTTCATCTTGCTTGGATCCATAATCAGTTCTCATGGAAACAGCACATAGAGATCAAATGACACATTGCATTGGGTAAATCTGCTGCACAAGACCTCTTTAGAGTGGTGAGAAACACAGAGATTACATTGAGGAGTAAGGTACACCTGACCCAAGCTATGGTATTTTCAGTCACCTCATAAGCATGTGACAGTTGGCCATTGAATAAGGAAGACTGAAGAAGAATTGATGTGTTTGAATTATGGTGGTAGCAAAGAATATTGAAAGTACTATGAACTGTGAAAAGGACAAACAAATATGTCTTGGGAAGAAGTACAGCCAGAATGATGTCAAAGACAAAGGTGTTTGAACTTCATCTCATATATTTTGGACATGTTGTCAGTAGAGACCAGTCCCTGGAGAAGGACATCATGCTTGGTAAAGTAGAGAGGGGCAACAAAAAAGAGGAAGGCCCTCAACAAGATGGATTGACATGGTGGCTGCAACAATGGGCTCAAGCACAGCAATGATTGTGAGGATGTCACAGGACTGGGTAATGTTTTGTTTTGTTGTGCATAAGGTTGCTTCGGGTTGGAACCAACTTGATGGCACCTAACAACAACAAGAACACCAACAAGATCTCATAAGGTTGCTGTGGGGATAATTTAAGTATGCTAATTACTTTTAAAAAAGCATTCATCTTGCCAGTTTGTTCTAATGTGGCTTGTGTGTTCCAGTTATGAGGCTGGAAGTTGTAACAGTAGTTTTTCAAATATTAGTAGGGTCACCCATTGTGAACTGGTCTTAGCAGAGATTCCTAAGAGAAGACCAGATATTAGCTGTCCCTTCTGAGGGAATGAGCCACTGACAACCTTCTGAAGGGCAGCAGAACATTGTGAGATATAGTAGAGGAAGATGAGCCCCTCAGGTTGGAAGACACTCAAATATGACTAGAAAAGAGGAGCCTCCTCAAATAGAGTCACCTTTAATGACATCCAGGGAGCATCTTTGGGATCCTTCATTTGCTGATGGGGCATTATTCAAAATGAGGAGAAACACCTGCGCACACCAATTAATAATCAGAACATGAAATGTACAAGGAAAATTGGAAATAATCAAAAAGGAAATGGAGCACATAAAGATCAACATTCTAGGCATTTGTGAGCTGGAATGAACTCGAATTGGCAATTTTGTGCCAGATAATCATATGGTTTATGACACTGAAGATGACACATTTGATAGGAATGGCATCACATTCATGATCAAGAACAGCATTTCAAGATCTATCTTGAAGTACAATGCAGTCTGTGATGGGATAATATTGATGCCTTCAAATAAATCTGATTAACACAACCATTTTCAAATGTACCAGAGAAGCACCAGAGAAGATAGAAGGAACACAACATTACTGTACCCAAAAGAATTAGTTGATATTCAACGATACCAAAAAGGAGCTATTGTTGTTTGGTGCCATTCAGTCAGTTCCGACTCACAGTCCACTGTCTGCGGGCCAACTCTGCTCATCTTGCCACCACTCCAGTCGCTTCGCACGGCTACACCGTGAAGCTCCACTGCAACCTGCTTCCCTGCACTGCGCCGCTGGTCTCAGCTATACCTCCCCGCTTCACTGTCCTACAGTCTGCTTCTCTGGCCTTGGGTTAGTGACAACGTTAGTGAGGAGGGCCTTCAGTATATTAACTGCCCCACGAAAATGAGTTGGACTGAGCTCGCTGTACTGCTGGGGATTAATGTGCTGTTAATTTACTGTTGTGGACTCCTTGCTGTATAAACGTATTCTTTTACATTTATATAATCATAAGTGTCCTGATCTTGCTTTCTCTAAAGAATCCTGCCTAATGCTGTCACTTGAGGAGGGGAAAAGTATTTTAAATGCTTAATGAGGATCCGGATAAATCTCAATTTGATGCTCCCATTGAAAATGTTCTACATTTAGAATAAGACACTTTCAAAGTATTTGCCCCTGTGAAAAAATTTTTCTCCTACACCCTAAGCTCTATGATCTTTTTCCTTCTGCCCTTCACTTTGGACTCCATGAATGAGACTTTTATTGACCGTTTCTGTCTCTGGGGTTCCAAAAGTTAGGAATGTGGACAGGGCCTCCTTTGGGGTGTATGCCAGCATATACCTTTGAGGTGTGTGCCTTCATGTCCCCTTTAGCCAGGAACAGACTGTAGTCACTTGAGCCAGCCATACTCAGCTCTGTGGTAGAGAGCCCTCAGGAAGGTCACCATGTCCTGTCCCGCGATCTCTTTTAACACTCCATGTAAACAGAGAAGGGTTTCTGATTAGAGGTGGCAGGCAAACAGGAGCAAATTCCACTGTGGTGGAGTCAATTCAGACTCAGGACAGAGTCAAACTGTTCCCTAGGGTTTCCAAGGTGGTACATCTTTACAGGAACAGACAGATGCATCTTTCTCTTATAGAGCAGCTCCTGGGCTTAAGTCATGGACTCTTTGGTTAACAGCCCATGGATTAGCCCACTGTACCACCAGGGCTCCTTGTGGACATAACAAAATGGACCACTCAGCAGTTCTCAGGGGTTCCTGATCCAGCAGCAGCAGCAGCAGCAGCATCCTTTAAAATTTATTAGAAATGCTAATTCTTAGGAGTCCCTCAGGAGTACAAATTATTAAGCATTGACTCTTAACAGGCTGATGGCTCAAACCCACTGAGAAGCACCTTGGAGGACAAGCCTGGAGATCTATTTCCAAATGGTCAGCCTCAAGAGTCTTTTGGTGCAGTTTTATTTGGCACACACGAGGTTGCTATGAATCAGACAAGAACAACTGAAGACCCACTCTAGACTTAGCAGGTCCTTAGAAACTTAGCAGTGACGACCTCAAGGCTATTCTGACTCATGAAAGTGAGAGCTAGACTGTGGTTCTCAGCCAAGGCTGATTACACACACACACACACACACACACACACACACACACCACAGACCATTCAGGATATTAGGTTATGCATAATATTGGGTTAACTCAGTGGATTGTTAACTACAAGGTCAATGGATTGAATCTGCCATCCACTCCATGGAAAAAGAGGGATGAGGCTTTCTGTTCCATTCAAAGTTATAATCTCAGAAACCCAAAGGGAACTTCCAGTAAAAAATGACAGCCTAGAATACGCACCATAGAAGCCCTCTACAACAAAACGGGGGCGGGGGGAGGGGGGGATCTATTCAATTCGGAGGGAAAACCTGGAGACTTTGATATCTGAGGAGGAAACGGAAAGCTGAGCGGGGGAAACCTCTACTCATAGGAAACAAGCTGGTGAGCAGCTGAAGACTCCCCACACCACATCCCTCCACTGCACTCCACTCCATGCCACACCACTCCACATCACAGCCGTGCATTTCAACATGTTAAAGAGGAATTGTACAACAGATTTGCCAGGCAATGCCTCATATGATCTCTTGACCGCTGCTTCCAGGAGCATTGATTGTGGATCCAAAAAAGACGAAATCCTTGACAACTTCAATCGTTTATCATAATGTTACTTATTGGTTCCGTTTGGAGGATGTTTTTTCTTTACATTGAGTGGGAATCCATATGAAGGCTGCAATCCTTAGTTTTCATCAGCAGATGTTTCAGATCCTCCTCACTTACAGTAAGTAAGGTTGTGTTATGTGCATGTGAGAGGTTGCTAATAAGCCTTCCTCCAATCCTGATGCCACAATCTTCATAGAATCCAGCTTCTCTGATTATATGCTCAGCGTACAGATTGAATAAGTATAGTGAGAAGATACAACCCTGATGCATGCTTTCCCTGATTTTAAATCATGCAGTATTCCCTTGTTATGTTTCCACACCACCTCAGATCTATAGCACAATTACACATTCTGGGATTCTCATTCTTCTCAAGACTACCCTAATAAAACACTAGTAAATACCTTTCTGGTAGTCTATTCTTTCAGCCAAGACCCATCTGACATCAGCAATGATATCAATGCTCCATTTCCTTTTTTGAATCTGGCTTGACCCTCTGGAAGTTCTCTGTCAATGTACTACTTCAATTGTTGTTGAATGATCTTCAGCAAAATTTTACATATATGTGTTATCAATGATATTGTTCTCTAATTTTCACTTTCTGTTGAGTAACTTGTCCTTGTAATGGGTACAATTATAGATCTCTTCTAGTCAGTTAAATTACTTTAAACAATTATTAAAATTCCTCCATCAGATAAAATCAACTGAATGGAAACAAAATGTAGGTTTGCCCCATAACCTCAGGCAAGGATTATGAGAATTCTCAGAATAATTGCAGGAAACAGAGCAGGTGCATTTTCTTTGCAATCAAGGTCTAATGTGCAAATTTGTGACCCAACAATACTTACTAACTTCTCCCTCACGACCCTCACCAATGTCACTACACTGTGTCATACAAGGTGCTTTAGGTATGGCTGGGATGCTAGAAGCCAAGCCACCAGCATTTCAAGTACCAGCAGGGTCACCCTTGGTGGACAGGTTTCAGCAAAACTAGACAAAGGCAGAGTAGAATGGAAGGCCTGGAGATTTCTGAAAATTACTCACTTAAAAGCCTGTGGATCACAACAGAACAATGACCAATGTAGTATGGAGAGATGAGCCCCCTAGATGGGAAGGTAGTAAAAATACACAATGTTTGTAACAAAGGACTCAAGCAGACCAATCCCAGTGAAAGTAGGGCAGGACTGAGCATTGTGCCAACAGGCTGCCATCACTCAGAGAATCAGAGGCAACTGCCAAGGACAGCCCTGCCTTGGCAGCTCTCTGACAGCGGTGAATCAACCAATGGCACTGATTGTATTTGATGTCTGCACAGAGTGTGTAATTAGTAAGTATTTATTAACTACATTGGAGGATAAACCAACCCAAACCCAGTGCCATCAAGTCTGCTCTAACTCATAAGGAGCCTATATATGATCTCCAGGACTGTAAATATTTTTGGAAGCATATAGCCTCATTTTTGTCTTGCAGAGTGGCTGGTAGGTTTGAAGCTCCGACCTTTCAGTTTGCAGCACAATTCTTACCTGATGGCACCACCAAATATACACTAGTTCCTAAGACACTGTATCCTTCCTCAGACTATTCCCACCTACCTCAGAAGCACCTCCTGCTCATTCTGGCTCTTATTCCTAGCACTTGCACAACCAACTTCTTGGCCCTGTAGTAGGTTATCTACTAAGATAGCATCTGTCTTTGGGGGAAATATCTCAAATACTTTACATCTCATTATTTTCAACTATCTTCCAGTAAGCCCCAGATTCATATACAACAGAAGAAAATACTGCCTAGTCCTGCACCATTCCCATGATCAGATTTGGCTCAGACCATTGTGATCCATAGGGCTTTCATGGACTGATTTTCAGAAGCACTTTGGTTACTAGGCCTTTCTTCCTAACCTGTCTTAGTCAGGCGATTGCCAAAATCAGTTCAGCACCATAGAAACATACAAGCCTCCACTGACAGAGAAGTGGTGGCTGTGTGTAGGTTTTGTACAATTGTGAGGAAGATGCAGGACCAAGCAACATTTCCTTATGTTGCATGAGGGTTGCTATGAGTTGGAAGGATTAAATCACACTGATCAGGATCAAATCCAAGTGTTCTAGATATAGGTGAAAACTCCACTGCTGAACTCAATCTTTATTTTATCTTACTGAGCATTTCTTTAAAGTGTTGAAGAGCAATGATGTCACTTTGAGGACTACAATGCCCTTGACCCAAGCTATGGTATTTTCAATCAGCTCAGATGCATGTGAAAGCTGGCAATGACTATGGAAGACCACAGAAGAATTCATCTATTTGAATTATGGTTTGGGTGAAGAATATTGAAAGTACCATGGACTGCCAGAAGAATAAACAGATCTCTTTTAGCATAAGTGCAGCCAGAATGCTCCTTGGAATCAAAGATGGTGAAACTTTATCTCATGTACTTTGGACATGTTTAGGAAAAATTTGTCTCTGGAAAGGCACATCATCCTTGAGAAAGTGGAAGGTCAGTTAAAAAGGAAGCCTCTCCATGAGATGGATTGACTCCATGACTGCACGGATGAGCTCCAAGTTAACAACAATTGTGAGAATAACACAGAACAAGGCCATGTTTCCTTCCATTGCACATGGGATTGCTGTGAGCTGTAAGGATTAAACCATAGTGTCGGAAACCCCTCTGGCCCAATGTTCAGGTGATCAGGGATCAGCTATCTCTGTACTCTTTTTTTTCCTCTCTTTCCCACCACAGTCAATCTTAGCAAGCACAGTTGTATTTTTCCCCTTCTTTCTCTTTTTCTTTTTCTTCCTTTCTTCTCTTTTTTTCTTCCTTTCTTTTTCTCTCCTCTCCCTCTCTTTAATTCCATGTGCCACTGTTAGTTTCCAGCCCCCTACCCTCTGCCTAGGGCAACGTTGCCCACCCAGTGAGGAGAGCTCCAGCCTGCCCCCTGTGGCAGTGCTGCACACGTCATGAGGCAGTGCTACACAAGGGATGACATAGGGCTCAGCTATCTCTTTATCTATTCATTTTTCCTTTTCACTTATTCTCTTTTTTTCTGCTTATTCTACCTCTTCTCTCTTTTTCCTGCCACAGTCTCAGCAGATTTTGTTTTTCTTCTTTATTGTTTTATTTTTTTGACTCTTTGTTTTAATTTTTTGTCTGCATTTTTTAATTTGGGTGTTTGTTTTTTATTTTTGTTCCTGTCTTTGTTTTCTCCTTGTCTATTTTTCTTCTCTTTTCCCTTTCTTTCATTTCACATGCGACTATGGGCATCCAGGCCTCTCACCTCCACCTAGGGCAACTTGGATGGTCCAGCTGGGGGAACTCCAGCCCACACTTGTTGGTTTTACATGCAGCTGGGGAAATCACACCCGTCCTCCACCATACCCAAAATGGCTGGGGGTGTCTGCCCTTAAAATAGCTGGGGGTGTTCATGCCTACAACCCAAGATCCTAGTCACTGGGAGAACTCCTGCCCACTATCTGTGGTGCTCCAGGCTGCTGCAGAAACATCTGCCCATCCTCCATTGTGATCTCTTTGACTAGGTTAATTCTGCCTGTCATCTACAGTGCTCTATACCAAGGAGAGTACACCCACAAGCCCTCTGCAGCACTCCAGGTGCAGAGAGTAAAAACACATGCCATCCAAGGTGCTCCAAGCTCCATAAGACACACCACTATGGATTACTGGGAGATCAGCCAATGAAATGCCATCCTTGTGGACCTACAACCAACCGAGCAGCATCCTGTGAGAGGACTATCCAACCCACATTCCAAATAACAAAATACTGGTTGGCTAGGGTAAGAGTGAAACCACAGGAAGAGACAGTGGTAGCATGACCCTCCAGTGTGGCTACCTGAAGGTAATTCGTAGAAGTAATCATACAAGTCCCCGATGATTTAGCCTAATGCTCTTCTATTCTGGAAGATGGTGCTAGGCTCCTCTAAAACAACACGTAAACAGCAACCTGCCCCAACATCCTCAATGAAAAAGCATGAGAAACAGAGGACAATGCTGGGAGAAGTCATGAACCTAATGACATTCATAGAAGATGCAGACATTTATCTGTCACAGAAAGAAATTTTCAGAATGCTGCTTGGAGTTATACAGGATATGAGAGAAGCAATACAGTAAAAGGATGAAATGATAGAGGAGATAAAGGCAATGTACCAAAGGGAAATACAAGACCTATAGGATGAAATAACAAAATCCAGTAGCAAATTAACACTTTGCCAATAGACTTGAGGAGGAAGATAATCGCATCAGTGACCTAGAGTATAAAGAGGCAGAACTCAACAAACAGGAAAAGCCGTCAAATAAGGAAGAGAAACTGAAAAGAACCTGAGAGCCATATCTGATGCTATGAATAGGAACAATATTAGAATAATTGGACTACCAGAACAAGACACAAGAAAGAAGTCAACAGAAAAATTAGTGAGGAAATTCTTAGGGGAAAACTTCCCCAACTTAATAAATAAAAATCAGGCAACCATTCAGGAGGCCAAAAGAACACCAGCCAGACTTAATCCCAAAGAGAAGTCACCAGGAAACATAATAGTTAAATTTTTTAACAATGAGGAATAGAAGAAAATCATAAGAGCAGCTAGGGTAAAAAAAAAAAAAGTCACAAAGGTACCCAAATAAGAATATGTTCAGACCTAGCAGCGGACATGATGAGGAAGAAGGGGGGGTGGAATAACATATTCCAAAACTTGAAGGAAAATAATGCAAACCCAAGAATACTATACCTGGCCAAATTAGCTATTAAGAAGATGGAGAAGTAAGAGTCTTCCCAGACAGGGAAAAACTCAAAGAATACATAAAAAGAATCCCAGCCCTACAAAAGATTCTTGCTGACCCAGTATCGGCAAAAGATCAACCCTCATTGATTGCATATGAGACTGTCACATAGAACAACTCCACCCACAGGGTGACAAAGATCCACAGCACCCAAGATAGCATTAGCTCAATACTGGAAAGATGAAAAGAATGAAACACACACACACACACACACACACAAACTGATAAGATAAGTAGGTAGGAAAACACCCAATACAAAAGCTACAAGATGACATCACAGAGTCCACAGATGGATGTAGTAACACTGAATATCAATGGACTGAACTTTGGCATTAAAAGACAGAGGCTAACAGACCAGCTCAGAAAATATAACCCATCAATTTGGTGCCTACAGGAGACACATCTCAAGCTTGCAGACAAAAACAGGTTGAGAATTAAAGACTGGAGGAATATATACCAAGCAAATGGCAATGTTAAAAAAGCAGGGGTAGCGATCTTAATCTTGACAAAATAGATCTCAAGGTACAAGACACAATCAGAGACAAGGAGGGACACTATATAATGCTCGAGGGAACAGTAGGCCAAGAAACAGGGAGCATAATAAATATATATGTGCCCAATGAGAGACCTGTGAAATTCATAAATCAAACACTCCAAAAGATGATAAAGGAAATCAGAGATTCAACAATTATAGTAGGTGACTTTAATACACCACTCTCTGAAAAAGACAGATCACAGGGAAATAAACTTAACAAGGAGGCCACAGATATAAACAGTACAATTGGATGACTTGACCAGATAGATATTTTCAGAGCTTTCCACCCAAATGCAAAAAAAAAGTAACATACTTTTCAAGCCCACATGGCACATACTCAGACCACATGCTGGGACACAAGTCGAACCTGAGTAAATTCAAGCACATAGAGATTATACAGACGTCTCTCCCCAACCATCATGCCATATGGCTGGAAATCAGCCAAAGGACAATGAAGAAAACAAGGGAAAACAATTGGATGATGAATAACTGTCCATTGCAAAAAGAGTGGGTATTATTGACCCAGATCAAAGATGAATTTGGGAACTTTCTAGAAACTGGTGAAAATGAAAATAAAATGTACCAGAACCCTTGGGAAACAGCAAAGGAATTTATTAGAGGAAGGCTGATAGAAATACATGCACACATGAAAAACGAAGATAGACTTATGGTTGATATACTGACACAATACTTACACCAATTAAAGCAGTGCCAGTAGATCAATCCTAATAATAGCAAAAGGAAAGAAATACTAAAAATCAGAGCTGAGATACAGGAGAGGGAAAACAAGAAGACTACGGGGAAAATTAACGTAGCTAAAAGTTGGTTCTTTGAAAGGATTTACAGAATTGATAGACCAGTGGTAAACCTAACCAAAGAAAGAAAAGAACAAATGTCAATTGCAAGGATTAGAGATGAAACAGGGGACATTACAACAAGTCCTAATGAAATCAAAAGGATAATTACACAGTACTAGAAGGCCTGTACTGTAATGAATTTAACTACTTGGAAGACATGGACAAATACTTGGGAAAACAATCCCTTCCTAGACTATCCTAGATGGACTTCAAGACCCTCAACAGACCCATAGCAATAGAGAACATTATCAAGGGATAACCAACAAAAAATATTCCCTGGACCAAATGACTTCTCACAAGAATTCTACCAAGCAATTAGGGAGGAACTGACACCAATCCTACACAAACACCTCCAGAACACCGAAAAATGGAAAACTCCCGAAATTTTCTATGAAGCTAGTATAATTCTGATACATAAAGTGTGCAAGGATCCCACAAGAATTGAGAACTACAGACCAATATCCCTAATGAACACCAGTGCAAAAATCCTGAACAAAATACTGGCCAAGAGAATACAAAAGCATATAAAAATAATAATTCACCATGACCAAGTGAGATTCATACCAGGGATGCAGGGATGTTTCAACATATGAAAGACCATTAGTATTATTCTCCACATTGACAGGAAAAATGATAAGAACCACATGATAATATCAATAGATGTGCGTGCGGCGGGGGGAGCATTCAATAACATCCAACACCCATTCCTGTTTAAGATACTCAAGGAGATAGGAATGGAAGGAAAATTTCTCAATATTACATGAAAAGCCAACAGCCAACATGGTAATCAATGGAGTAAAGATGAAAACAATTCCATAGAAAAAAGGGCAGAGACAAGGATGCCTCTTGTCCCCACTCCTATTTAGCATCATACTGGAGGTCCTAGCCTAGCTAACAATATAAGAAAAAGAAAAGACATCAAAGGT
>NW_022103901.1:42195957-42197311 GCF_000313985.2 Echinops telfairi | reverse complement strand
TGATGCCCTCAAAGATAGCCTAATTCAAAAAATCAGAAAGCAACAAGTGTTGAAGGGGCTGTGGGGAGTTAGGAACTCTTGTCCACTGCTGGTGGACCTGTAGTTATGTACAGCCATTATGGAAATTGATTTGGAGATATCTAAGACAAATGGAAAGTGAGCTACCATATGACCCAGCAATCCCCCTACTGGGCATATACCCAGAAGTGGCAAGAAACAAACCATTGCCAGACATCTGTGCTCCAGTGTTCATTGTGGCACAGTTCATAATTGCAAGGAGTTGGAAACAACCATCAACAGACAAATGGATCAAAAAACTGTGGTACATATATACAATGGAGTACTACACATCCCTCAAAAGCAACGATGAATGCATGAAGCACTTTGCCTCATGGGAAGAACTGGAAGAAATCATGCTAAGTGATGTAAGCCAAGCACAAAAGACAAGTACAACATGAGTCCACAGAGGTAATATATACAAAAATCGGGGAGGGGCATAGGAGGAAAAGTACTCTATACATATATCCCAGGGGTGAGGTCCAGAAACTATGGCAGGGGCCAAACCCAATACCTATGGCAGTCAACTAAATAAGAGGGAGAAAGAAAGAGAAAAAAAAGACATGGGTAGATGGGGGTGGGTGGGGAGGGAAGAGGGGAGGGTATTTTTTATATTTTTTATATCTCCACAGGAGAGGGAGAGAGAGACAGGGCTTCAACCTGATGCCCCAAACATGAATACAACATACTGGCATGTAGCAGGGAAGCAATAGAAAGTTCTGCAGGGCCGGACCCAATCCCAACTATGTGGACATCCCCTCCCCACCCACTCAGAAGAACGCACTTCAGAGGACAGCACTGGCGCTACAGCTTGGGGAGAGGGGCACATCAGATTAGAGCACATGGGAGAGATGAAAAGGGATGGAGAGGAAGGAGAGGACAACCTGACCCACCAAGCCCTAAAGACGATGTTCCTGCTCAGAGCAGACAACACACAGGGAGAACCGTAGGGCAGGCCCTACCACGGGACAAGGCATCCTTCACTGAACCATGGCACTGCAGGGGACAGAGCTGGAGACACAGTGCAGAAATAGTGCATGGTCTGGCCCCATCGTGCTGGGGCAAGGCCCTGAGGGGGTGCAGCAGAGCAGCAGGGGAGCAGAGTGATGAAATACCTGCGGAATATCAAAAATAGACTTTGGAGATGAAGTGTGGCACCCTATTGGACTGGATTCGAAAACACTTGTAAAGACCAACAAGCAGACCTTGAACTATTTATAGGCTTTTCCATTTTTGTCAGTGGCTTTTTTTAGTTATTGCTATTATGTTTTTGGTTTTTGTTGTTGTTATTGTTTTG
>NW_022103901.1:42189459-42193159 GCF_000313985.2 Echinops telfairi | reverse complement strand
TATACAACCTTATGTACAATTTTTTTAAATTACCTGGTCCTGCACCACTCTCACAACCATTCCTATGTTTGAGCCCATTGTCACAACCACTGTGTCAATCCATCTCATTGAAAGTCTTTCTATAAATAATTGTTGCTGTTTTCATTTAATAGCCAACCTTATTTGAGCACTTACTATGTTCGAGCCCCCAAGTATAATAAGGTCTGTTATTATCTTCATTTTACAGATAAATAAAATGAGGCTTAGGGGGGGTTTGTGTTCATCTGGGTACTCTAGAGAAGCAAAAACTAATAAAAATCAAAAATGTATATATTTGTTATTATTGTTGTCGTAAGGTGCCATTGATTTGGTTCTGACACATAGCAACCTTATGCACAACAGTATGAAATACTGCTCGATTCTATGCTATCCTCAATTTTTCCTATGCTTGAGCCCATTGTTGCAGTCACTGTATCAATCCATCTTGTTGAGGGTCTTCCTCTTTTTAATTGCCTCTCTACCAGGTATGTCATTTTCCAGGGACTGGTCTCTCCTGACTACATATCCAAAGTATGTGAGATGAAGTCTGTATCCTTGACTCTAAGGAGCACTCCAGCCATATTTCTTCCAAGACAGATTTGTTTATCCTTTTAGAAGTCTATAGTACTTTCAATATTCTCCCCCAGCACCACAATTCAAGCACATTGATTCTTCTTCCATCTTCTTCATCAAATGTTCAACTTTCACATGTATATATTTAGACAAATATGTATGAAGAAAATGGCTCACCTATTGCATAAGTGGGCAAGTCCAAGTCTATGGGTCAGATGTTAAGATGGAGGCTTCTCTTGACTCCCGTAGTCGTAGGGGCTGACGAATCCAAAATTAGCAGGAAGGCAACACACTGGTGGCTTCAACGTTTGGAGATAAATGGCAGGCCCCTGGTGATTCCCAGCTTCTGCAGGCTATAATACAGTAGGCCAAATCCAAATGGATCAAAAAGAAAGCAAGCTTCTCCATAGTGTACACTTATATTGGAAGCAGACCAACCCCAGGGGAAACTTTCTTTCCATTAATTGCATCAGGACTGTGACTGGAGGAAGGGTGTTGCCTTCCACCCTAATCTTCTAACAGCTGGGAAGCTGCTCAAAGCAGATTCAATTATGGAGTCGATTGTATTGTGTTAGGTCACATCATTGGGAATTATTAGGTCTCAATTGCCAAACCACTGAAAATCCTATGGACAGCCAAGTTGACACAAAACATGAATGATCACAGGGCATAGTTGCTTAAGAGTCATATCTGACTCATGGTGACCCCGAGTGTGTCAGATTTCTACATGGGTGATTATTTTTAGAAGTAAAACACCGCTGGGTGAACCTGACCCCTCAACATTTTGGTTAGCACGATGTGTGCTAGACATGTGCAACACCCTGCACACTCCTTAGACTCAACCTAAGTTGGGAAGTAAATGGAGAACCAGAATTTGAATTTTTCCCCATGTAGAATCCTGGAAAAATAGGAAAAATGAAATTAGGGAGAGTTTAAACGACAGAGCATGTGATGCTGACACAAAGTAGATTTTCAATAAATATCCTGTTGCCACTGAGCTGATTTCAGCTCCTGACGACCCTACAGGACAGAGCAGAACCCTCAGAGGAGCTGATGGGAGAAGCTGAGCACTTAGCCACTGTGCTACCAGGGCTCTTTCTCCATGTTTGGTGCTCCTCCGCTCCTCATGGCAAGCTCTGAAAACAAGGGGTCCAAAGAGAGAGGCGCCATAGCTAGAAAGTCAGGTTTGAATACTAAAGAGACAGTTGATACATTTATTTAGAAAATGAAGGAAACTTTCAGGATATTATAGGATATCTAGATATTTCAGGATATGTGAGGACAAAGATGCTTCTGAGCCAAGCCATGATATTTTCAATTGTCGCATGTGCATGTGAAAGCTGGATAATGAATAAGGAAGACTGGAGAAGAATTGATTCCTTTGAATTATGGTCCTGGTGGAGAATATTGAATATGCCATTGTGATAGGTAGGTTTGTTGTGCCAACATGACCAATGAACACATGTGAGATTAGTTGAAGGATGGAGAAAGAAATGGCTCGGTGAGCCTCACCTCATCTCTTCCTCTTCCTCTGCCTTGCTTGTTCTGTGCCTCCATTTGCAAGCTACACTACTTGTGGGACACCTAACCCGTGGACTGTGTCACTGTAATGTGAGGTTCCTTCAAGACCTGCTTCGCCACACTACTGGAATGTACATCTCTTGAGCTGGGGGCTGTCGGACCCTGTCATCGGGCTGACTGTTGGTGGCCTGCCTTGCTGTTTGCTGCCTGTGCCTGGATAGCCTGAATTGCTCTACGGGGGACTACCCAGTGGCTCTCAATACTTGAAGGACTGCCAGTGTACTAGCTGTCACACAGAATTGAGTTGCACTGAGCCATTTGTACTGCTTTATAGATTATCTGTTTATTTCTTATATTATCTATCTATATAAATATGTATATATTTATTAGTGTCATGGTTTTGTTTCTCTAGAGAACCCTGTCTAACACAACCACGAACTGCCAAAAAGATGAACAACTCTGACTTTGGAATGCTCCTTAGTTGTAAAGATGGCAAGACTTTGTCTCCTGGATGGCACCTAACAACAGCATGATGGCCCCTGCATGATGTTTTACATGGATGGTCTTGTATGATCTTCACAGATGTTATATGAGGCTAGCACAGTTATCACTATCATTCCTGCGAGACTTATGGCGGTAGCATTTACCTTCTCCGGGTACACCCAGCCAGGGTGGGCAACAGAAGACCGACTTCCAGTCTGAGCTGAACTTCTAACCACTGAATTCACTGCCTCCTCCCAGCTCTTACCCCACATAGCTTTTCAGCTGCATTTCTGCCTTCAGTCCTGAAGCCAGGTTTGGGCTTGATGCCAGCATTGCCATCATAATCCAAGGAGGTTCTTCCCCACTCAGGGATACAGCATCCATTGAAAGGCACCATCCCAAGTTCAAGGCAGGTTATGCAAATATTTCTACGGCACTTTCCATTCTATAATTACCCTCCTGCCACTGCCTGATTTCAACCCCAAGCTCATGAAAGCCAGTTTGGAGCTGAGGAGGGCCCAGGGCATGAAATCCTGGAAATCATAGGAGAAATCCCTCTTCCACCCAGGTTTTCAACAATTAAAGCTTGGATAATGAATTGCTCATCAGTTCTGCAGGCAATGCAAGTGATTGCCTCTGTAGGTAGCAATCATTTGGTGCAATTGCCACAATTATCAATCCCCTTCAGGATGATTGGGAGTTAGCAATAGGAAGTTGAAGAGCAGATTTTCCTTGAGAGGCACTAATATTAGAAACTCACCAGTGAGGAAAGATGCCTTGCCTCTGACAAAGGCTTCTTAGCAAGTGAAGAGTGGTTGGAAAACACGTGACATTTCTAAGATGGTTTCTTTATAGAGTCTAATGCAGTGAATGGTGTAGGCCTGTACAGTGTTTTGTTCTGTTGTGCATAAGGCCGCTACGGTTCAGAAACGACTTGATGGCATCTAACCACAACAACAATGCAGTGGTGAATGGCTATGGGCAGTTCATACCCACCCAGCAGGTCTGCTGTAGCAAGACCTAACCCCACAAAGATTACCTATAAAACCCTATGGGACCGTTCTACTCTGTCACACAGAGAGTGATGAGTTTGAATCAACAAAAA
>NW_022103901.1:42186186-42187720 GCF_000313985.2 Echinops telfairi | reverse complement strand
CAGAGGCCTCTACCCTAGGGGAACCAACTACTAAAAGGAGGCAACACTTAACCCAAAGCTTAACCAACAGGTAAGAGGAGCAACGATTCCTCTAATCATACCAGGTCAGCAGCTCACAACAGGGCTGCTGGCTCTGCCCCTTCCCAGTTGGGTAACTTTGACTTTGGGTAAGTCACTTCCTCTCTCTGAGTCTCATGGTTCTCATCTCTGAAAGAGCAGTACCAATAACCAGAGCAGTAATAACCATTATTAGTATCGTTGCTGCGGGACCTACATACAGAATAGCAGCTAGTAGTAACATCTTTGTCTGAAATGGATGACTGCAATGAACGATCTCTTAAGCTAAATCTTTAAAATGGCATCTCATGTTTTAAATGATCAATATTCCCTTTACCATAACCTCTGACACATCATCTATTGCCCATTTCCTCACTCAGGAACCCTGTCCTCAAATACTCCCACCACAAAACCTTTGAATTATCTGTTCCTTTTGCTCCATCCCCACAGATCTCATTCCCACCGTTAAGGTTGAAAGGTACTACACAGCAGATGTGACGGTGGACCACTTATCAGAAGGATGGCATAAGACTGGGAAATGTTTTTCTTGGCACATAATAGGTGTTCAATATATAGCTGAATGCACACATGGGTCTAAGAATGGTGTGGAGGTGTCTTCTGACCTCTGACTTCACGAATCACGATTCAGAGTTGACGCCATGGCAACTAACAACTGAAACAACGAATCCCATCACATTCCTGTGCTCAAAGCGACCTTGACCCTGAAACTGTGATATTTAAAGTTGGAGCCCCATTCCTCCTCACCACACCCATAACTTCCTCTTCCCTACTTTCCATTACGCTTGTCTTCTCTAAGCATACTATATCCTTTACCTTTTTATTATCCTTATTAGATTTTTTTATCCTCTCACCCAATCCAGTTGTTGGGATGTAAGCAGCACAGAAACCAAGGATCTTTGTTTGTTGTTGTTGTTGTTGTTGTTGTTGCTGCTGCTGCTGCTGCTGCTGCTGTTCACTGACATCCCCAAGCACCTATCACAGGTCCTGACACATAATAGGTGCTCATTGTCTAGTTGAATGAATGCATGGATGTAGGAGTGGTAAGAGACAGCATCTAACCTCCCCATCTCCAAAGAGAGGAGAATCAAACTCACTATGCCAATGCCAATTCCTAAGGCAAAGGTCAGACATGCCTCTACCTTCCAACCTTCTTTACCAATCCTGACCCCACCCATCGTTCCCACAGCACCCTCTACTTCTCTGCTGGGTCCATTAATTCATTGCAGTGGTCACACAGAATTCACATACTATACTTATATTTATGAGATTGACTAGGAAAGCCAACAGAATCAGAAATGCACCGCATAGAGTTCTTCCAATGTGGAATGCCTCCTCTTAATCATGCCTTAAGGGACACCTCTCTCTGGTCCTTACCTTCTCAGGCACATAGTCCTTTGGAAGCTACTCTGCTCTGTTAACAGCATCTCACTTTTGGAGTGGCTATCTCCTGATGAAT
>NW_022103901.1:42172993-42184879 GCF_000313985.2 Echinops telfairi | reverse complement strand
TTTATTTACGCTGCCTCTTGCTCCGAGGTCAGCTGCGGAAGACCCCAAGCTCCTAAAACCCCGGGTATAAATACCCTGCTCGGTGACGTGTCCTACCAGGATTGGTGCAATGTGATAATGCGTAGCGAGCGGCTGGCAGCGCATGCGCAACAAGCTTGTTTACAGCTCAGCTCTGACAATGCGAGCGCGGTCCGGTGCCATCTTGTAATGGCGTCCACATCCCACTCCAAAAGTGAGACGCTGCCTGAAGAAATCCGTTTTACTCCCGCGGTGGCCCTGAAGTCTGCTGTTCTGTTTCATGCTTGGGCTGCTGGTGCTGTTGTTACTGCTCTTCTGCCAGATTTCTGGAGTCACAGATCTCTAGCTCCTGCATTTGGAGGGTTAAGCATTTGGGGATCTTGGAATCTAAAGGCTATGCTCCATTCCTGGGTCTTCTATCTGGATGATAGTGAGGCCCCCTTGCCCCTTTTTCTGATCTTGAGATGACTCATTTTAATCCCAGCTAGATGGCAACGTGGCCAATCCCCACTTTGGAGTTCCATTCAGTCATGTGGTAGGACTTACTAAGACTAAGACTAGAAAAGCCATATCATGTAATTCACTGCACCACAGCAGATGAATGAATCTAAGGGAACAATTACGCCATTCTTTCATTCACTGGAGAGATTTACAGTTATTAATATGCAAAGCTTTGGATATCCAGATATTTGCTGATAAGTTTGCCTCTTGTTTTTCTGGGACCCAGCTAATTGTCCCAGGAACCCCCTGGCAATTTCCCACATCATTCTTCATAAAAGCTTTAATGGCTTTGAAGGGGACTTTGGAGTATTTAAGAGGTAGCTAGTGGATTGATAAGATGCTCTTTGTCATGAGGTTAGTAAAACCACTACCACCAAGCCCCGGCATGCGTCTGGAAAAGGTAAGCCAGGCATCTTCTCCTGCAGACTCGGGTGACTGGAGTTTTCTGCAAAGAACCTGGACCTGGGTCATAGTGTGCTTCATTAGGACAACTTGATATGTCAGCCCGATCTCAACTGAGGAGCCTCTTGACCCAAGTCTAATACAGTTCCCCAAGTCACTCAAACCATTCTGAACCTCTCTGCCTTCTCCAGGTCTCCCAAGAACCCCGGAAGCTAGCACTCCCCACTCAAAACTCCATGCCGTGGGGTCGACTCTGACTCATAGACACCGCAATGGACGGAGTAGACCTGGCTCCGGAGAGGGTTTCTGAGACTGTAAGTCTTTACGGGAGTAGATGCCTCATCTCTCTCCTGTGGAGTGGCTGGTGAGTTCTAACTGTTGACTTTCTCTTAGATCAGAGGACAAAGTGCCATTAAGGCCATGGCCACCAAACTGATCCCGACTTAGAGTGGCACTACAGGCAAGAGTAGAACTTTTCAGCAGTGTTTCCAGGGCTGCAATCCTTAGGGATGCAGATGGCACATTTTTCTCCCACATAATAGCTGGTGAGTTTGAACCACCAACCTATTGATTAGCCACTAAGTGCCTAACCACTGCACCACCAGTGCTCCTAAGGTTGGGCTAGCAGGGGAAGCTTCATCAACTGTGAAACACAGCCCCCCAGCAGTGGAAGTTGCTATTGTTATGGCACTGGTATTGTTTGTTTGCCCTCAGCTTTATACGTGAAGACTTGATATCTATCCCTGATTTCTTGCTCTGAATACCTTCAAATCGCTCCCAAATTAGCCTGTGTGATGGCAGTAGAGCCGAAGAGTCTCTCTTGTTTTTGACATTCCAAGCAGCAAGACGCAAGTCATCTTGGCGGTGACTTCAGAATGGGATATGAATCGCTTGTGCTTTGGTCTTTTCCAAATGTTGGGCAAAATAGAGTGTCAGTGTAAAAAAGGAAGGTCCTCAAGGAGTTGGATGGACACAGTGGCTGTAACAATGGACCAATTACAATTGTGAGGGTAGCACAGGGCTGGGCAGTGTTTGGTTCTGCTGTACATAAAGTCGCTATGGGTTGAAACCGACTTGATGGCTCCTAACAATAACAACAACATGCTGGATGGATTTCTTCAGCAATCACTCCCAGTGGTACAAACCACATGGAGTCCACCTTCTCCAATGCCCAATACTGGATAGAGAGCAATGGAAGGCTGGATGACATCAGAGGACCCCTGAGTCTGTAAGCAATCTCTAGAAAAGCAGAGCAGCTGCATGGTGGTGAGGGACTCAACTGAGAAGGATCTTTGTTCAAGTCATCATTCTCCTGGTTTCCACCAACACAGACTTGGCAGCTCATTTGTGAGTTGACTTCTTCGTGCAAGATAAAAACGATGAGGCCACTGCATCTTGCTATTATGCTGAACAGGTTTCTGCACACCTTCCAGACTAAGACAGACTAGGAAGAGATACCTGGCAATAGCCTTCGGAAAATCAGCCAATGAAGCCCCTGTGAATCACAAGGGTTCCATGTATAGCCAGTGGCCATGGTACAGGGTTTATCATTGTTCCCATGCCTTATGGCCATAAGGTGGGGAACGACCAGACAGCCGCTAGCAGCAGAGTTGCTGTGAGTCAACACAGCAAGCACTGTTTTTCCAGCCTGTGGTCTTTACAGGAGCCCTGGTGGCTCTGTCGATTAAGCACCGGGCTTCAACTCTGAGGGAGAAAGATGAGGCTCTTGTCTCCATCAAGATTTTACAGCCTCAGAAACACTCTGCAGCCTGACACTATGAGTCAGCATTGGCTCTACGGCAGGGGGTTGACGGGGCAGTCTTTGCAGGAGCAGGTCGCAGGTCTTCCTTCTGAGAGCTGCTAGATGGGTTCAAACTTCTAACCTTTTTGTGAGGGGTGCATTGTTTAACTTTTGCATCATCCAGGCTAGAGGTAATGATTCAAAGATCTTGGGAGGTAGGAATTACATGATTCTTGGATGGAGAAATGCCCCATCATCTCGGAGGTGGTGAACAGGGGATTTTGACCGCCTGTTTCTCAAATGGGATTCTCGAGTGTGATTACTGATTTTGTCCCTTTAGCGAAAGATCTCCGGTGATGGTGGTGATTTCCATAATCCTGTCACCTTAATTGCTGCTGTCACAGTAAGTATTGAAATTAATTTTGATTTTCTTTCTGTTTCTGCTTAGTGTTTCAGATGTGACTAATGTGATTATTTTTGGATTTGGTTTGGAACAGTGTTCCCAGAAGTTTGAAGAGCAATGCTGGCCTGAGTTTTCCAAGTGGGGAAACTTCTGCTCAGAGACGGCCCAGGCTGGGGAAGTTCCAAGAAGACACTCAGTCACCTGAGAACACTTCAGCTAAGTGGCAAGCGAAGGTGCTTTCTAATGGCAATGCAGGTTGTTATGTCTCAGTGAAATATTAATGTTGATTTCACCACCATCTGACTATTGCATGTGCTTTAGTTATCTGGTGGGGTTGCAGCAGAAATAGAGCCAAAGGCTTTACCAGACAAGCATTCATTCTCTCATGGTTTAGGAGGCTAGAAGCCCTAATGCATGGTCCTACCTTGTGGGGAAAATTTTCTCTCTCTCTCTCTATTGGCTCATGGGTTAGAAAGAAGGTCCTTGTTCCTTTGGAGATCCTCATGTGGGTCTTGGCATAAATCTTCCCCTGGGTCTAGGAAGTTCTCAGCATAACGAACTTGATCCAAAGGACACATTCGGCTTTCTTGATAGTAAGGTAATAAATCCTCTCTCTCTCCTTGCTTTGTTTCTTCATTGCACCTATGGTAAATAATAGCAGGCTGCACTTAGGAAAACTTCTGTTACATAGGATCAGGTCTATTAAAGGTGTTTTGTTGCTTACAACTGATTGGCTGATCACACCAGATCACATCATGAGGTATTGTTACAAAACTGATAAATGACATTGCTCCCTTACTGCCAATCCACCGAGAATCACAGCCCATGCAACAAGAAACCAAGGTCACTGCCACCAAGTTGATTACAGCTCATACGATGCTACAGGACAGGGTAGAACTGTCCCTGTGCATTTCCGAGACTACAACTTTTTTTAAAAAATCATTTTATTAGGGGCCCATACAACTCTTGTCACAATCCATACATACATCAATTGTGTAAAGCGCATTTGTACATTCATTGCCCTCATCATTCTCAAAACATTTCCTCTCCACTTAAGCCCCCAGCATTAGGTCCTCATTTTCCCCCTCTCCCCGCTCCCTCCTCCCTCATGAGCCTTTAATAATGTACAAATTATTATTTGAGACTACAACTTTTTATTGGAGTAGAAACCCTGTCTCTCGCCCCTGGACTCCTGGTGGTTTCCAACTGACAGCCTTGTCTGTGGTTAGCCCCACAAGTAACCCACAGCCACGACTCTACTAGGGAATCCTACAAGTTGGCATGTATTTGGGAACGGGGCACAATTCAATCCAAGATAGTAAGGAAGGAAGAAAAAGAAAATTTAATGAGTGCTTAGGTTATCACATGAATTCTAAGAATCCTCATTTTAAAAAATCCTGGGAGCTAAATATAGATCAGTCCATTTTATAGACCAAGAAACCATTGTTTTTGTTAGCTGTTATTGAATTAGTCCCCAATTCATGGTGCCCCCTTGCATTAGAGAGTGGAACTGATCCATAGGTTCTCCTGGCTGTAAGCTTTGTGGATGCGGTTAGCCAGGCAGACCTGCCTTCTGCAGAGCTGCTGGCTGGGCTCAAACTGCCAAACCAGAGGTTGTCAGTGGCTCATAACCTGCACCGTAACCGGCAAGTTACAAGACAAGGGACCAAATCTGAATACGGGGGCTCCAATCAAGTGCTCATGCCTCGTCTGCTAATCCACTTACTTGGAGGGTGAAGGTCTACCTTAGGAGGTAGTCTCCTCATTCCCAGGCACTTGTATTGTGCTTGGTGACCCCATGGTGGCCCATGTGTGCAGAGCAGACCTGCTCCATAGAATTGTCAAGACTATGCCATTTGGGAAGTAGACCACCAGGGCTCTCTTCCAAGGAGCCTCTTAGAAACACCAGCCTTTCTGCTAGCAGTTGAGCATTTAACCTTCTTTGCCACCCGGGAACTCTGGTTGAGGTTGTCGTGAGCTGGACTCAATTTGATGGCAGCTCAGTCTTTCTTGGGTTGGCCCACAAGACCTTGTCTAATTTGCCTTCCTTTCTATTATGACCTCTCTTTAATACTCAAGGACACATCCCCCCATCCAAGTCCTGCTCCTCTGTAATCCATCTTCTCCTTTTGAAAGACAGAACCCTTTTATATTACATCCATGCTGTAAAATGCTGAGTGACTTTGCCATTGCATAGGCTAAATGGCTGTGCTGCATGCAGGGTGGCCATCCTGAGCCAAAGACTAGAGTCCATTTCTCCTAGCCCTGTGACCTGTTTCAATCCATCTTTCTCTCTCACTGCCATCGAATCTATGCTGATTCATAGCAACCCCCTGTGGGTTTCCAAGACAGTTCCTGTTTATGGAAGTAGAAAGCCTAGTCTTTCTCTGGCAGAGCTGATGATGGGTTCAAACTGCCAACCATGCAGATTGCAGCCTAAAACATGACCATGACACCACCAGGGATGCTTTCTGCAAACAATAGAATGTAGTAAATTTCTGCTGCATCACAACCAGAAGTGGGCTTGAGCAGACCTGCAACTGCCAGCTTTGCCTCCTGGAGGGCTCCTAATAGAATCCAACTTGCTCTGTAGAACGAGTGAGGTCCTTCTAGAATCTTCTGACCCATTCCAACTGATGGGTGAATGCATCAAGATGACTGAGCTCAGGAAACTCTGCCAAAGACACTCCCAGGCAGCCCACAGAAGTATGAGAAATGATGAGTTATTATGACTAATTTAAGTTCACAATGTTGGGCATTGCCCCAGTGGGGTTCTGCTCTGGTAGAGATTTCCACTCATGGGAACCCTAGGATAGAGTCTCTGTAGTTGCAATCAACTTGAGGCTAGTGGATTTGGTTTGGGAAACCTTGGATGTGGGTTGTTATTCAGCAACAGGTAATCAGAACAGAATCCAAATGCCTATACAAAACTCCTTATGGTCGGTCTGTGCTCCATCAATATCTACATTCCATTATCATAACCTGAGCCCTGGTGGCACGGTAGTTTAAGCGTTGGACTGCCAACCTCCAGGTCTGCACTTCAAATTCACCAGCTGCTGAGAGAGACAAAGAGGAGGCGGTTTGCTCCTATCAAGACGTCCAGCTGTGGGATCCTAGCGAGGCAGTTGTAGTCTGTCCCAGAGTCTCTGTGAGTCAGAATCAACTTGATGGCATTGGACTTGGGGAACTCTCACACCACCTTAGGGCTGATGCCTTGTGCTCTAACCATTGGTTGCCTGTCAGATTCTGCTACTTGACTCAGGTCTTTTGTTTTACTCTTCCCTTTCCCTGGGAATGTCCTTTCCTTTATTCTCCACCTGGCTGGCATCTCAAGCAGGCCTTCAAACAGTTTGTGAGAAAATTATATTGTCTTTTAATTCCATTTTTCCTTTCAACTTTTTGAAAACCCTTCATTTGTATCCTTCAGGTTTGGCTTAAGTATCATTCCCAAAGAGAATCCCTACACTGTCCCCTGGAGATGGTCACCTCCACCTGGCGTTTCTTTATCACAAGATTCTGATTGTTAATAGTACTTGTCGCAGTCTACAAACACAGCCTTCTTCATCGACTCATTTACTATCTCATTTTAAATATCTTGGGGCAAAGACCAGGTCTGTCTCCTTAACCAATAGCTGTTGAGCATCAAGCACGGTTTCTAAGCACATGGTAGGCTCACAAGGAATGTTTGTTAAAAGAATGAATAACTAGCTGTCCAGCCGAACTAATATGTTGGTGTCCAGTTGACACTGACCCATGGGGAACCCAGGGGCACCAGGGCAGAACTCGGCTCAGTTGGGTTTGCTTTCCCTGTTTAGTATATCATATTTTATTGTATGTTTAGTGAAGGTTTACACAGCACCTTAGGGTGGGTCCCAATCAACAATTTCACACAAGTTGTTCAGGGACATTGGTTGCATTCCTCACAATGTGTGAACATTCCCATGACTTCTGTTCCCGCTGTTCCATTCCCTCTAATCAAGCTTCCCTGCCTGCTGATATTGTTTTAAAGCGATTATTGAACATTTGGGCTCATATAATGGGGGTTTCAAATAGTTCATGGGAAACAATGAAAAGATAATGGCAACAAATGTACAAATGTGTTTGACACAATGGATGTATGTACGTATTTAAAAAGAGCTGTATGAGCCCCAATAAAGTGGATAATAAAAAAAGATAAAGGAATTTTTCCATGAACTTTTTGAAGCCCTCTTGTATAGGTTATTTTTAAAATAAACACAACACTTACAGGTTATATTTACTGTTTTTTTGAGCCAATTGGCTATGTAGCCACAAGGCGGTGGCAATAGAGGTTCATTTCAGCTCAAGGGTTCGGGAACACCTCCAGCCTCAGCAACAACCAACCCAATGGGTCTGATTTGACTTTTTTTTTTCTTTCCAAAAATCTGAGGTTCCATTCCATATCCTCACCCAACCCCTTTTTATCAGGGTCCATCTACTGTGACCCTTTCATGGGGCTTCCAGTGGCTGTAATCTTTTGGAAATAGATCTTGAGCTCTTTTTCTGAAGTGCACATAGACAGACTTAAACCTTCAACCTTTTGGTGTTAAGCAAAAGGTAACTTGAGCACCTCAACCATTTGCACCATCCTGGGACTCCTTTGTCAGGCATCACGCTAGTGTTCTCTCTCTTCTCTCCCAAAGCAAGAACCACATCTGGCCCAGTTTTCACACCACATGTACTCAGGCAGGGCTTATAATATACAGAAAACCTGGACCTAAATCATCATTACCATTTTCTTTTTGTCCATATATTTACATTTGAATATTTTTTAGGAAAGAATCTGACAAATGCATAGACCATTATTTAGGATATAACCTAAAATTATTCTACTCTCTTTTTTGCAAAGCCTTTTAAAATGCTGCATCTTTTTCTTATATTATGCTGTGCTCTAGCAAAATATTTCAATTGTATGTTATTTTACTATTTCTCCAGCCCATCAATTCATTGATCCACTCATCTATCTACCCACTTATCCACCCACTCATCTATCCATCCATTCATTTATTCCTATATTCACTTATCCTTTGATTTATTCATTAAATATTTACTGAAACGCTACTATGTGGCAGGCACTTGTCTAGGCACAGGGATACAATGAGAAATGAAACAGATATGGTCTGGCTGGCCCGAAGCTGACTGATTAGCAACAGGCAATTAGTGGACAAACGAAAAAAAAAAAGCTTAGCATTCCAAATGGAAAAAAAAAATGCTGAGAAGTAGGCATTCCAAATTGGAAAAAAAAAAAAAGTGCTGAGAAGTTGGCAAAGCAGGTGTTGCTATTGGGAATAACATGTTCATGCCTGCCAAGCATCTCACATCTTTTCTTGGCTTAAGTTATTTCAACACCCCTTCTTTGGCCCTCAAAATAAAACACATTCTCTACAAGTCACTCCATGGCTCGCTTTCCTTCTGCCCTCATCCTCTTTTTTGAATGTACATAGGGCTTCAATCCCCATGCATGTGCTCACACACTCTCAACCATAGTTGCTCAGTGTAAGCCCCATGGACATGTCATGCTTTGTTGATTCCTTGCTGGGGGAGAATACTCTGAATACGGCCAGATGTTTAGCAGTATCCTTGGCTCCTACTTGATAGGTGCCTGGAGCAACCTTCTAGTGTGTGACATTGTCCAGTGTCCCCTGGGAGGTGAAATCACCCTGGCTGTGACCCACTGGTCCAGCTGAGAGTATTTGTCCCTGATGAACACTCTCTGGTGGGGCTGTCAATCAACATGCACCACCCTCCTCCAGCCAAGAGGTGATGAAGTATCTGCACTGTGAGTTATGTGAAGTCTTTGAAAATGCTGAGAGATACGCATAAACATGTACATTTTATTCATCAGACTGACTAGCAAGTAACAAACCCAGGATTAGGATCCAAATAGTTCGGAGTCCCTTTACAAGCCTCCTCCCTTTACAAGCCTACTCCCAGTGGCTAGGGAAGGGAGCACAGGTGAGCCCCCTGTGGCATTCTCGAGAAGACACCAGCCTAGAGGCCTAAAACTGGACCTTCTTAGTCTGGGTCTTCATTTCCTCGTTGATTCTTGGAGATACTGACATCCTTCCAATAAGTTCCCGTTCTTTCATAGAGTTCATTTCTTAAGAGTATGTTATAAAAAGATCCCTGGTGGTGCAGTGGATTAAGACATGAGCTACTCGATCTGACCCCACCACACTGAGGCGAAACACTAAGGGTGTGCAACAGAACAGCAAGGGGAGCAGAGGAGTGAAGTCACTGGGGATACCAAAAATAGACTGTGGGGCCAGGGCGTGGCACCCCATCAGACTCAAACAGAAAACACTCCAAAGGTCAACAAATAGACCTTGAACTATTTATAGGCTTTTCTTTTTGTGTCATTGGTTTTTTTGTTGTTGTGGTTGCTTTGTTTTCTTTTGTTGCTTTGTTTTGCTCTGTCTTGTTTTTTGTGCATATTATTATCTCTGCAGGTCTATCTAGATAAGATAGGCTGGATAAACAATCCAGAGGAGAAAACAACGGACTGACAGTTCCGGGGAGGACATGGGAAGAGGGGGTGGTGGGGGAAATAAAGTGGATGCTAACAAACCCAGGGACAAGGGAACAACAAGTGATCCAAAATCAATGGCGAGGAGGGTATAGGATGCCTGGTAGGGCTTGATCCAGGGCAATGTAACCTAGAGGAATTATTGAAACTCAAATGAAGTCTGAACATGATAGTAGGACAAAAGTAAAGTAAAGGGAAATACAGTAAAGAACTAAGAGGCAAAGGGCATTTATAGAAGTCTAAATACAGTCATGTACATATGTAAATATATTTATTTACAATGATGGTGAAATAGACCTATGTTCATATATTTATAGTTTTACTATTAAGGTAGCACATGGACATTGAACCTCCACTCAAGTACACCCTTGATGCAAGAACACTTTGTTCTATTAACCTGGCATTCCATGATGCTTACCTTCCTGACATGATCTCTGAAGACAAACAGGTGCATAAGCAAATGTGGTGAAGAAAGCTGATGGTGTCCAGCTATCAAAATATAGTGTCTGGGGTCTTAAAGGCTTGAAGATAAATAAGTGGCCATCTAGCTGAGAAGCAACAAAGCCCACATGGAAGAAGCACACTAGCCTGTGTGATCATAAGGTGTCGATAGGATCAGGTATCAGGCATCAAAAACCCAGAACAAAAATTCATATCATTGTGAATGAGGGGGAGTGTAGAGTGGAGACCCAAAGCCCATCTGTAGGCAATTGGACATCCCCTTACAGAAGGGTCACGGGGAGGAGGTGAGCCAGTCATGGTGCAGTGTAGCATTGATGAAACATACAACTTTCCTCTAGTTCTTTAATGTTTCCTCTCTCCCCTCCCCCACTATCATGACCCCAATTCTACCTTATAAATCTGGCTAGACCAGAGCTTGTACACAGGTACAGATAAAAGCTGGAAGCACAGGGAATCCAGGACAGATAAACCCATCAAGACCAATATTGAGAGTAGCCATACCAGAAGTCCAAGGGGAAGGTGGGGGAGGAAGGGGGAACTATTCACAATGATCTACATATAACCTCCTCCCAGGGGTATGGACCAAAGAAAAGTGGATGAAAGGAGACATTAGTCAGTGAAAGACATGAAAAAATAATAATAGTTTATAAATTATTAAGGGTTCATGAGGGAGGGGGTGTGGGAGGGAGGGTAAAAAATGAGAAATTGATACCAAGGGCTCAAGTAGAAAGACAATGTCCAGAAAATGATGATGACAACAAATGTACAAATGTGTTGGACACAATGGATAGATGGATGTATTGTGATAAGAGCTGCATGAGCCCCCAATAAAATGATTTTTTTTAAATAAAGAAAGAAATGGTCACTAATCAAGAGGTCAAGAAGTGGTTCAAACCCGCAGCTGTTCTGCTAAGCAGAAGTCGAGGCAGTCTGCCTCCATTGCGCTATCATCTCAGAAACCCTACGGAAGAGTTCTCTTCTGTCCAATAGTGTTGCTATGAGTAGGACTCTTCTTTCCAGCAATAGGTTTTTGGGTTTTCATGGATATACCCTGACTGGTGCATACTCTTATCCATTTCTAGTGTTTATAGTACTAATAGTTATTACCTAAAAAATGAATTCTCCCATATTCCCCCTTTCTTTGACCCTCCCCACTCACTTTGAACTGCACCTCCACCTCAAACTCTCTCTTCATTCCCATCACTATGCTTACCTGATATTCATCCCTTAATACCCAGATGTGCTATTCCTTCACTGGACCCCAGAGAGAATGATGCTCACTCCTTCATTGACTCACAAGTCAATAGATACCTTCAATACAGGATCTACCACACCACCTTACTTCTTTTGAGCCAGATAGGTCTCTTCCTACCATGCCACACTCCTTTGGACCAGCACTGCCTCTGTCAAGGATCTATGGTAGCATCAAGCACAGGGCCAAGCACATGACCTTGTTTAATCACTGCTCTGTGCACAGGTGAGTGGATGAATGCAATGACCACGTGGGTACAGAAAGCATGAGTCATCGGACTCCTTGCCTGAAAGCCATTGTGCTGACCAGTCTGAGGATAAACCATTAGTGGGTTTTGCTCATATGTTCAAAGAACTCTGGGTCAAAATCAAAGGGCTCATTCCTCCTGATGTCCAGTGGACAAATCACATGAGGTAAACATGATCTCTGATCGTCCACGCCTCGACCATTCCACCACAAGACAGATGCCTACTCCTCCACTCCCGTTATGCTGATTGTACTTACCTCAGGGGACTCATATTATACCTGTCCTTTTGCTTTTGGCTTACCTCGCTTAGCATGAT
>NW_022103901.1:42164800-42170719 GCF_000313985.2 Echinops telfairi | reverse complement strand
AAGAGGCAAGAAAATTTTGGGAATGATGAGGGCAACAAATGTATAGATGTGCTTTACACAATTGATCTATGTATTGTGACGAATTGTATGAGCCCCAATAAATTGATTAAAAAAATAAAAAATAAAAAATAAAGACAAAAAAAAAACATGATCTCTGAGATTCTGCTTTCTTTTAAAAAAAGCATGTGGCTTTTTTTCATTATAAAAGTAGCACAAACATATTGTGGAGGATTTAGTTAATACCAAAAGTTAGAAACGATGAAATAATAAATATCATCCATAAGCCCAGAACTCAGAGAAAAATATATTCTTCTAGTTTTTCCCCTGACAAGAATCATGATTTATCAGTGAGTTTCTATGCACACTATCTTTATTACATGCTATAGTAAGTGGAAAAGTTGGTGGTGGTGGTTGGTGCCATGGAGTTGGTTCCAACCCATAGCGACCCTATTTACAATGCAACCAAACACTGCCAGGTTCTGCCAGGTCTTCACAATTGCTGTTAGGTTTGAGCGCATTGTTGCACCCACTGTGTCAACCCATCTTGTTCAAGGTCTTTCTCTTTTCTGTTACTCCTCTTCTTTTGAATGGTATGCTCTCCTGAAGCCATGCCAACCTCAGAATGTAATCTGACCTGGATATAGGGTCTCTATTTATCAATGTAATTAATTAAATTAAGATGAGGCCATATTGGAATAAAGCAGACATACACCCAATGACTGGTGACCTTATAAGAAGAGGAGAGGACACACAACAGCACAGACGTAGAGAAAACAGCTATGTGAAGAAAATGGCAGATACTGGTTCTGGTGCCACAATTCAAAGAACGTCTGAAGTTCCCAGAAGCTGAAAGAAGCAAGGATGAATTCTTTTCTAGAGCCTTTCAAGGGAGTGTGGCCCTGTGAACACCTTGCTTTTGGACTTCTGATCCCCAGAACTCTGAGAGAAAAAAAATTTGTTATTTTGACCCATCTAGTTTATGAGAGGAAGAAAGCTTAGGCCATCTGCTCCTATACAGATTTTAAGTCTTGGAAACTGTGTTAGTCTGGGTACTTTAGAGAAACAAACCGATAGAAACTCATGTATAAGAGAGAGTTTTAAATAAAGGTTAAGTGGACATCAAGAAAACATTCCAACCCAGTGCTGCCCAAGCCCACAAGTCCAACATTAGCCCATATGTCTGATACCAATCCACAAAGTCCTCCTCCACCTCACAAAACACACGCGATGATGCCGACTGCAGGAGGAAAGCCAAATCAGTGAGCATATAAGCATCTCAGTGCTGGCAGGGGTCTCTACATGGCTGCTCCAGCACCCAGGAGTGCATTGTGGTAGGTCCATGGGGCTTCTCCTTGGGGATGACTTGCAGGAAGTGAGCTTTGCCAGCTGAAGCAGGGAACTGGCTAAGGCAGCTGCACCTTGGTCCGGCCATCAGAAAGCAAGATAACCGAAACCTAGAAAGGCGAGGCTCATCAAGCCATTTATCCCTCCACCCTTCAATTAACCTCACATGTGTTTATCGGCCATGTTGGCACAATAAACTACCTCAGAAACCCAAAGGGGCAGTTCTCATCTATCTTATCAGGTCTCTGAATTGGAATCAACTCAGTGGTCATGAGTTTAGTTTACAGAAATTTGTTATGACAGCTCCAGGACATACCTGCATGCTCCCATTAAATCTTAAAGAATACTCTCCCCCCACCCCTCATGCATTCTCAGCACCACTTTAAATACCTGTACTATGTTCTGTTGTAGAGAAACCAATGCACTCAGATTATGGTGTTGGGAAAAAATCCTGAACATACCACAGATTTCCAGAATGATAAATAAGCCATTCTTAGAAGAAATACATCAGAATGTGCCTTAGAGGCAAGATTAGCAAGATTTTGGCTTACTTACTTTGTAAAGACCAATCTCTAGAAAAGGGCATCTTGCTTGATCAAGTAGATTGTCACTGAAAGCAAAAGAAACCTTCAATGAGATGAACTGGCACAAAAGCCTCAACAGTGGCCTCTGGAGGACAGACGGGTCGAGGGTTAAAGGAAGATGAACAAGGTCAAGGAGTCCAGGCAGAAAAAGAATGCTTGGAAACTGATTGTGGTAGCAATTGTATAATTATGCTTGATGTAATTGAACTATGGAATGATACATGCATTAACTCTCAATTAACATTAACTCCCAATATATGTATTAACTCCCAATTAATAATTTTTTAAAAAGAGAACAAGCTAAATAATGAATACAGATCGTCATGAGGATGACACAAGGTGGTCAATGTTTTGTTCTGTGCATTTGCAGGGTCACAATGAGTGGGAGTCACATTGATGGCAATTAACAGTGCCGTTTTCCTATTTTTGATGTGTGGTGATAAACTGCATGAGTTGAGGCTTGTAGAGGCTAATAACTAGCACCAGTCTGCTTCTCCCCCAAATGTGAAGTCAATTGTGTGTTAGGCATAGGGTGTTAAGTAGGGGATATGACTGTCAATTTCATTACTAATTGATTACTCATTTGGAACATGTGGCTTTAGGTGGTATAATAAAGGGCTCTCTGATACTACATCCAATAATTAGACAGACTCCCCAGTTACAGGCAAGCCTGGGAAATCTGCTCCAGGGAAAAGCCCCTTACACTGCCAAGGGAACAGACCAGCGGCATCTTCTCTGAAGAAGGGTAGATCCAAGGCCTAGGGAAGAGAGGCAAGATGACAGGACCGTGCAGGCCAAAGTCTTTTCTCAGTCACCAAGCAGACAAGAAGTAAGACCCCAAGGGATATATGCATCCGTATATTTTGGACCTTCTTGACAGTTGACTTCTAAAAGGATCACAAGGTCAAATTGGTTGAACATATTTAAAGATTTTGAAACTACTGCCATACTGTTTGTTGCAAAATTTATACCAATGTACCTTGTCACCAGTAGTGTATGCTGTTGGCCATTTTGCTGTTTTTCACATTGGATTGGGTAGGGTGCCTTTGAATTTTTTCCTTCTATATCCGAGGAAATAAATGTCATGTATGTTGTTTTATCTCAATACTAATAAAATATTTTTCATCACTTTATTTGTAATTTGGGCTTCTGGTGTACTGAATTGTTTGAGCATGCTGTTTGGCTATTTTTCTATTGAAGTTTAATGTTCTCTTATGAACTTATATGCTAAATATATCAAAAATTCATATAATATTTTGGTGTAAAAATATACAAAATAGACGATACTACCTACTGGTTGCATTCTTCATTATCTGTTACAATTTTAACTTTTTTAAAATGAGCTTTAAGTTTAAATACTTCAGATAGTATTTTTAGTGTATTTCCTAATGTCTTCCATTGTTTTAGAATGCCTTCCTCTTCAGACAGAAAATATTTGCCTACATTTTTGTTTTTTCCATGATTTTATTACTATATTTGCATTTAGCATTTTAATCTGGTTGGATTTATTTTGGTGTGTGTGGTCAGGCTGAGTAAGGTTTGTTTTGCTTCCTAAAAAATAAATGATTAATTGTCCCAACACTATTTATCTCTTCTTACACTGCTCATTTGAATTGCCTCTGTGCAGACCACAAAACTTCTGTGTGCATATGTGTGTCTGTGCCTCTTCCCTGCTTCATTTGTATGTCTGTCACCTTTGCTGCAGGCAACCTACTTTGTGAACTATCGTGTTAGAGTTTTCATACTCAGCAGGGTAAGATATTCCTTGTAATACCCACATTTTCTCCACAAATCTCTTGGCCAGAGCCATCCACTTATATTTTCAAATGAACTTTAGAATAATTTCATTAAGTTCTGAAACAACCCCTTTTGGAATTCTGATTGGCATTGAAGGAGATGCAGTAATTAATTTTAGAAGTGACATTTTAATAATATTGGACTTTCTTATTCAGGAGAATCTCATATTGAACTCTTCAGATCTCTATGTGAAACCCTTGTCCGAAATTGGTTTTGTGTATGTGTCTGACATTAAAACAGTCCTAGAAGTATTGGTATATTTTTTTATGCTTGTGGCTTGGAAGTGAATTTTTAAGTGCGTTTTCTAATTACTTTCTTCCAAAGAGATAGGAAACAAGTATGCACATTAATTTTATAACTGGCCAGCTTCTGAATTTACCTGTAATTCCCATATATACCTTTGGGAAGTATTGATAAAATTTCTCCTTTTCCCCCCTATCAGGTTAGCTAGTATACCCAAGCATCAGTACATAATTAGGGCCTTCCCAGTGTTGTGACTAATATTAATGGAAACCTCTTCATATATCATGCTGAGCATTGGCTTGTGATCATTACCAAAAACTGCATTGAGGAATTGCCCTTTTATCCTATTTGCACTGTTTTGATTATTAATGGGTATTGATTTTATCAACTTCCTTGTTGTTTTTAAAGAGGATTTTAATATGCCTTATATTTTATTAACAACCAGATTATTGTTGCTAATTGTCATTGGGTTAGCTCCAACTCCTGGCACCTTTATGCAGAATCCACGGCCATCGAATTGACTCTCACTCTAAAGCACTTGGGACTGTACATTTTCTCCAGGAGCAGGTGGCCTCCACTTTTCCCCATGGGATGGCTAGTGGGCTTGAACCTTTAATGTCAGCAGTTAGCAGCCCAAGGGTTTTAGCATCACCAGGGGCTCCTTAACTTGACATAAAACAGGGCAACATGCTACCTGCTCCCACGCCATCTTCCTGATTCATGCCTGAATCCATTATATTTCTTGCGTTCATTGCCTTTCCTCCTAAAAACTTGATATTATAGAAGAAAAGCTTAAGATCAGTTAATAGTTTTATTGGGTAGAACATGAAAATTACTTATTTTTGTTAAACACGGTTTTATTCTTTGCCTGGTTCATGTAGATTCTTTTTTAAAAAAATTATCCTTGAATTTCTAAAACGCTTAGGTTATTTCTAGATGTTGGCATTCAGTATATCTATTCAAGATACAAATTCAGGTCATCCATAAATCTGGAAGGGTTTGTTTTTTTTTTTTGCCATTTTATCTTCCTGATTATTTATTTTGCCCTATTTTTCTGATTGCATTTTTAGAAATGCCAGCTACTGGTGTGCTGAAAATCCATGTTCACATCTGTCATCTTATCTAGTACTTTGTCTTTGTTCTTTTACTTTGCATCCTTGGTGGGGTTTGTGTATTTGTCCTACATATCACTGATTTAATTTCTGTAGTATTCTGCACTGCTTTCAGCATATGATTATATTTTTCCTGTTGATTTTTATTTCCTTTTATTGTTGACTTATTTCTCCCTTCTTTTACTCAATTATTTCTCTATGTATGTATTAGCATATATATGTATATATGGATACATACACACATACAAACACATATATACATATAAACATAAACATATGAGGGACCCTAAAGGTTTATGAAAAATTTCAACTCTCTTTTAATTCCACTTTTAAAGGTTCCTTTTGAACCCCTCTCGTGTTCACAGGCATCCCTGGGTGACATGAAGGCTAAGCAGGCAGCTGCTAACCTAAAGATTAGAGATTTGAATCCACTCAAAGGTGCCTCAGAAGAAAGGGCTGAGGTTTTATTTCTGAAAACTCAGCCATTAAAAATATTATGAAGCACAATTACACACACCCTGACACAAGCGGGAGTCTAGGAGTTGGAACTGACTCAATGACAACTGGTTTGGTGACTACGCGCGCGCGCGCGCGCACACACACACATGCACGCTATCGGTGTGTGTCTGTTTCCGTGTACATTTCATATTGATCAAATATTTTCTATTGACTCCTGAACTTCTAATTACTGTCATTTTTCAAATTCTCAAAGTAATGCATGCTTATTGTGAAAACTTCAGAAAACATAAATTATAGAAAAATACATAAAAGTATGTAAAAATTATCACTACCCCACTAATTTAAAAAACACACACATAATATAACCCTATTAATAGAAT
>NW_022103901.1:42160316-42161521 GCF_000313985.2 Echinops telfairi | reverse complement strand
TGCTTTGTGGGAAGAGCTGGAAGGAATCATGTTAAGTGAGGGAAGCCAAACTCAAAAGGACAGGTATAACATGAGTCCCCTGAGGTAAGTGCAACCAGCATGCCAGGAATAGAATAATAAACACCTATCTTGCAATAAACTGCTGGAAGCATAGATAGTTGGAGGGAGGGCAGGCCACACCTAGGGAGGTACATGAGAGTCCAACATAAAGAAGGGGAAGATGGGCAGGTGGAGGGATAAATGGGGTGGGGAGAAACTGAGTTGATGGCACGGGGGGAACAGGGCACTAACCCACCCAGGGGGAGAGTATTGGTTGTGTCCCCACTTAACTGGAACGTGCATACAGACCCCACCAGGACACACCAAACCAGGAGGGCAATGTAATGCACAGAGGAATCCACAAAGAGACTGGACCATACACCGGCCCTAACCAGAATTAGCTTGACCCCCACCGTGGAAGGGAGTAACACAGAAAATGGAAATAGATCATCTGGTGTGAGAAAGGAACTAATCTACCACACCACACCCAGAAGGAAGCTAAAGCAAAGGAAGGAGGAAGAACGGAGCGGAGCACACCTGGGCCCACCAAGCTCAGAGGACGGTAGCCCGGCTCGGAGGGCCCAATTTACAGAGAGGACCATATAGCTGGCCCCACAGCAAGATGTCACATCCTGCACTGACCCCACCACACTGAGGCAAAACATTGGGGGTGTGCAATGGAGCGGCGGGGAAAGCAGAGCAAGAAGGTCCCAATGGAGTACAAAGGATGGACTTTGGGGCCAGGATGTGGCAACCCAATCAGACTCGTCTGGAAAACACTCCTAAAGGTCAATAAACAGACCTTGAACTACTAACAGTTTGTTTTTTTTCTTCTTTTTCTTTTTTCTGCCTATTTGTTGTTGTTTTTTTCATTTTTTTCTCTTCTTTTAAATTTTGTGGCTTTTTTGTTTGTTAGATTCTTGGTGCTGCTGCCATCGTCACCATGTTCTTATGTGCCATTTTAGTACTGCCAAAGAAATCCCCAATTTTATGCACATATTAATATGTCTGCAGGTCCGCCTAGATAAGAAAGGCTGAACAAACAATGTGAGAAGAAAATAAAGGGACCAACGGTCCCAGAAGAACATGAGAGTATAGGAGGTAGGGGAAGGGAGGAGGTGCTGGCCAACCCAGGGACAAGGGAACAATGAATGATTCAAAACCAA
>NW_022103901.1:42145130-42158923 GCF_000313985.2 Echinops telfairi | reverse complement strand
GATGAGGGCAACAAATGTGTAAGTGTGCTTTACACAATTGATGTATGTACGGATTGTGATAAGAGTTGTATGAGCCCCAGTAAAATGATTTTTTTAAAAAAAGGAGTCTTGACTGACGTTTGTACAACACTATGCAGGGTAGCTCTCACCATGTTTTTACATGCATTTATTTGGGGGTGTACTTGGGGGTGGGAGCATATGTTGCTGCTGTCATTAGTTGCCATTGAGTCATTGTGGAGCAGTGGCGAAAGGCCTGGGGTGCCAGTGGGTCAAGCTTACCAGCCACTCCACAGAAGACAGATGTGACACAGTCTTTACAGCCTTGAAGACCCTATGGGACAGGTCTACCCTGTCCTATCAAACTGATACGAGTCAGGATCAACTCAACAACAATATATTGTTTGTTTGTTTGTTTGTTGTACCCCATCCATACCTCCTAATTTGTTCTTCCATTCAATTTTTTTCCTTCATTTTAAGAATATTATATAAATGGAATCATGAAGCTTATAACCTTTTTCAAAAACATTTGTTATTTGGGTGAAAGTGTACAGAGAAATTTGTTTTTACATTCAACAATTCATATATACTTTTTGGTGTGAAATTGATTAGAATTCCCACAACGTAACAGCACTCTTCCCATTTTCTCCTTGGCTTTATTGTTTCCATCTGTCCCTCTTTTCCACTACTTCCTGCCTATTGAGTTTGATCCCTAGGCAAATCTTGCCCTCTTTATCCTGTATCGTTCATTGCTCTAAGAGGTGCCTACCACCACAGTGTGACTGCTCACCTTATAGCCTGTCTATCCTTTGACTGAACCATGGGAATGAGTTCAGATCTAGGTTTGAAAAATGATTACGATTTGAAGAATGATAAGGGCCATCAACTCCGGTTTCACCAGCATCTATCAAACCAGTAAACGTGGTCATTTTTATGGTGTTGAATCGGACTCCACATTTCCCCTCACTCTACCAAGGACCTTCTGCATGACCTGCTCCAGAGTGGTTGGCAGTGGTAGCTGGGAACCAGTGCATTCTGGTCTTGGGTCAGGGGAGACTGAGGTTCATGTGTTCCATAAGCCCTCAGACCAATTTTTTTCCTTTGATTTTCTTTACTCTCCATTCCTCTGGACAGGGAAAGACGAATAGCTGCACATAAGATGGCTGCTCACAAACTTTAAGACTCTAGACACATTGTGTTCATTTCGTTTCTCCGTTCATTCATTTAAAGACATTTACATTGCTTCTATATTTTTGCTATTGTCAATAGTGCTGATTTACAATCTCAGAAACACCATATAGGGTCACTATGAGTCTAAAGGAGCCCTGGTGGCATAGTGGGTTACGAATTGGGCTGCTAACTACAAGGTCATTAGTTTGAAACTACCAACCACACTACAGGAGATAAAGGGGGGGGGGGCAGTTCCACTCTGTCCTACAAGGTGCAGTGAGTCATAATCACCTGGAAGACAGAGAGAATGAGGGTAACAGCTTAGAATCAACTCAGGCACAGTGGACTTAAGCTCTACCCAGTTTTCTTGTTGAGATTCAGGGATTTTAATGTATAGGACATCATTTTCTGCAAATAAAAATTGTTTTATTTCTTTGTTACCTACTTAGATGCTTTTTATTTCATTTTCTTGCCTTATTGCACTGGCTAAGATTTCCAATACAGTATCGAATAGTATTGGTGACAGTTCACAATGGAAATGTTTTCAGTCCCTTCCACTGAAAATAATGTCAGCAATCGACTTTGTGTATATACCTTGGTTATGTTAGAAATTGCGTTCGATTCAATAGAAGGGAATCTTACCAAATATCTAACTAAAACTAAGAAATCAAACTGACTGCCTTGGCAATTGGTGGGAGGAAAATGCTGGGGACTGAGGCAGGTGGTATACCAGATAAAGGAAGGTAGGCAGAGGGAGTTAGACTGACTGCCATTTAGAAGTAGGTAAGTCTCTGGTCACTGCTCACCTATCACCAGTGTGGGCTTGGTGCAGTCCTAGACCAGTTAGTCTTTGACACTGATTGAGATAGTTCAAGATGGCCCTACTATAATGAGCTAGTTGGGTATGCAATTTCTACATGTCCCCTTATTTGCTCTTTACATCTAGTTTTTTTTCTAATTGGATTTGGTCTACTTCTTTATTCTTTACTTTGCTGGTCAGAGTTCTAGGACTCTCATAAATATCTGTTTCACTTAGATTTTCTGGTCTTTGTTGTTGAGGGTCTGGATGGTATATCTATCTGCCTAGTCCATCATCTTTCGTTATTAAGTATCTTTGACATAGGGTTCCAGCTCATCGCAACCCTATGAACAACAGAAACAAACACTGCCTAGTCCTGCACCATCCTCACAATCATCGCTGTGCTTGAACTCATTGTTCAGCTACAGTGTCAACCCATTTCATTTAAGGTCTTCCTCTTTTTGCTGACCTGGTGCTTTACTGAGCATGTGTCCTTTTCCAGGGACTGGTCTTTCCTGATAACTTGACCAAAGTATATGGTTTGTTGTGATAAGCATAATTCCCACCAGTTTCATCTGCATTGTATCAACATACAGAGATGCCAGAATTTTTTTCTGTTTCTGCAAACATTCATGTACTGGTTGGAATTCATTAGTATTCATTTTTAATTTCTGCTCTTAAATTATAACATTCTGTAAGCATTTCTTCATGCTATTACCATCTTTGAAAAGTCCATTTTTAATGGATGCATAGAATTCTGTCACTATATTTTTTAATCTGTATACTGAGCAAATTATGAGAGAAGCTGGCTAATATTAAGAAGAATGACACATCTGGACTGAAGGAAGGCTTATTAACAATCTGTGATATGTAGAAAACAACCTTGTTGGATGAAATTAAGGAAGATTTGAAGCACTTGCTGACAAAAATCAAAGTGCAGCCTTCATTATGGGTTGCAACTCAATGTAAAGAAAGCCTTACAACTGGACCAATAGACAACATCATGATAAACAAAACTGAGTTTGAAGTTGTCAAGAATTTCATCTTATTTTGATCCACAATCAATGTTCATGGAAGCAGCAAATAAGAAATCAAATGACATGTTGCATTGGTCAAATCTGCTGTATAAAACCTCATTTTAGGGTGGAGGGGGGGGGAATTTACAATTTTTTTCATTTTATTGGCATATAATTCACATATCATAGAGTTCAATAGTTCAATCACATGAACAAGAGTTGTACAATCATCATAATCAGTTAAAGTATTTTCTTCATTTTTGTACTCATTGTTATTAGCTCCCCATTTCTCCCCAACATCCTCTGCCATACCCCCAAGGAACAATGAATCCAGTTTACTGTCTGTATATATGTACCTGTCCTGGATTCCATGTATGGAAAAACTTTTTTTTAAAAAAACTAACAATAACAAAGGAAAATGTAAAAACCTCTATAGAAAAAAAAGCAAAACATATTAAAAGCTTAATAATATTTTACATTTTTTAGTATTTTACATTTTACAAAATTCTTTTAGCATTATAAAATTTTATAGTAGGATATTTTCTCCAAATAATAGCATTTTTCAAATAATACAGTCTCTCAATTGGTCAGTATAATAAATTTCAAGACTTTTTACTCTCTGAAAACTCACTAGTCGGAGTCTTAGATTTACTAACAGAGACTCAATATGTCATGAAGGAAGTCTTGTTTGTAACTCAGTACCTTCAATTGGCTGAAGGTATGAATGAATATGATACTGATGATAATTTATTGCATAACAGTAACATTTACAGGTGCAACATTTAATTTTTTGTTAAGATCATTTTATTGGGGGCTCTTACAATTTTTATAACAATCCATACATCAATTGCATCAAGGATATTTGTACATCTGTTACCATCATTATTTTCAATACATTTACATTCTATTTGAGCCCTTGGTATCTGCTCCTCTTTTTACCCTCCCATGCTTCCACCCTCATAGCACCTTGATAAATTATAAATTGTTATTAATTTCATAGTTTACACCAACCACTGTCTTTAAAGATCAAAGATATCACTTTGAGGTCTAAGGTGCACCTTACCCAAGCTATGAGATTTTCATTGGCCTCATATGCATGGGAAAGCTGGACATGCAATAAGGAAGACTACAGAAATAGATGCCTTTGAATTATGCTGTTGGTGATGAATATTTAAAGTACAATAAACTCCCAAAAGAATAAACAAATACATCTTTAAAAAATAGAGAGAGAATGCTCTTTAGTAGTCAAGATGGCAAGACTTCATCTTACATACTTTGGGCATGTTATCAGAAGACACCAGCTCCGGGAAAAGGATACCATGCTTGGGAAAGTACAAACTTTCACAACACACTGTCACTGAGTCAATTCCAGCCGCACCTAATAAAACAGAGTAACTGCCCCTTTGAGATTTTAAGACTGTCAATCTTTATGGGAGCAGAAATACTCATCTTTCTTCCTTCATGGTTCAGTCTGCAGCCCTTGGTACGAGCAATCCCATGTGGAACCCACTACTACCACCAGCATTTCTGTGGTAAAGTAACAGATCGGCGAAAAAGAGGAACACCCGCAATGGCATAGAGTGACACATGGCTGCAACAATGGGCTCAAATATAACAAGACTTTGGATGATGTCCCAGGATTGGTATTTCATTCTGTCGTACATAGATTCACCAAGTGCGGAATGGACTGAACTGGACCTAACAATGACTACAACAATAATATTCTACCATGTTGACAGACCTCAATATATTAAATAATTTCCATATCAGTCCATGTTTTCTTAACATTTACAGACATGTAAAATGCTTCTAAAATTTAGTTCTCTTTTATATAATAAATCTTCTACAACATGTGGATTTTGTATGCATTTTGAGTACACCCATTCCTCATTTATCACCATGGTTACGTCCAAAGAACTGGTCACTATACAAAAATTGACATTATGGAAAATAGAGGATGACTATTTCAGATCACAAAATAAAGGGCAACTGCAGCACTACACAAACGCCAAATTTTATCATTCCATAATTATGAAATTCCATCATAATGTAATTTATTGTCTAATTACATCATTCCATAATTGTCAAATTACATATTGTCAAATTACATTATTCCATATTGTCAAATCACATCTTTCCATAATTGCCAAATTTCATCATTACATAACACCAACTTGCATCTTTATATAACTGATAAGTTTCATTACTACATAACTGCCAAATTATAGCATTTAAATAACAACCAAGTCAAACCAAACTCACTGCCTTTAGGACTCTTATTAAACCTATATAGAGTTCCAAGGCCATAAATCTTTAAAGGAGCATATTGCCTCATTTCATCTTTTCATAACTGCTAAATTACATCACATATCTGCCAAATCTCATCATTAAATAACTGCCAGATCTCATCGTTGCTTAATTGCCAAACCACCAAGAATCATGTCACCGCCAAGCTGATGCATGACATCAGCCAACACAGCTAATGTTACTCTCACCTAGCACCTTGGTGTTTGGAATTGTCAGGTGCATGTGAGCAATATGAAAACTACTCAGCTTTTTCTCTGTTGTCATAAATGTGAAATGCTGGGTAAGGGGATAGTACATGGCATGAGGAGTAGGTGTACCATGTTTGATTTTATTTATAAAGGAAGTCGTTCCATTGGCCACAGATCGTTGTTGCTCTTTTAGTGTTCTTTCACTTTCTCAGGAATCATGGAGAGAGTTTGATGAGGCTTCCTATCTCTGAATAGGCTTGTGGAGCGATTTCCCTCAGAGTGCTTAATTATCCTCCTGGGTCTTGTTGGACACCCCCGCCCCCACCCTCCCACCACTGTTGGAAGGCTGGTGAATGTACCGGACAATGTGCCATATTTATGATGAAGTCTGATGGCTGTTGAGTGCAGGCAGAGGAGACGGGTCACCTGTTCTATGGACCATGCAGGGGAATCTGCGCCTGTATATTTGGCACTGTGTGTGGTTTTGCCCTTGGCAGTCACCGTGCTTGAAAGCCTTCTATCCCATCTCTCCTCCACTCCATCCCGCTTGTAATCCACCACTGCTGCTCACTCTTTCTCTTCCTCCCTCCACCATGTCACAGTTCCAGCCATCATGGTCTCCAAGCCAGTGGGGGTTTGGGGCTAATGCGGAAGGCTGGTCTCATCAGAACGCACCTCTGCGTCTTAGGGTTCGTATGTCTCAGACATCAGCCCCCTTGCCATTGTATTATACATTCTATGCCCGAATAGAACCACCTCAAGTCTTTAAGGCTATAATCTGTATAGGAGCTGATTGCCACACCTGTCTCCTGTGGAGCTGCTGGTAAATTCCAACCAGCCTTTTGCTTAGCAGCCAAACACTTAACCACTGAGCTATCAGGCTCCTCGAACTTCTGGGGTCACAGTAAATCTGCCATGGCTCCCTTCCTGACCTTGCTACATTGCTTTGGGTGCCTAAGCATGAATTCTAAATGGAAATCCCTTCTGGAGTCTAGCCGGTGCTGTTGCAGGCAGCATCTTGGTGTGGTCTGACATGCTGTGGGCAGCAGAGAGTGGCTGTAAGGATCAGGTACCTCTAGATTTCCACCCTCATTACCCAGAACTCTGTAATAGCTTTGTGAGCTAAAGAACAGTATTGTGGGCAGTGTCTTAGTCGCCTCCAAATGATGATGACTGTCATTTCTGAAATACTTCATTGTTTAAAAAGCACTTTATATGCATTAGCTCAACTCATTCATGCAGCTTTTGAGCACCTGTTATATGCCAAGCTTTAGGGACATAGAGTGAATGGCATATCCATTTAAGAAAAAATGTGTGTGTGTGCTTTAAACCCTCCCATGGTTTCACATCTCACTTAGAATAAAATTGCAATTCCCTCAAGAGCCAGGCCTGCCTGCCCTTGGAGTCCAGCTCTTGCCCCTCCACCCGTTCCTCAGTGCTCGCCAGCTTCTCCCTGGCTAAGCCCTTTCCTTCCCAGAGACTTTCACTGCGCTGCTCCTTCTTCCTGAAAGGCTTTTTCCTCCTCCTCATAGAACTGGCGGTGTTCTGTCATTCAGATCCCAGTTACCAATTGTCCATGAGTCAACTCTGCCTCCTGGGGACCCCATCTGCTGTCAGAGTAAAACTGAGCCCCATGGGGTTTTCAGCAGCTCTGAGCTTTTGAAAAACGTTCTTCCAAGGTGACTGTGGGAATATTTGAACCATCAGCTTTCTGGTTAGCCACTGAACACTTAGTCATTTGTACCACCAGGACTCCTGTGTCACCTGCAATCAATCGATGAATGGATCAATAATGACTAAGTGCCCTTGTACCACCAGGACTCCTGTGTCACCTGCAATCAATCGATGAATGGATCAATAATGACTAAGTGCCCCACTATGAGACACTGTGGATACCGGGGTGAGTAGTTCGCTGTGGCCCGTCTCCTTGGTTTCTTCAGTTGGTGGACTTAACTGATCAACAAGACCTTGCCAGTAGAGGGGCAAGAGATGAGATGATGTCAGCCTATGAAGAAACAGAATTCCCTACCAGGAATTCCCATTTGTCCCCCTTTGATTTCTCATCTACTCATTTATGAGCTCAAATTCCAAAAGAAAAAGGATTCATTTTCAAAGTCACCCAAAGGCTCTCCAAAAGCACTGTTAACCTGACCTATTGAGGAGCCTAGCCCGCTCCCAGCTCCAATTCCAGAAGTGATTCACCCCGCTTCAGCGAGGCCATCGGCAGTCTGGGCACACTGGCTGCAGGGTTTGCCCTCAGAAAGTTCCTGCAGAAGCTCTATTAGATTGTGGCTTTTCCAATCGTGGTGAGGAGATTGCTAGGGCTAGTTGTCATGGTGACACAGATGCAGAGACCCTTACCTTAAGCTCTACCTCATAACACTCATGGGAGGATTAAATAAAATAACATATATAAATCTGTCAGTAGAATGCCAGGCATATAATTAATGGCAAGTAAGTGTTGACTATGGTGACAGATGGATTCTCTTTCTCAGTTCTGGATCCCCAATTATCAGGGGAGGGCTATGATGGGATCAGGTGCCCATTTACCGACCAAAGGGAATCAGTTCTGCACAGAACAAGTGTGGCATTTGTTCAGCATAGTAGCTTCTAGGACAGCCCCATAGATGGAATGGAGGGAGTGACGAAGGATGTCTAGGTATATACCTAGAAGGGAGTGGAAGGGGCTCCATGGTAAGGGGTTTACTGTTGTTACTGCAGCATAAATTGACTGATAGACCTACCGTGCAGGAACTAACTATACAACCAAAGGGGCAACATTTCCCAGTTAGAAATTGCTATTTACAGACCTTGTAGTACCATGTGTTAGGCATTGGGCTGTTCACCTCAAGGTTGGCAGTGTCACTCCACCAGCTGCTCTGTGGGGAAAAGGTGAGGCTGTCTGTTCCTGTAAATATTTACAGGTTTGGAAATGATATATTGGGTCAGTATGAGTTGGAATAGACTGGATGGCAGTGGGTAATCACAAACCTGCCTGCCACTGTGTGGGGCACTAAGATCTAGAGCTACATGTCAGGGAGATGGCCAGTTACTTCTGTAGAATCTATATCCTGTTCTCCTGTTTCCTGGGTTGAGTTGTTGTTAGGGACCATAGAGCTGGCCTCCAACTTATGAGAGCCCATGTACAAAGAGGCTGGACCACTATAACCCATAGGTTGTTTTTTTCACCCACACACATTATTCAGTGACATCAGTTATATTTTTCACCATGAGTCAGTATTCTCTCTAACTATATGCTGATTGTTCCAAAACTCTAGTTTCCCTCTCCCTCTATCTTCTTACCTTTGCTTTAGAGTACTTGATGATGTTTAGGTCTCACATATCCATTGTGTAAGCCAATCTCTTACTTTGCTAAAAGGTGACCTCAGAAGATAGTTTTGGTAGTTCAAAGTTTAAAGACTATCTTAGGGAGTCTTCTATTTTCAACTAGTCCAGTAATTACGGACTTTTAAAGAATTGGCATTTTGTTCCATATTTTGTACCATCCTACTAGGATATACCTATTGTGGTCCTGATCAGCTCAGTTGGTACTGGAAGCCAGACACTACCTAATTCTTCATGTCTCAGGGAGCATGTGGACTTCACAGTTTGTTCTGTAGACTAGATTCCTTTCTGAGACTTTATTTTCCTTCTTGCTTGCTTGCTTCTGATGATTAGAAACCCACAGTTGTATCTTGGCTGGCTTTTTGTGAGTGATCCTGAGAGTTTTCACTGGAACTAGATTGCTAAACCTTTCTTCCTCATCTCTTTTCACCTGGATCCTCCACTGAAACTTGTTCGGTGTCATAGCAGCACACAAGTCCCCACTGACAAGTGGTGGCTGCCATAGGCTCTTGATATACATTAAAAATATATACAAACCAAAAGGCTCCACAACCATTGAGTCAATTTGGACACATTGTGATCCTTTAGTGGGTTTTCAAGACTGCAGGTCTTTGCAGGAAGAGACCGCCTCGTTTTTCTCCCACGGGGTGTCTGGTGGACTGAAATCAGTCACCCTTTGACTAGCAGTCCAATGCCCAACATCATACAAGGGGGTACCAAAAAAACCTGAAACATTTTTTTTCAAAGCTATGTATTTTTTATTTTTTATTTTACCAAACAACCTCATCACCTTCAAAATATTCTCCTTTACACTTAATGCGATTGTCAAATCTGTATCCATTCTTGGAAACATTTTTCAAACTCTTCTGTTTGAATGACTGACAGCACCTCCCTTGTTTTTTTCTTCACCTCTTCTATGTCATCAAATAGCTGTCCTTTCATGTCCCTCTTCATTTGTGAAAACAAAAAAAAAAGTTGCATGGACTGAGCTCAGGTGAGTAAGGTGCATGGGGCAAGAGAGGCATGCTGTTTTTGCCAAAAACTGGTGCACTGAGATGGCCGCATGAGCAAGTGCATTGTCGTGGTGGCAAAACCAGTTCCCTGACTGCCACAAATCAGGCCTTTTTGTCACATACTGTTATGCAATATTTTCAGAACTTCTACATAGAAAGCTTGATTAACAGTCTGACCCAGTGGAATGAACTCCAAATGCACTGTGAGTTGACATTTTTGCCCATTTGGAAAGTTGATGAATGTTCAGAACATGGTTTGTCATCAATCAACATTTCACCTTTTTTGAAACAAGGAAACCACTTGTACACTTGAGGTTTTTTTTCCCATAGCACTGCCCTTGTAAGCTGTGTTCAACATCATAAAAGCTTCCGTGGCATTTTTCCTGAGCAGGAAGCAAAATTTCAAAGCCACACACTGTTGTCTTAAATTGGCCATCACCAAAAACAAAGTTCCAGTGAAGCTGCTTCCACACAAAAAATTGACTGTGACCAGAGAACCTTCCCAGGCGATGCCACTGAGTGCATTAACTCAGAGCAAGTTGCTTGATACTCAACTAGCAGGAAAACATGGGTATTATGAAAGCTCTGCCCAGGGGAGCTTTTTGGGGGGCATTTTCTTTTGGTACCCCCTCATACATCTTATTAATCTCTGCCCGCATTTGGCTGACATGAAAACTGAGAGGTAAAGTGACTGGCTAAGAGTCACAATTGTAATAAGAGGTGACATTAAATTTTAGTAGTGGCCCAGTTCCCCTTTACCACTCTGAATTAAGTTCATCTGTGACTGGTTTTCTCTTAGAACAGGAGCCCTGGTGGCATAGTGTTTATGTGTGGGGTTGCTAGTGTTTATGTGTGGGGTTGGTAATTACAAGCCAGCCATTCAAAACCACCAACTGCTCCATGAGAGAAACTCACTGCCATCCAGTCAATGCTGACTCATAGTGACCCACCTGTGGGTTTCCAAGGCTGTAACTGTTTAAGAGAGTAGAAAGCCCAGTCTTTCTCCCTCAGAGCTGCTGGTGGTTTTGAACTGCCTACCATTTGAATCATACAACATGCAACCACTACACCATCAGGACTTCATTCAATGGGAGACAGAGGAGGTTCTCTACTCTGTAAACAGTCTCAGGGTAGGATCAGTTCTACCCTGTCTTATAGGGTCACTAAGAGTCAGAGTCAACTCAGTGAGTTTTGAGTTTTGGTATGTTAGAGAAAGTTCTCTGAATAAAATTAGGCAGCAAATGTCTCTTTTCCTTCCCATTTCTGCAGAACCTCTAGTTCCATGTCAGCTACCATCTCTGAGTCAGCCTCACCATCCCTTAAAACATGAAAAAATGAAACTAGCCTGCCCTAAATGATTCATGGCACCCAACATGCATATTTATAGGCTGTAGCCAAAAGGGGAATTCACTCGAGGCTCTCGTTCACACCCCCATGCATCTGCGTGCCTGCATCGCCACTTGCAGGAACCAAAGACCCTGTACTTATTCCTCCTCATGTGTCTGTGATGAGGTTTGAACTCTCAGTGAACCATCATCACCCAGCAGAGCCAAACTCGAAGGGCCCATCTGTGGAAGTGGAGTTCTCCAAGGAGAATTCTGCCCTTATTCCTCACCACCCAGGCTGCCAGCTCCTTTCTCTTCAAGTTACAGCTGGGCTGCTGTCTCCTTGCTTCCCTTGCAGATAATGAAAGGGAAGAACCGGCCACAGAACTGAGCAGATGGGGCATTGAGGGTCTGCTACTACTGTCTGTGACCTTGAACATGGTAACCTAGGATATGCCTCTTCATCTCTTTGAGAGGCAATCCTTGCGATGGAGCTGTTAATAATCTGAAGGGTTGGCAATTAATTACTCACTAAAAAGTTGTTGGTTCAAACACACCTAGTGATACCGTGGAAGAAAGATGACAACCAATAGATGGCCCTGTGAGGCAGTCCTACCCTGTTGCACATGGGGTTGCCATGGGTCAGAATGAACCCAAGAGCCACAAGTTTGTTTTTGTTTTGCTTTATTTTGTTTGGTATTAGTAATCTGCTTCATGAGACCACTGATGATGAGAAAAGCTTGCACTGGGATAAAGGAAGCCAATAAGGGATTGTGAATGCCCCTGAGGTCACGGCGGAAGTCAGGCTCTCAGACCACCACTACGTTTGACGAAGAAGAGAGAACCAACACGTCATAATGTCAGGGCAGAAGGCGGGTTATACCACTGCTAAGCCTGAACAGGTGAGAAGGAGAGGTGATAGTTGGCACCCTGATACACTAGCTGTGTGGAAAGGGTTTCAACACAGGAGTTGTGATATTCAGCAGAGAGATGCAACTGACTCACGCATGAGCCCTGTGGAAGGGAGCCAGGGGGCAAGTTGCATGTCCACCACTCACTCTCTTCCTTTGGCTCCTGCTGCTGCCTTGAATTCGACCAGAAGCTGGGGGGCAAGAAGATGTCTGGAGCCTCCATAGACATTATCCTAGTGTCCAGTAGGTGCTCTTTTTAGGGCCCATGGAGTCAGTTCTGGCCCATATGCGCAACAGAACCAAGGTCCTGCGCCAACCTCACGATTGCTCCTGTGCTTGAGCCCATTGGTGCAGCCGCTGTGTCCATGCATCTTGTTGAGAGCCTTCCTCTTGTCGCTACCCCTTTACTCAACCAGACACGAGGACCTTCTCCAGGGATTGGTCTCTCCTGACCACATGTCCAAAGTACGTAAAACGAAGCCTTGTTATCCTTGCCTCTTAGAAACACTGGCCAAATTTCTTCCAAGACAGATTGGTTTGTCCTTTCAGCAGTCCATGGCCCTTCAATATTCTTCACTAACACCAAATTCGAATACATCGATTCTTCCTTATTCAGTGTCTAACTTTCACATTTATATGCGGTGATTAAAAAATACCATGGCTTGGGTCAGGTGCAACTTAGTCCTCAAAGTAGCATCCTTGGTCCTTGATATTTTAAAGAGGTCTTATACAGCAGATTTGCCCAATGCACCACATCATTTGATCTCATGACTGCTGCTTTCATGAGCATCGCTTGTGGATCCAAGAAAGATAAAATACTTGACAATGTCAATCTTTTCTTGATTTTTCATAATTCTATCCAGAGTAGGATGGAAAGCAGTACAGGACCAGCTTAGGGGGCCAATGGAAACCATTCAGTATAGGACCAGGTGGAAGTGTCCTGGTAGAGTGCTTGCATATGCTCTGTGCTTAATAACATTGACCTTGACTATCAATCCAAGTGTGCAGAAGTCTGTGGCTCCTATACCCTTCAATTGTGGGATCTAATTTTGTAGAAGGCTGCCATTTCCATTTGGAAGGATGCCATTTCTGTTCCCAGTGTTATTATTGTCTTTGCACCCTGACACACACTCCAGCCCCAGCACTGGCCTTTATATCCTTCTTCTTAAGAGAGTGGTTCATTCATTCACTCATCCATTTGTTTATCTAACAATGATTTGCTTAACAGCTTCTATCTGTCTCCTGGTGTGGGACAAGGCACCAAGGATATGGTGGTGAACACCTCTGGGTCTGATGTAACTGCTTTCAGGCTGGTGGCAGACAGAGGGACATGAGCCTTTGCGTATGAAACACCACGAGAGGCCTGCGAGGGGGAGGGACAGGTGTCTGGGGGCGCATCAAGGCTGCACTTCCTTTGCATAGGGGGCTCCAACTGGATACTGTCACCAGTAAGAATTTGCAATGGAATGCTCAGGGGTGAAACCAGTCACCATCCAGTGGGTTCCAGAGCATGTCACCCATATGGGTCAAAGCTAGGGCTTTCAATGACCGATTTTTCAGAAGTAGAGTCCCAGGCCTTTCTTCCAAAGGCCCAGGGGTGGACTCAAAACTCCAGCCTTTCGGTGAATAGCACAGCGCATTAACCATGCATGGCACTCGGGGATTAGCAGAGAGGAACAACCTCTCTGAAAGGTTTGAGGATTAGCAAAGCCCAAACTTTGG
>NW_022103901.1:42144001-42145030 GCF_000313985.2 Echinops telfairi | reverse complement strand
GGGGGGCATGTATTTAAATGAATATGAGTAGGGGCCTTTCTAATTGATTGTAGAACAAAGAGACTCTTGTTTATTTGGTGAGCACATTCTCTCCCGACTAATTAACTTGACAAAGCCGAACCAGTTTATGCTGACCCTCCCTAGGCAATTAAGCCTAAATGCTTTATCCTGTCTACAACCCTTTCACCACCTTGAATCTCTGCTGCCAACGGGTGGTGCTGGGAGGGGTAGACCCACAAATCGCTCCTTTTTTAGTAAAGTAATCGCTGTCCATCAGAAGAGCATGGTGTATTGGGTTTCTTGCAAGGTTCCTACTTCGCCTCTTCCCTCTGCCGACCAAAGAGAGCAAGTGCCCACACCTTCGATGGGAGCCTGCATGTGGGGTCTTGGAACAGGTCAGGGGAAAAGCACAATTAAAAACTAAAGGGGTTTCCCATCAACTTGCTACAGCCCCCTCCAACACAGTTTGCTGTTGAAGTCCCCAGCATGGTGGGGCCGAAAGAGCACAACTCAAAATGCCAAGGCCCTGTGATCCCATGTCTTGTTCACTGCAGTTGACCTTGCCCTACACTGATTTTCAGTAATGTTGTTGCCTGCCATCGACTCAGGTCCAGCTTACTGTGACCCCATGAACAACAAACCCAAATCCTGCCAAACCTTATGCTATCTTCATCAATTGTTATTATGTTTGAGCACATTTGTGTAGCTCCTGTAACACTGGGTTGTTGAAGGTTTTCCTGTGTTTTGTGGGGCCTGCTAGTAGGTGGCCAGTATCCAGTAGGAATTCTAGCAGCCACTAGAACAGGGTAGGGGAAACTTTTTTCTGCCTAGGGCTATAAATATAACTATATAAATATAACATTATTTGAGGGACATACAAAATCACCAGCTTAAATATCAACCTTGTATAGTTGGTCAAACATTTAACTCTCCCCTCCGGCGAGGACTGGCCCTGCTTCTCTGGGATGAGGCCGGTGATTTTAGTTGGTGCTGATGATCCCACAGGCCTTAAGCAGCCCACGGGAAGTA
>NW_022103901.1:42133996-42143878 GCF_000313985.2 Echinops telfairi | reverse complement strand
AGGAGCGGGTAGAACTGCCCTGGTGTGTTTCAGAGGCTGTAACTCTTCACAGGAGGAGAAAGCCTCATCTTTCTCCAGTGGAGCTGGCTGGTGGCTTTGAACTGCTGAGCTTGTGGTTAGCAGCCCAACGTTCCTTGAGGTAGCCCAGTGAAGCTAATTTGGGACTCCAGCTAATTTGTGTTGTTTCAAGCCACCAAAGTTGTGGTTCTTTGCTCCAGTATCAACAGGGAAATAATACAAGGGAATCCCTATGGAAATCTCAGATGTACCTGTTTACTCATGAGGCATCACAATCAACCTGTTCATTGCACCGTTAAATGCATACTACCAGGCCCCACCTCACACACTCAGTGTCTTTGTTCTGCACTCACCCTTGTCCTCAATCATTATCTGAATCAGGAAGTTCACGGTCGCACTGTGAGACATGCTCAAACTGGGAGAACACTGCTAATAGTGTGCTATGTAGATTGTGTACCAATACAACTTGATTAAAAGAATTTTTTTTTTAAATGAAGACCATCAACAAGGTGGATTAATAGTGGTTGCAACAATGAGCTCATTTTCTTTGGTTTCCAAGAAACCTAAAGCCTAATCAATACTCATCTGTAATTTCATGGAGTATACATTGACATGTTATCTTTTCTCTCCTGCTTTATGTATCTCTATCAATCCACCCATCCATCCATCCATCCATCCATCCATCCATCCATCCATCCATCCATCCATCTATCCATCCATCCATCTATCCATTAACACATCTATCTCGCTGCCTTATTAAAGAGTTGACTATTTAAGTTTATAAATTCTCATAGGCTATCTTGAGTTGCTAATAGAACAAAAAGAAATATTTTTAAACATTTTGGAACAGTTTGTCCAAAAACAGGATAAAAAAATTAAAATCACCCATGACACTAAGGCCACAATGATATGGGTCCTGCCTGGACTGCTACTCATTATACCTTACACACTGGTAGACTAGAGCACCAAATGGTGTGTGATTCTCAGAAATTCCTGTGAGAGTTTACATTTCTGTGGGGGAAAAATAAACGAACTTGAAAATGTATGTATTCATGTACATGTACATATGCACGACTATGTACCTGTGTACAGGTACCTGTGTACAAATGCATACTTCAAAGCTCGAAGAATACAGGAACACAGGAGAATAATATATCTGTCACTTAGCTGCAAACTCTTTCAAGGTTTTCACCCAGGAGAGTTTTCTAAACATTACTCTCCAATGCTCATAGAGACCCCAGGGCTGTCAGCATTGAGAGATGAACTTTGGTGACAGTCCCTAAGATCAAAAAACAGAAGGAACAAGGGATGCCCCCTCAGAGACTCAGGATCCCTTTAATGCATTGTAAAATGTACACAGACAGTAGATTCTGTCAAGATCCTGACATGTTCCCTCTGGCAGATTTTCTTTTTAGTTAAAGAAATGACCGGATGGAAGAGGGACAGAAAAGGTTTCAGATGAAAATGATGAGATGTGCCCCAAAGAGGACCCAAGATCAGAACACTCCAGTCCCCAGAAAATAAGATGAAGAGAAAGCCAACAAAAGCTAGTCTTTTAAATGCAGATTTCAGATGGTACTGGGAAATCCTGTTTTCTTCCTCCCCCACCCCCCACCCCGCCAGACCCCCACCCCTGCGCCAGTTTTCATTAGGAGGGAAAGCGTGCGTTTTGGAGAAAGTTTGTCTTAATGACTTGCATTTGCAGCCCTGTGACCAACCTCATCTCTTCCCATCCCCCTCTTCAGGTGGCATCAGTAGGACTAGTGTCGCCCCCACCTTCTTCATGGACCTCCCCCAAACCATACAGAATCCTCAGTGTTTATTATCAATCTCAATAATAGAATAAACCCAAACCAAACTCACTGCCATTGAGTTGATGCTGGTTCACAGAGACCCTATAGGGCAAGGTAGAACTGCCCATGTGAGTATCCAAGACTGTTCATCTGTATGGGAGTAGAAAACTTCAACTTTCACCTGCATAGCAGCTAGTGGCTTCAAACTGTTGACCTTGCAGTTAAGAGCTCAACTCATAACCACTGTGCCGCCAGGGCTTCTTAAAAATAGAATAGCATGTGACAAATAGAGTTGTAGACTGCGGAAGTATACTTCTTAGATTGCATGAATGCTAGCAGCAAAATTGCTTTGTAAAATCATTCTTCATTGAATTACATTATTAGTAACTAAGTGGATGCTTCTTTGGGTCTTTCTCCTTTTTCTTTGTTTACTACATCATTCTCCAAAAAGTTCTGCATGCACATTCCCACAGTATGGGAGCTGTAACACCAGACCATTTGACAACACTAGATGACTATAAAATCACCGCCAATTGCAAGGGACCCTCTCTCCTTCCAGGCATCATGTACTGGTTTGAAATGATCCTGTTTTCCTACGAGATTGTGGGGTCCCAGAAGACAGGGTGTTACCTGACTTATCTTTGTATCTCTCAGGCACAGCCCAGCACCTGACACATGGTAGACGTTCAGTAACTATGGGCTGAGACTCCTACAGCATTCACCAGTGCTGTATGCTTTTCTGTGGGAGGATAGAGACAGAATGCTTCTGGCTGGGTGACAAGGGCCAAGCACTCAGGTAGACTGAGTGGGATGTGAGGAAGGCGCTATCCTGTCCTGATTCTTGGGCTTCCTCCTTCCAAACTCTGGGAAGTTCAACCAACAAGACATGAAGTTTAAGATAGACCAAATGAGTCTGAATTCTAGATGCCTTTTAACACCTTAAGAATATAACCAAAGATTCTACTTCTCTCTCTCTCTCTTTACACTCTTTCTTCTCCTCTAGAATGTATACTCCACAAGGAACCATGATTGTCTTGACCATTGTTCTGCTGAATTTCATCTCTATTTGTTCTGGACTAGCAAGTGACGTAATCTCTCCCAGGCTCAGTTCACAAGGATGACAGACACTTCCTTAGTCACTGCTCTAAAATAAATAAATAAATAAATAATCCATTGCCTTTAAGTCACTTCTGACTCAACCCCATTCCCTATGTGTTAGGCTGGGCTCTCTGGAGAAGCAAAACCAGTGTTTTATATATATATATATGACATAAATTTCTCTCTCTCTCTCGCTATATATATAGCGAGAGAGAGAGAGAGAGAGAGAGAGAGAGAGAGAGAGAAATTTACATCAAGAAAAATTCCCACATAGTTGTGAAAGCAGGTCCATGTCCGAGCAGGTTCTAAATCCATGGGTCAGCTATTAAGCTAGACGTCTCTCCTTTCTCTCATAGTGTGGTGCTCCACTGACGATCCTGGTCCAGTCCTGTTGACTTCAATATCACAGTCAGAATCGAAATATGCTTCACGGTGTTTTCAATGGCTATGAGCTTTCAGAAATAGATTGTCTGGGCTTTCTCATGAAGCACCTCTGGGTGAATTCGAATCACCAACTTTTCATTAGCAGCCAAGGACTTTACCATTCGGTTTAGCCAGGGACTCCTCAGAGAAACCCTACACGACCCTCTCTCTATCACAGCCACAGTGCCCTAATGACTAAGCTCTGCACATATCGTTTCCAAAATATATCGTCCCTCCAGCTCCATCTTTCCATTATATCTACCACCCTATCTCAGTTAAATCCTCTCATCCTCTGGCCTTCAGCAACACTTCCCAATTCATGTTCTGGCTGCCATTTTGCCCCTCTCTAGTCTCATGAAGGAGCACCTACATTGATTTTAGAAAGCAAAAATCAGATCCAAGCGCTCCCTGGTTTAAAACCCTCTAATGGCCTGCCATTGCACTTGGAATGAAGTAAAAACCCGGATCTGGATTTGCCAAGTCCTTGGTGACTGTGCCCCCATGACACCCGGAGCCTCGTCTCTTATTCTCCTCTCTGCCACCATGTTGGCTGGCTGGTTCGCCGGTCAACTGGCGAACTTTGCACTTCCTGTTGCTTCCTCCTGGCATGTCATTCCTTCCGCTTGGCACAGGGCCGGTTCCTCTTGTTCAGATTTCGGCTTCAATGACACCTTCTCCAAAAGTCCTTTGCCAGTGACGGATCTAAAGTAACCACCCAGTCTGTGCTTATCCATCACACATTGCAATGCTCTTCAGAGGTCTTTTCGTAGTCTACTGTTTTCATTTCACTTATTTATTCAATACTGCCTGTCTTCTCTTTCTTTACTGCAACTCTGTGCATAAAAAAGATATTATTGAATTTGTAGTCATATCCTCAGTATGTAAAACAATCCTGAAAACCCACGAATATTTTTAGTAAATGTGAAAATTCTTACATTTTAGTATCATTTTGAAGATTAAATGAGATCACTTAGGTAATGTACCCATGTCTGACATAAATTCTGTAAAACAAATAAAGTTATTTTAATCATTTACTACCTTGTATTAAATCAGAGACCATCTACCTCTAACTTGCTGTTTGTACACAAATTCTATCAAACCTTTGAGAGTTGGGGGGGGCGGCGGTGATTGTGTTTGGGGTAGTGGTGCACATGAATATTCTGGTCCTTCTGGAGGAAGGGAATATAAGGATAAAAATATAGGTTATGCTCAGCTACAAGCAACAGAAACTAAGGAAAACAGTGGCTTAAGCCAGAAAGAGGTTTACTTTTATTTTCCCTTATATGTCATGAAGTTAGGGTAGAAGAGGGCTTGTACACAAGTTCTCTTTATCTTCCTGCTTTGTATCTTTCTCTTTAGGGCTTCTGTGTTTGTTCACATATATTTCACACAATTCACATGTTACCTTATGTGAATGACAATCTCTAGGATTGCACAGTGTATGTTAAATATGTGCATATGGCCGTAAGATGCCTACTGCATCTTGAGACATTGCATACATGTTTAGAAAATAAGCAGATGCAAATGAATACTGTATTATTGAAATATATGTTGACACTGATATATACTTACTTATTATCTATCATAGGATATAGATGAGCCTTTCTACTCCCATAAAGAGTTACAGTCTTGGAAACGCACAGGAGCAGTTCTCCCCTGTCCTATAGGGTTGTTATGAGTCAGAATTGACTTAATGAAAGTGAGTTTTGTTTTTTCATTTTCTATATATATATTTGTCCATCTATCCATCCATCTATCCATTCAGCTACCTATCTCCTAGAAACTCAATTCATTAACTCCTGATTACTCCTCTTTTGCCAGAAGTGGGTCATGTGGATTCCTCTATGTACAAAACAAGTTTAAGAAAATTGCTTCCTTAAACAAAACCAGAGTTCCCTTAACTAATGCCCAAGGAGGAGAGTGACTATTAGAAGGCCATGGACAGGGTCTGCCACAGAGAGAACGCCTCAGTCAGTTGACAGTTCAGGGAATAGGATTGACATGGATAGTGAGAATGGGTTGATAATGACGAACTGAGGATGGTTGGGGTATCAGAAACTCCCTGAGAGGTCAGGAGAAGTCAAAATCAATTCTTCAATTCAATGAGTCAAATCCCCAGAGGGTATGTTAAACTACAAAATCCAAGGGGACTTTGATAATAATATCTGAGTTCTGTTTCTTAGCTATGTTTCTCATCAAGATATATTGACAAGAATCTGTTATACATATATATATGAAACAACCAAGGAATAGATAAAACATATGATGCTATGATTTTCAGAAGATTCGACACAAGACAACCAATGTCAGTAATCCTTGAGAGAAGAGAGATGAATAACATGAGCTCTACCATTGTCGCAACTCACTACCCGGAGAGAGTCCCCGTGCTGTGGTAGAGCAGGAGAACATAGGTATGACCTAGTAGAATCCTTGAGTAGACGATACAGAAGTCCAGACACAGGTGGTTCAACACAAATAAAGTTAACTGGAAAGGTGATAAAGGGACAAGAATCAGCTATACAGATGAACTCTGGCGATCAGCAGAAGGTCCCTCTCCAGTATTCTATTTAATGTTTATTTATACAAACAAAAAGAGACACTAATTGAGGTAAGAGAAGGAGTGAGGGAACAGTGCCTGATACCCACATGAGACTGGGACAGTGCCTATGAGTACCATCCACACTAGAAAGTTTCTGATACATGGCACCTAGGACGTTATTGTCTCAGTACTCCAGCATTGCCTAATAAATATTAAAAGATCTAAATATTAGAATAAATACAAAAAGATATAAAAGGATGAAACAGCGTTCCGTAACAAAGCTTAAGAATATTTAGAAGAACATAAAAATATCCAGCACTTAACAAAGTTAAAGTGACAATATCTGGCATTCAATAAAAAAGTATTCGGCAGGTAAAGAAAAAGAAAAATAGGGTCCATGATGAAAATTGTAATCAGTCAGTCAAAACTGACAGAACTGACACAGATGTTAGAATTAGTAAACAAGGATATGCAAATAGTTATTATGGCAGTTAGATTATAACTGTATTTAAAATATTCAGACCTTTAAAGAAGTCTATGCAAAAAGTATCTATACACACAAGTTCCAGTTTTCATGTTTTACTCAAATAAACCTTCTTAAGATGAAAAGTACAAGGTGTAACAAAAAATCACTGGCTAGAATTAGAAGATTAGATGTTGCAGAAGAATGATGAACTTATTAATTAATACTAACATTAAGACATAGCAATAGAAACTATCTCAGAAAGAAGAAACATGCTTTTAAATAATAAATAAACTGTGGGATTGATTCAAACACTCCCAATATATGTATAATTGGATTCCTTAAAGTGGGGCTGGGCAGAAAAAGTATTAGAGTAATAATGGCTGAAATTTTTCCAAATTTAATGAAATATAGATTTTAAAATCATAAGATTACAGAGTCAATATTGCAAGACTGATTTAGATGGAAAATTTAGGCAAAGCAAGTTGCAATAAACAAGATGGACACATGACTTCAAGCATTCACTGCTGGTGGATAAACAAGATTACACTTTGAGATCAATGATCCCACTTAGGGAGTCAGGAGGAGGGAAGACAAGTATCACTCAGATACATTTTTAATTTTTGGAAAGGTTGACCCATATCTGCTCCCATGAAACCGAACACTTCCCTCTTGACAACCTTATTCTGTGGGAGCAGTCCATTTGACGCAGTGCCTGGGCCATTCACCGGACCCTGTCTTCCCCTGTCTGTTAAATGCACCAAGAAGCACGGGCAATAGTTCTGCCTTCCTTTATCTTCCGTTTGATTTTTGCTGTGTGACTATTGACCCATGTGGTGTGGCCAGAAGTATGCACTGTAATACCTAACCCCTTTCCTTTGGGTTATGACCCCCTCTGGGTATGTGTTTTCATTGTTGTATTTAATGGGACAGTAGTCAGGTAGGGTGTGTCTTCATTTATTTTTGAGATATAAAATGTTAAACAAGCAATTGATCAAGAAGAGATGTGGGACTAGTAATGCCATGCCACATAGATATTGCCAAGGAGCCAGGAATAGAAACTCTAGAGATAAGGACATTCGCTTCCAGAGCCTACACAGAGAGAAAGCCTGGAGCCAGCATCTTGATTTCCGGCTATTCGCCACGCCTTGAATGATGAGAAAATAAGCCTCTGGCTGTTAAAGTCACCCACGTGTGGTGTTTCTGTTATAGCAGCACGAGATGACTAAGGCACTATGTAAGAAATAGCCTAAAAATCAGAATGATAGAAAAATAGAGAAACCTTTTCATTTGTTTATCTTTGACTGTAGTTTTTCTGTGGTAAAGCAATGAATTGGCACATACAAATTCATTTCTTTTTCCCTGCAAGTCCACTGCAGGTCAGGTGTTTCCCCATAGTAGGCTTTTCTCAGTTCATTCAGGAATCCAGTAGGCTTCTCTCCTGTGGCATCTCAAGAGGTACCTTCCAGGGTTGTCAACTGAATCAACAAACTGTTTATAAAGGAGAAAAGAGAGCTTGTACAGGCTTTCATTTCCCTTGGATCCACGATGAACAGTCATGGAAGAAGCAGCAGTCAAGAAACAAACTGATGCCTGGCATTGATCAAATCTGCTGCCCAAAACCTCTGTAAAGGGTTCAAGAGCATGGCTGTCACTTTGAGGACTAAAGTGCACCTTACCTATGTGTTTTCAGTTGCATCAAAGCATGCGTGCTTTGTCTCACCTACTTTGCACATGTCAGGAGAGACTAGTCCTGGGAGAAGGTCATCATGCTTGGTAAAGTCGAGCAGCACCCAAATAGAGGAAGGCCTCAAACAGATGGACGGACACACTGGTTCCAACCATGGGCTCAAACATAAGAACCACTGTGAGGATGGTGCAGGACTGGGCAGTGTTTGGTTGGGTTAGACATAGGGGCGTGGTGAATCAGAACCAATTCGATGGCACCTAACAAGAACAACAACAACAACACATGTATGTGAAAAGTGGACAACGAGTAAGGAAAACCAAAGAAGAATGGATGTATTTGAAGTATAGTGTTGGCAAAATGTTAAAAGTACCATAAACCTTCAGTAGAACAAAGAAACAGAAAAGCGGGTGAAGGGAGACATCGGACCGTGTAAAACATGACAAAATAATAATAATTTATCAATTTTCAAGGGTTTTTGAGGGAGAGGGGGTGGGGAAGGAGGGGAAAAATGAGGACCTGACACCAAGGGCTCAAGTAGAAAGCAAATGTTTTGAGAATGATGATGGCGACAAATGTACAAATGTGCGTGACACAATGGATGGATGGATGGATGGATGGATTGTGATGAGTTGTACAAACCCCCAATAAAAGGATTTTTAAAAAAAAGAAAGAAACATGTTTTGAACGAGCCCAGAATGCTCCGGAGAGATGAGAATGCTGAGACTGCATTTTAGGTACTTTGAATAGGTTGTCAGGAGGGACGCATTCCTAGAAAAGGACCCCAAGCTTAGTCCAGTAGAGGAGGCCACAAGAGGAAGCCCCTCAGTGAGGTGGATCAGCACAGGAGTTGCCACCCCGGGCTCCAGCTGAACAACAATTGTGAGAGTAACAAAGACAAGGCCATGTTTCATTCCAGTGCATAAAGGGTTGACTGACTTGACGCACCTAACAGCAATAGCAATAGGATATTTACCTCCGCAGACACAAAAGTTGCAGATTGGGACAGAGTATTGTACTGCCTCAGCTGTTTTAGACACGCTCTACAGGCAAGAAGTACAAGCAGAATGCTCCTTAGAAGCAAGGATGACTTTGTCTCCCCTACTTCGGACATGTTGTCAGGAGAGACCAGTCCCTGGAGAGGACATCTTGGAGAGGCAGGGAAACAGAGCAAGTGACAGTCAATGGACTCAAACATAGCAATTGGCAGAGCAGGACAGTTTTGTTCTACTGTACACAAGGTCACTATGAGTCAGAACCACTTCACGGCATCTAACAATAACAACAATGTGCAGCTGGCTGGAAGCTTTGTCTTTTGTGTTCCTGAGAGGGAGAAAAGGAAAAGGGGGTAGCAGATGTAGGTAAACATGACTGTTTTAAAATACAACAGTGTGTTCTAAATAATATCCATGAATGAAAAAAATACAGGGGCATGTTCATAGTATTTATAAAACCTTACAGGCTATAGAAGGAACTTGTGATGACCACGCCACATGCCTCCTGTGCTCCTGATTTTAAATGTGATAGACAGCTCCAGGTCCATTGTCAGTTTCCCACATTAGCACCATTCGGCTTTTAATAAGGCTGCGGAAGGTTTAATGAGCCTGGGCAGAGCAGTGGGTGAAACGCTAGGCTGTTAAAAGATCAATGGTTCAAACTCACCAGTCTCTCCATGGGAGAAAGATGAGACCACTGGCTTCTACAAAGATTTATAGCCTTAGAAACCCCAGGAGTCGTCCCACTCTGCCCTGGAAGGCTGCTCTGAGTTGAAGTCCACTCAGTGGGCGAGTGAAGGGTTCATCTGTCACTCATCTCAGAAGCACATGTAGGGGCCGTATGCTACAGTAGGACAGTCCCGTGA
>NW_022103901.1:42115286-42133748 GCF_000313985.2 Echinops telfairi | reverse complement strand
GGTCTGGGGGCAGGACAAAACGAAAATATATTGTTAATTTAAAACTGCAAAATATTGGATGAATTGTAATTAAAGATGTCTGCCTTGCTGCAGGATTTTCAGAGACTATAATCCATTATGACTCTACATGAGGGAATATAGAAATTAGAGCTTCCCAAACTTGGGTTGTAAATGTTTGCCCCAAGGCAGCTTGCAGAATTCATACTCTATAAACCATACTACATTATGGATGTCTGATCTGAGGAAAATTTTTTTTTTTACATTTCTTATTTGGGGAAAAAAGAAAATGCTATTGTGAGAAAAATGTATAAAGTAGATGAAGGAAATGTTATCGTGAGAAAAATGTATAGAGAAAGGAATTGCATTTGTAATGAATTCAAATATAAGCACCTTATTTTGTACCATCAGTATTAAAGATCTGGCTGCAATGCTTGTTGCCCAGCACCAAGAAGGTGTCCAAGGTGGATACAAAGTCATCGCAATGGGTGGCTCTGTCCATGTTCCCATGAGAGGACACAAAGTGACCAAGCATTCCATGGAAAACCTCAGGCAACTACCACGGAAGGCTGGGCCCTGCAGTTGAAAAGAGCAATGCCCCAATCCCTACCCCTCCTTAATTATTGTTCTGGATGGTGAAATTAAACCCAGCAGGTAGGCAGTTCCTGTACACATTTCTGGATTTATCTCCTGCTCTAGTTAATTGTGTCAGCCTGCAGAGGCTGATTAGCAAAATTAATCTTACCCTGTGATTACCTAGGGGAGGAAGATGTTCTGAATGCTCAGGTGGGATGTGGTGAAGGAGTGGCCATGGCCGTGTTCCAGAGACAAAGCCTGGGCTGGGGAAGGTGGGAGCCAGAGCAGGAGTATTTGGGTGAATGTGACGTTGGACTTCAGGAAAGCGGAAAGGAGAGGAGAGACATTTTGCAAAGGTCCGGGCCGATGCACAAAAAGCCACTTGCTTTTGAGTTGAGTCTGACTCACAGCAACCCTGTAGGACACAGTAGACCTGCCCCAGTGGCTTTCTAAGGCTGTCATCTTTAGGAAAGCAGACTGACACATTTTCATCCTAGGAGTAGCTGGTGGGTTTGAACTGCTGGCCTTTGGATTAGCAGCCGGGCTCTAAACCACTGCACCCCAGGGCTCTGCAGGTTATGCTCTCATAGAATTATCTAGTTGCAGTGTCCCAAGTATCTTATTTTTCCTCTTGCAAGGAGCTCCCGGAATATTCTTCTAGATGTTCTTCTCTCGCCATCTAGCGTGAGTGTGGTCCTCCTATTCGTTTTCGGTGAGGTGCCATAGAGTCGGCGCTGACCCATAACAACCCGATGGACAACAGACCAAAACACTGCCTGATCTTGCACCATCCTCATAACTGATCCTCTGCCTGAGGCCACTATGGCGATCCATCTTGTCATGGGCCTTCCTTTTTTTTCATCGCCCTCCATTTTACCAAACATGATGTCCTTCTTCGGGGTCTGGTCTCTCTTGACAATATGTCCATAGTATGGAAGGCGGAGGCTTGCCATCCTTGCCTCTAAGGAGCACTCTGGCCTTACTTCTTCCAACACAGACCTTTTAGCAGTCCTTGGTACTTTCAATATCCTTCTCCAACACCACAATTCAAATACATCCACTCTTCTCTGGTCTTTTTTATTCAATGTCCAACTTTCACACGGCTTGGGTCAGGTGTACCTTAGTTCTGAAAGATATCCTTGTTCTTCAATATGATAAAGAAGTCTTGGGCAGCAGGTTTACCTACTGCAATATGTCTTTTGATTTCTTGACTGCTCTTCCACAAGCATTGATTGTGAATCCAAGTAAGACAAAATTCTAGACAATTTCAACCTTTTCTCCACTCACCATGATGTTACCTATCAGTCTAGCTGTCAAGATTTTGGTCTTCCTTACGTTGAATTGTAATTCATACTGAAGGCTACAGTCCTTGATCTTCAGCAGCCAGTGCTTCAAATCCTCCTCACATTCAGCTCTGTGGTTGCCATGGATAAAGAGCCATAGGTGATTTGTAAATGAAGTGCTACACTTGTGTTAGAGTAAAACTAGTTATTAAAACAGACTCTGGGTCAGATTTGATCCGTGAGATGTAGTTTCTTAACCCTTGATCTGAATCATCTCAGTATCTTCTTCTTTCCTAGAATCAGAGGAAAGTGAAACGTCTGTGGAGACAACTGATATGGACTTGAACCCTGGCTCAGGGTTTACGACTTGGAAAGCCTTGAGAAAAATGGTTCAACTGTTGTTTTTGCTGCCTGCTATCCCCCTTGTCCTCAACAGTGTCACTAGGGGGACACATGGTAGGTGTGACACACAGAGTGACATTATCAGGTTGGGTGACATCAAAATGATTGTCTACAAAGTTTTTGTGTGGAATTTCAATAACAATTTATTATGTTTCATAAAAAATGTATGTAATTATAACAAAAAATATTTTTGTACACCAAGCTTGCATTTACCAATATGACTACATATACCTACATGAGTAAAACTCTATGCTAACTTGTTTTTTAAATCTTCTAATACACTCTTTTGACAGAATACCAACCGGTATGTTTCAACAAACTTATGCAGCATGAGAAGTACTCACTAGTCTATGCTAAAACATATGGAAGGCATTTATCTAGCCAACCAACTGGAATAGATCCATGTTTGTGTCCATTCCAAGAAAAGGTGACCCAAGTGAATGCAAAAAAATATCAAACAATATCACTAATATCACATACAGGTAACTTTTGTTGAATATCACTCAACAACAGTTGCAGCAGTACATTGACAGGTGCTGCCAGAGATTCAAACTGGATTCAGAAGAGGATTTGTAATGAGAGCATCATTGTTGATATCCTATAGATCTTGACAGAGACTACCAGAAGCATATTTACTGTGTATTATGGACTATGTAAGGTATTTAACTGTGCGGATCACAATAAGCTACGGATACCATTGTGACAAGGGAGAAGGGAACCTGCACATCTTCTAAGAAGGAGTTGTTCCAACAAAACCAGGGACGACTGCGTGGTTGAAAATCGGGAAAGGTGTGTGTCAAGACTGTATCTGTTCGTCACACTTACTGAGCCTGTGTGCTGAAAAGATCATCAGAGGGGCTGGAGGAGATGAAAACGAATGTGGCATCAGGATTAGAGGGAAGCTTCTTTAGCACCTGTATCATCAGATAAGGCAACATTGTTTGTTGGAGCCAAGACGTGAAGCACTTGCTGGTAAAGAACAAAAACTGAAGCCTTCAGTATGGATTGAAACTCAATGTAAAGTAAACAAAAATTCTTACAACTGGACCAGTAGACAACATCGGGTTATGTAGAGAAAAGACTGACGTCATCAAAAATTTCATTTGACTTGGACCCACAGCCAATGCTTATGGAAGTGGCAGTCAAGTAAGAAAATGATGCATTGTATTGGACAAATCTACTGCAAAAGACCTCTTAATAGTGCTAAAGAGCAAAAATTTCACTTTGAGGCTTAAGGTGGGCATGACCCAAATAGTATGTTCAATGACCTCAGATGCACGTGGACACTAGCCAATGAGTAAGGAAGATCAAAGAAGAATGGATGCATTCGAACTGAGGTCTCAACAAAGGATTGAAAGTCCTATCTGTTTGTTTGGAAGAGGTGCAACCAGAATGTTCCTTAGGAGCGAGGATGGTGAGACTTCATCTCACTTACTTTGAACATGTTATCAAGAGAGCCCATTCTCTGAAAAGGAACATCAGAGTAGGAGGAGGGCCAGTGTAAAAGAGGGAGATCCTCAATGAAATAGGGTGATGTAGTAGCTGCAACAATGAACTCGAAAATGACCAAAATTGTGAGGATGGTGCAGGACCAGGAAGTGGTTCCTTTGGTTGTACATGAGTCCAATCCAATGCAGTGGCACTTGACAATAACAATGACAACAATGCAATCACTTCAGAACTGTCTGTATGGCCCATTACAACGATGCTTTAAATCACGTGGTTCCGTTTGAGCGTGTTGCGAGCATGATTTACAAGCATGCACTGTTGTTCTTGTTGTTGCTGCTGCTGCTGCTTTTATAGTTACAGATTTTGTCAATTTTATCATGCTTTATCTGTAGGTGATTAGTATCTGTAAATCTTTATTGATAACTTTTTTGGGGATGAACTAACAGAGTGAAAACTCAAAACCCAAACTAACTGCCATGGATTCCATTTCATAAGAGCCCTATAAGCTGGTAGAAGTTCCCCTGTGGATTTCCAAGACTATAACTCTTTGGATGGAAAGCCTCATCTCTCTCCCATGGAGCAGAGCTAGTGGTTGTGAACTGTTTCCCTTGAGATTAGCAGCCCAACATGTAAATGAAAGCAAAAGAAGGAGAACAATTCAGAAGGGCTTCCACTCGGTTAATAAAAATGTAGTGAATCCAGTAATTCAGTGTAGAATTATTTTATAAAAAATTTGTTGGTATAGTAATATAATTTTTCAAATTATATGAATATATGAAGTAGAATAAGGGTCCTTGAGGGGTATGGTGGGGAATGTGTGCGTGGGGCAGGGGGGTTATTGGTTAATGGGGAGCTAATACCAAGGATTTCAAGAAGGAAGAAAACGTTTTGAAACTGATTGAAGTAGCAGTTGTACAATACTGTTTGATGTAATCGAACCATGAAATGGTATATCTATACTAGCTCTCAATAAAATGATTCTGAAATTTGTCTTATAAAATTTCAGTACTTTACAAATGACATTATCATCAATTATTCTATGATTAAAATTGATAATAAAGCATTCTGTATGTATGACCCGATGCAGGAGAAGGTCCATGGCAGGGCGGAGGGGGGCTATACTATGGGTTCCCTCACTTGGTGATTCAAACCCTAGCACACCTCTGCTCATCTTAGGATGCCAAGGCAACTGGTTTGCTTTGGTAACTGCCTCTCTCTCCCTTCGTTCCAGGTGGTTCCAGTACCGAGGACTCCGTTCCTAGAGTGAGAGGTGGATCCTATGACCCGGCCCATAATGACCAGCACATACCATGCTCCTGGCTTCAGAATGGCACATGTCAAAGTCCATGAGGAGTACAAGAAGATCTTAGCATCATGTCTAGAATATAGTGAGTGCTCAATTCCAACCACCAGCAGAATCATTAGTACTAGTACCAGTTGCTGTAATTTTTCCCTGTTGGTCTATCTAATCCAGGGAAATGGATCGGTGAATTTTGTAAAGCAAAACAAAGCAAAAGAAAATAGAAAGACTTTAATGTTAGACAAGGACGTCTGAGTCAGACTCAAGATGCTGGGGTGCACATACCAAGTATCTGAGCACTTGGGTTGAACAGGAAAAGTTCTGGAGTAGGGTGATTGCCTGTGTTAGGCTGTGTGTTTTGTTTCTAGAAAAACAAAATCAATGATACTCATGTAAGAAAGGACTTTATATGAAAAAAGAAATTTTTCTGAAGGAAGCATCCCAGCCCAGTCCAACTCAAACTCCTGAGTCATATGCTAGCCAGAGGGCCCTCCAGACTGGAAAGTGAACCAGAAAGCTGGGAGATAACAGGACATTGGGAACAGGACATATGAATGGAAGGTCAATCAGACACAGCAGATTTCGGACAACTCCCAGGGTTGGCAGGCCACATGGGCCACCAGTCTTGGAAGTTAGCAAGCAGGAAGAAGAGCAGCTAGAGAGTGACACCAGTTCTCTCCCAGATCTCTTATCAATAGGCACCTCCCCAAGTAGATAACATTAGGCTATTCCTGATAGGTAGTTTGGACTCCACCCATGTCTTCTTACAGGCACCCTGTTTCCCCGAAAGTAAGGCATCCCCCCGAAAATAAGACCTCCCTGAAAATAAGCCCCCCTGACATTACCGTAACTCTGGACTCTGGACCGTAGCGGCACGCACAGCTCACTGTTGTCCACAGCGCAGCTGGAGCAGACAGGAAGTGCGAGGTCTCTTTTAATAAAACAATAAACAATAAATGTGTACCGTATTCTTCTTCATGGAAAAATAAGCCATCCCCTGAAAATAAGACCTAGCGCATCTTTGGGAGCAAAAATTAATATAAGACACTGTCTTATTTTCGGGGAAACAGGGTAGATCCAAATGACAGAAAAGCCTAACCATCACAGGCACCAAGGCGGTGAGTTCTAAACATGCTTTGGATATAGTGAAGTAGCCATCTATTCCAAGACTACAGTGCAAAGACCTAATGTAGAAATGATACAATCTACCAAGTGTGGTTCTTCAATGAAGGATGCCTCAAAGAACTCAAAAAGCCTGATGACATCTCCCTAACAATGGAGTGGGTATTCCTCATAGCTTCTCTTCATTCAAAAGGGGCTGCGTGGTGCAAATGGTTAAGTACACAATTACTAGCCCAGAGGTTGGAGGTTCAAATCCATCCAAGGGCACCTTGGAGGGCCATTTGCTGCCTTGAAAACTCCATGCAGGAGTTCGACTCTGCACACATGAGGTTGTGCCCTGAGTTGGGATCAACTTGGCAGCAACCAACAACTCTCAATTCTGACTCAGCTCACTCCATGGGAGAAGGATGTGGTAGTCAGCTTCTGAAAAAGTACAGCTTAGGAAACGAAACCCTAAGGGGTAGTTCTACTCTGTGCTTTATAAGTGTAAATGGACTCTGTGGCAATGGCTTTCATTGGTTAGGAAGTGGCAAGTGTGACTTTTACACAGAATGATTCCCCTAATCTTCACAATCACTGTCAAGAAAAGCAGTAGGGGTAGTAAAATCATTCCCATTTCATAAATAAGGTGAGTGAAGCACAGGAAGGTTAAGTCATGCGTTTACTTTGTATTTTCCATGGCACACAGATGGCAGGGTGGGAAGAAGCAAGTCTGATCTCATCTAGAAAAGTCTGAAGCTTCCTTTCTATTCATTTCCCTGGGCCATAAAGAAACCATGAATGGGGGTCAGAATAAAGAGAAAGAAAATTAACAAACAAATAAAACCCCCTGCCAACTAAATAGTAAAGTAATTAGATGAAAGTCAATATTAACAAGCTTATGCAATTTGAGGAAGCCAAAGGCAAGGATTGGGAAGCCTCTACCACTTAGCAGTTGTGTAGACTTGTGGCTGAGGGGGATGGGATGTAACACAGGAATCAAGTCTTCACTGGCTGATCAGCAGTAGTCCTATCTCAGCCAGAACTATGAATGTTCAAATACCATCTGGTTAAAAAGAGAATCTGCCAAGGTGGCCTTTTCTTCCAGAAATCCGAGACCCCTGCAGTCAATGCACACCAATTGCAAGGTGAGTGTTTATTTTCCTTTGACTCTTCTTCACCTTGGCTGTTCAAAGCAACAAGCCAAACACAGAACACCCACTCAACTTCACTCATATTAAATTGCCACATTGCAACAACTCAAAAAGATACTAAAGTTCAAGAGCAAAAGTAGACTGAGCCCTCGGCCAACCAAGCCCAGGCATCTTCTTAGATTTTTTTTTTTTTTGTCCCACAGGATTTACAACAATTGGTCCCAAAGACAAGTAGTACAAACAGATCAGCACTCAACTAGTAACTGAAAGGTTGGTGGTTCTACACCACCCATACCTCTTGATAAAAGCTTGGCTATCTACTTCTAAAAAATCAGCCAGTGGAAACTCTATGAAGCACAGATCTACTCTGATACACACGAGGTCACCAGGAGTCACAATGGACTCAATGGCTACAGATTTCCTTTTTAGTCAATGAACTAGGACCGTGTGTTCTTAAACTCTATCGTGGCAAGGCCAATAGTTGGTGCGCAGTAAATGTTTGTTATATAAATGAATAAATTAGTAGATACTGTGTTAGTCCCAGTTGTCTAGAGAAACAAATCTATTGACATATCTATATATCAAGAAAGCATCCAAGCCCGGTCCAACTGAAGTTCATAAGTGCAAAGCTAGTCCACAGGCCCATCTTCAGACTCACATAGCTGTAGGATGATGCTGTAGAAAAGTGAAGCAGGAACATCACAGGCCTGTGGGTAGAGAGTCCATTGACCCCACGTTGGTGGAGACATGGCAGCACACTGACAGCTCTCACAGTGCGCTGCAGAGTCCCAGAAAGCAGGAAGACAGAAGGGCAGAGAGAGAGAGCAGTTCCCAGAGTCCCTCACTCTTATACAAGAGGCTTATGACATCAATGCAGTGTCATCGGGCTGCAATTTGATTAGCAGGTTTGATTCTACCACTAGCCAGTAGTATCTTCATGGCCATAATCCCTAACTACCACAGATCTGAAACATAATCAAAACTCAGCAATTCTTTGTTGAGTGGTGAATCCTTTGTTGGCAAAGTGAATCTAAAGCTTCTTAGAGATTCTCCTGACCTTAAAGATCCATTGTCTTGGATTTGGAACTTGCCCCAGCTGGATTTGGAGGACACTTAGGATTAGTACCCCACTTATCAATTTGTTGTACTGTGGTGATTTTCATGTTGCTCTGATGCTACATGCTACCAGCATTTCAGATACCAGAAAGGTGAACAAGGTTCAGTAGAATGTCAAGACTAAGAACAGGCTAGGAAAAGCAGTTCACTTCTGATAAACAAGCTGCTGAAAATCTTTTGAATAGCAGTGGAAAATTGTCCGATATAGTGCCAGAAGATGAGCCCCTCTGTTTCGAAGGCACTTAAAATATAAAAGCAGAGAGTTGGTGAAAAAGAGGAAAACCTTCATTGAGCTGGATTGAAGCAATGGCTGCAATGATGGGCTCAGCATAACAATTGTGAGGAAGGCACAGAACGGGGTAGTGTTTTGTTCTGTGAGGTCACTGTGGGCTGGACCTGATTCAATGGCACCGAACTGCTTGGATTGGTACACGTGGATCCAGGTGAGAGGTTAGAGTCTTCAACCATAGCTCATTAATGCTATCTCAGCTAGTGCACCTCTTCCACTTGCCAAACACATTTGGACAAATCAAAGCTGCCTTGTTGTTCTGTTCTCTGTTGGATAAGGGACATGTAGATAAAGGGTTTCCTGGCTGAGATGGCAAAAGGCACAAGTAGAAAGACAGAGGTGACTTAAGAAGAATGGTGACAGGTAGAGTATATATGCTCATGGCATACTGAGAAGCTGGTTGGGAGAGGGTAATGGTTCTGGAAGACAATTCCAGTTCCTCTGTATGCAGAATGAAATTGACCTAACCAATCATGTAACGGTATTGGACTGCTAACTGCAAGATTGGTAGTTCCAATCTACCAGCCACTCCTTGGGAGAAAGATGAGGCAGTGAGCTTCCATAAATATCTGAAGTCTTGGAAACTCTATGGAGCAGTTTTACTCTGTCCTACATGATTGATATGAGAAGGAATCAACTCAACAGCAGTGGTTTTAACCAACCATGGCTTTTACATCATTACAAATCCAGAGCAGCTATAATCAATCCAGAACTGATCACTCCAGGGAGAAGCAGGAAATTTGTACCCATAATATGACCTTCACTTCCCATAGATCATTGCCATGTTAGACCCGTAAGTTCCCCCTGATCTTCCTTGCCCTAAGAAACCTTCCTAAGAAACTCTGACACATTATTTTACAAATCCACCAAGACTGTTGGAACCTGATATTCGATGACTGTGCTTTGAAAAATCATGGGATTTGGAATCAGTCATTCTTGATTCAGCATTACCCAATTGAGTGGCATTTGGTAACTCAGCATATCTTCTGAACTTAAGCTTTCTCATCTGCAAAATGAGACAAACATTATGGGCTTGGAGGCTTGTTGTGAGGGTTAGAGCAGTGAACATAAAGTTGTCAGCACATAGCAAACAATCAGTAAAAGTGAGTCTTCTGGTTATTATTAAAATGATCCAGATGATACCATTTCTAGACTGGAGACACTCACAGAGCAGACCTTGTTTGATGTTGTTTATATGTGTTCTTTTTTATATATCCAATATAGCCCATCTCCAAAGGGACAGGACCCAAATATTCTTATCTGACACCTGCCATGTTGCTGGGGATATAATGGGTACTCTATTACTGCCCACTGTGTGGGCAAATGGATATATTTTAGGGATAATATTAATACATAATTGTGGGATGCTTGTGCTGACTATAAAGCTGTCTGGGAGTCTTGGAACTTGCCTCTCACCTCATTATCCATTATCTTAAAGCAAGGCTGAATAATTGGATATCACAATACAGTTCCTGTACCTCTTTATGTCCTACTAGGTTAATTGGGTTAGTTCACCTCCATTAAGGTCTCAAGCATGCAGGTTTGTCAACACAAGGTTGCTAAAGATGAAGAGAGAGGCACATTTTCCAGTGTCTCATACATAAACTGTATCTGATATAAAAACTCGGGATTTCAGACTTTGATGTATGGCCCCAGGCACGAAATAATCTGGTTACGGTTTTTTGGAGCTGACAAAGGAAATAAGCTCTATTAAAAAGAGAATAAAAAAATCAATAGACTCGAACATCTCCAGGCAAAAGTCGCACACTGATTTATCTTGTTTTATTGATAAGATTCTCTCTGTAGTCTACTCCTCATGTCATATGTACGGTGATATAGGACGTGGGAGGAGAGTGGAATTGTGGGAGGGAGAGCACAGGGTTGCTTCATAAAGTTGATGTAAAATCCTGTCTCTTGGAGGTACATCTAGACCAGACTGTGCAGAACTTCAAAGGCCCAGAGAGGTGCTAAGATATCCAAGACTCTTCCAGGCCAAGAGCATATATTTTCATGCTACTCAATGACTTCAAAAGAGACATGATTATTGGAAGGACAGGGTACTCAGAATAAGAATCCCCAAAAGGCTATCCTATTTCCCCCCACATTTTCCTCAGATACCCCAGCTCACTATTGGAAACTTGGTGCAGTAAACTTGAACATGCCTGTATTATCTGCCAATGGACTCCTAGTGTCTACGATGGCTCTAAGATATGCTTGGTACTGTTTACTGCCATCAGGTGGGCCCCAGCTCATGGGGACCCTGTGCTTCACTACTGCCCACTCCTAGCTATCCCACAGTCAGGTACACATTGAGTCAATATGATTCAAAAATGTTTTTCTTAAGTTTTTTATTTTGTTATTATTCAGAATATACTACACAGTAAAACACACACCAATTTCACAGTTTCTACATGCACATTGATTATATATTGTGTATGATACCTATGCATTTTCTCTTATATATGTCAGGTCAAACAGTATTTCTCATTTTGTGAATGACTTTATTTGCTCAGCATATATTCAGGCTGGATCCATCCTGTAGCATGTATCCAGACTTTATTTTTCTTATGATCCTTAGCGTTTTAATTGGCTAGTTTGGGGGAGTTTGGGAACCTGTGTGTGGGACCAGAAACTCATTGACACCGAGCCAATGCCAACCAGTAGTGCCTACAGGACAAGGTAGAAGCACCACTGTGGGTGTCTGGGACTGTAACTGTTTACCGGAGGAGAAAGCCCATCTTTCTTCCACCAGGGCTCCTTACACATTGAACTGCTGTGAGGTCAGCAGTACAAAACCATCAACAACGCCACAGGAGGAAGGCAGTGCTTTCTAGTTCCTTAAAGAGTTGTTCTTGAAAACTCACAGGGACAGTTTTACCCTGGCCTATAAGGACACCATGAGTTGGAATTGACTACTCAATGGGAGTGCATTTGAATTTGCGTTTGGGAGGTAGATTACCTGGCCTTTCTTCCTAGTCTATCTTAGACTGGAAGCTCCACTGAAACTTGTTCAGCATCATATAAACATGAACACCTTCACTGATAGACAAAATCGTGACTGTACTTGAGGTGCATTGGCCGGAATTGAAGCAGGAGCTCTTGAAGGATGTCTACGCTCTCTCTCACAGCGACCAGAGTGATGCATCGTATCGAGGGATGTAAGGTGGCTGTTAGCACAGCTCGTTTGTCCATTTAGAGCCACTTGAAAGCTGAGGTGTAATTGCAGGTGCAAGCCCGCTCTGCCTTCAACTGCAAAACCTCCACGCTGAGTTAATAAAGAATTGGGCATTTAGCTTCATGTATTTTCATCTTAACACATGAAGGCACTTTGTAAAGGGTTGAATGAACATAATTATCAATTTCCACATGCATATTGCAATTCAGCTGGGATCAGGCAAATGCTTCCCAAACGCAGGCTGTTGGCAATGGCCATGTGCACTTCTGCTCATTGCTCTGATCCCCCATGGGCACACTTGGGTCACACATACACACATGCACCCTTTAAAAAAAAACTTTATCAATTTTCCACATAAAATCTCCATGGCTTCAAAGTACTGAAGCTGCCCTTGAAGTCCACCCAACTGCGGGCAAGGAGGCTTCCTTTTTTAGAGAGAGAACATTCTTATGATATCAGACCAGTCTGGGGGAATCTGGGCTTCTCTCTAGAGCCAATCAGACTCTAGCTAAAGTTTCCATTCCTACTCAACTGGGGCCAGGTCAATGGACACCAGCCCATCTCTGTTCTTTAGATCCAACAAGCTGTTGAAACGATTAACAAACTACAGGGAAAGGGCAATCTTATATCTATATGGGAAGATAACCCACTGCTCTACTCTTTTCTCACTGCCACAGGCAGAACTTCCTCTGTGAGTTTCTGAGGCGGGAACTCTTTAGAGGAGCCCTGGTGGCCTAGTGGTCACACACTGAGCTGTTATCTGTGAGGTCAGCAGTTTGAAACCATCAGCTGCTCTGCAGGACAAAGATAAAGCTTTCTCTGACCATCCAGGGTTCCGGTCTTGAAAACCCACATAGGAAGTTCTATGGGTTGCAACGAGTCAGCACTGACTCGATGGAGTGAGTAACTCGTTATGTAGTTGTCTTATGGAGTGGCTCATGGTTTTAAACTGCTGACCTTGCAGTTAGCATCCCAGCACTTTACCATTATGCCACCAGGCCTCCCAGAAGGGAAAATGATAGAAACAAAAAAGTAGTGGCAGAGGCAGCCTGGCGTTGCTTTCCCACCAGGAAGCTGCCGAAGCCTCATCCTCCATGGCCTTTCACTGGTCTCCCCATGCGGTCATGACAGATGACAGATATCACAGCTCCTGAGGCTTCCTCCTCTGGGGTCCTTCTTGGTCAGAGCGGCCCTGGCTCATTGACCTCACAGGTGGCCCTGCTCTCAGAAACCAAGCCCAAAGGCTAAATTGTTTACCTCAAAGAGGTTTCTACCTCATAGTTTCAGATGAAAAGAATTTGGATAAACAGTTTATAAAGGTAGAATTATGTGGTTATATCTATTGGAAATACTCTGGTGTAGCTATTGAATGGCCTAGAATAGGATTTCGGCCCTGAGAGAAAAAGAGATAACTGATTCTGTGGTGGTAGTGTTGAGATGAGCCAAGAATAGAAGCAGAATTTAGCCAGGTGGTCTGACGCATCCTACAGAGGACGATGGTCAGGATTTGAGAACCCTGCTTCCCAGGGGTATGACTTATTAATAATGAAGCAAGTCATGTCTCTGTAGTATTCAGGAGCTGACAAGTTAGGTTGTACAGGTTCGGTTTGGGAGGAGATCCAAAGAAGAGTTTGGAAGAGGAGCTTCATCTTCCTTCTGTCTGTGTCCATTGACCCACATTTAATGCATGGTGCCACCAAATGGAGCCACGGGACAGTGTGCCCTTTTCTTGGGGTCACGAGATGCACAGGTATCCCAGCAAGGCCGCTGGGATACAAGTCCCAACCCCATCAATTACTACTTGTGCTGTGTGCCTTTGGGCAATTTACTTCCTATCTCATTTTTCTCTTCTAGAGCATGGCTTTCGATGACAGGGGAAGCCCCGAGCCCATTTGCAGGACCCCACATGGATTAAGCCTCTGGTGAATCCCCTCTGATCATAGTGGCCTTGCTGTCATACAGAGAACTTTTTAAAGTCAATTATGGAAGATATAGTTCCATTAAAATGTAATGCCTTATTATTTCATCTCCCTTTTGACCCATTTTTTAAGTTGTTTTCCATTTTTAATGTTTTCTGCTTTCTTTTTCATTAAGGCTTTTCTTGTTTTGTCTACTCATTGCTGCTGATTTTTGTTTTTGCTGTTTCTTTGCTTGCTTACTGTTTGTGTTTTATTTTTATTTTTTAACAGTTTTATTGGCACTTTATCCACATATCATACAATTCATTAGCTCAATCATATCAATATGAGTTGTACAATCTTTACCAAAATCAATTTTAGAACATTTTATTCTTCTGTTTGTGTTTTATATCATGTTCTATATATAAAATCCATACTAGGTAGATCTATAAAGACAGTAGCTGGATTGATAATTGCCTAGGGGCATAACTGGGAAGGATTGGGGAGAAATGGGAAGTTAATAACAGTGCATACAAGAAGAAAATGTTCTTAAATCGATTGTGGTTATGACTGCACAAATCTTAATATGAATGAACAATTGTAGATGTGAAATAGATGCCAATAAGACTATTTTTTTAAGAGCAGGGCAACAATCTAGTCAACATGGCTATATTGCAACATTATCTTCCATGTTTCACTCAGGTACCTCTAGGATCCTTGGTTGCACAGTGGTTATGTATTGGACTGCTAACTGCAAGGTCAGCAGTTCAAAACCAGTAGCCGCTCTGTGGGAGAAAGGCAGGGTTTTCTGTTCCTGTAAAGAGTCACAGTCTTGGAAACTCACAGGGGCAGTTCTAGCATGGCAATGAGTTACTCTTGGTTCATCAGGTTGACTAGTGAAACTTCATGTATCAAGCATGAGATGTGCATGCCTTCACTCTCCATCACTATGTCCCCAGTGCATAGCATGCTTATAAAACATGGTTGTTGTTTATTCCCATCGAGTATGCCACTAGCTCATGATGACTCCAAGCGCATGGCAATAAAATGCTGCCCATCTTCATGACTGGCTCCAGACTGAGCCAGTATGATCAGTAGAGTCTTCATTGGCTGATTTTTGGAAGTAGGTCATCCAGTCGCCTTAGTTCATCTCAGTCTGAAAGCTGTTCAGCATCATAAAAACATGAGACCCTACACTGAGAGCTGGCCAGTGGCTGCAGATTAGGTGCACTGGCCATAAATCAAACCTTGGCCTGCCATATGGAGGGTAAGAATTCCACCACTGAACCCCCACTGTCTGCTAGCAGAAGGGTTCCAGACTCCAGTCAATAAAGTTGATTCTGACTCATGATAACCCCACATGGGTCAGAGGAGAACAGGGTTCCAGGCATTCTCAGAGGCTGATTTTTCTGGAAATACTCGTAGATTGCCAGGGCTTTCTCTCTCGGCACCTCTGGGTGGACATTTTCCACTGGCAGCCAAGCTCATTAACCGTTTCCATCACCATTTAAGGATTATAGTGAGAATTAAAGGTTATAGCACATATTCACCAAATATGTCTTTCACATGACATCTTATACGTTGAAAGGAAGGAGATATTGGTTTGAATCTCAGTAGTAAGGTAAAATCTGATGCAAGGTGAAGGTAAAATCTGATGCAAAAGTGCCTCTACTATTGTGTCAGCATCCTTAGCCATTTTTCTTCTGCCTAAATCTTTCTCCTACACTCCCTTTGTAGTAGTTTATATAGACAAAGTTATCTTCTCTGTGTAAAAACACACACACATAATGGCTCTAGAAACACCAACCTTCATAACTAGCCTTCCTAGTTAACTATGTCCTGTAGGGGGAGCCATCCCCTTTCCCTCTGGTTTCATGCCAAGCAGCCCATTAAAAGAACATTTCTGTTCTTTTAAGGAGCAAGTAGGTAGGGATGTTATTTTAACTTGCACCCTTGATTTTTGAGATGTGAAGGAGGCAATTATAACAACATAAATTGTTATAATTCTCCACTAAAAAATATATGTGTTAAGGGCAGTGGAGCCCGTATCCCCTTCCCTCTCTGCTCTTGATTGGGATTCAGAAACACAATGATCTTCTGAGACGTTTGTTGGACAAGGCCATGTTTTGCAAACCTAAACCTTCCCTTGTATGGGTCCCTATATCATTTATCAATTAGCACAAAACAAAATACCTCAAAACACAGAGGCTCGAAACAACAACCATTTCTAACATGTCTATGGGCTAGTCAAGTAGCTTTTTCAATTTGGATAAGGACTGATTCATCTTGACTGGGCTCACTTACTCACTCACTCATGAACCAGCCACAGGGTTGGCTGGTAGGATGGCCTTGTCTAGGTCAACTGGATTCTACTGCATGTGTTCTTTTGTCTGTCAGCAATTAAGCCAGTAGTTGGTCTTGTCGTAGTGGCAGGGATTGGTAAGAGAGCAAGCCCGGTGTGTAAAGAAGCAAGTAGAAACCCATGAATGTTTTCTTCAAGGGACAAAGTTATGAAAATGCCATAAGTAATGAGTCATTGGACCTGATGACTCAGGATCATAATCTCAGGGGGCACCAAGGTCAATTGATGAAACATAATCCACAGAGGCAATGTTCTCAATCCTATTTTGGGAGTAGCAGCAAGGTATTAAAATGTTATGAGTGACCATTTAAGGTGCAAACTATTGGTCTCTTCCTCTTTGAAATCAAGAGGAGTGAAGAAAATCATAGATACATGCAAACAAATAGTCCAATGGACTGACTAATGGACATTGAGAGGCAATGGAAGTCCCAGCGTGGTACAAAGATGCTAACTAAAAGGTGAGAGGTTCAAGTCTACCCAAAGGAATTTCAAAAGAATGATGCTCTATTTCCCAGAAATCCATCATTGAAAATCGTATAGATCTTGGAATCCACACTTTCTGGAACCATTGAAGTGGAATGAATCACTGAAGCTATTATCATGACATAATATTTAAATCATAATTTTTAACCCAATATTATCCACTAAAGTCTTCTTTAAACCAAACAATTAAAAAAGTTATCACAACTCCCTGCGATTGAGTCAATTGCAACTCATACTGACCTTCTAGAACAGAGTAGAAATGCCCATGGTGGGTTCCTGAGGCTATAAATCTTTTCAGGAATGGAAAGCCTCATCTTTCTCCCAAGGAAGACCTTGAGGGTTGAAACTGCTGACCTTGCAGTTAGAAGCCCAACATGAATCTACTGCATCTGCAGTGCTCCAAAGTGAACAATAGGTTATTTTAATTAGTAAAGAATATCTGCCTTGAGACTATTGTAAAATTGATTATGGTAGATCAAGGTATGGTATACTATGATACTTGATCAGCTGACCTCCCTCTCGACCCAATCTGAATTTTCTCTAGGCTTAAATATTTCTCACTTGTTCCACAACAGAAATTTCTTCTGCGGCTTTTTAATATTGCTGGTGGTTTTTTCTTTCTTACTGTTTAATTTTATTTTTATCTTTATATAATCTTTTCTTTCTATTTCATTTTGTTTTTGTTTTTTATTGCTTCTGTCAGGTTTCTCAGCTTATGAAGCACAGAAGGAGTGGATGCATAAAGACAATAACTGGTGCAATGGCTTATCGGGGTGGGAGGTGGGGAGGTTGGAGAATCAGGGTGCAAATAATGAATGCAGGAGGGGGAGGGAGCACTAGGATGGATTGTGATGATGTATATATAACTCTTTATAAAAGCAGTTTGACTATGTAAGTGTGTGATATGTGAATTTTATATCAATAGAATTATTTTATTTTAAAAAGAGTATCTGCTTTAAGCATTGTATTCTATGGGAAGGGACCCTGGTGACACAGTGGGGTAACCATTAGGCTGCTAACCACAATCAAGGGTTCAAAGTAGGTGCTCCTCAGGAGAAGGATGAGACCGCCTGCTCTCACAAAGATGTCCAGTTTCAAAACCCCTAAGGAGAAGTCCTACTCTGCCCTGCTGAGTGGCTATGAGTCAGAAGTGACCAGAGGGCACTAAGTGCACACATATGGGATCAAAATGAAGACAGCAACTTGAAAGATCAAATGGAAACTGAGTTTATATTAATGATGGAGAAACCACACAGGTAAGGTGGATGAGAAAGATCACACAAGCTTGAAGGATATATTCATTGTCACTGAATTGTAAAAATTATGGAATCGGTGCATGTTTTGCAGTGTATGTTTTCAACAATGACAAAACAACAAAATGCTAGGGAACACCATATTACTCTGACACACCTGGAGCCACCAAGGGTCAAAGTTAATTCAATTGCAATAGGTTTTCGTGTTGGCAAAGGTAAGAACAAGCACTATAACTGGGGAGGCTAGGGAAGCTTTCCACTGGAATTATTGAGTCACACTTTAGAAGATGAAGATTAAGAAAAGAATCAGGGACATGAGGAAACTTGTTGAAGTGCGGCACATGAATTGCAAAGGGGCATCCTGAGAGCTGAGATTGAAGAGGTTTCAGTGGCCAATGGGAAATCAGTAGAGTTTTGAGGCTAGACAATGATAGGATCAACCTTCCTTTAGAGAGAAACCCCAGCCCAAAGGTCAGCCATCAGGATCAGAGGAAGGCCCCTTAACAGCCTATGGCATGCAGATGACACAACCTAACAAAGAGAAATTGCTGAAACACTGGTGGGGACTGAGCATGACAGTGGGACAGGAGGAAAGCCAAGGGAAATAGAGGAAAGAGCTGGGAG
>NW_022103901.1:42104925-42114152 GCF_000313985.2 Echinops telfairi | reverse complement strand
AGGGGAAAAATGAGCACCTGATACCAGGGGCTTAAGTGGAGAGCAAATGTTTTGAGAATGATGAGGGCAATGAATGTACAAATGTGCTTTACATAATTGATGTATGTATGGATTATGATAAGCATTGTATGAGCCCCTAATAAAACGATTAAAAATAAGTAAGTAAAAGTAAAATAAAAATTTTTTAAATGCCAAAAGGTTTCAACACTTGGGACATTACTGATAAATATCAAACACTACACAATTCAGTATAGATTACATCTCCACATGAAGAAAACAAAGATTCTCATAACTGGACCAACAAGCAATATCATGAAAAACAGTAGAAAGATTTCCTTTTATTTGGATCCACAGTCAATGTGCATGGAGGTAGCAGTCAAGAAATCCAACAGATGGCAATGGGCAATTATGCTGCATAAGAACTTTTCAGATTGTTGAAGAGCAAAACTGCCACTTTGAAGATTAAGGTGTGTCTTACCCAAGCCGTGGCATTTTCAATTATCTCATATACGTGTGAAAGCTGGATAAAAAGTAAAGAATACCAGAGAAGAATTGATGCATTTAAATTATGGTGTTGGGGGGAAAGATTGAATATATCATGGACTTAGAGAACAAACAAAGATGCCGTCAGAATGGTCCTTTGAAGCAAAGGGGCCCACATATTTAGGACATATTACTAGGAGAGTTGTCCCTAGTAAAGGACATATGCTTTGTACGGTACAGAGTCCACAATCTGCTCGTGGAAGCAGAGATCAAAACACGCTTTGCATTAGGTAAATCTGCTGCATGAGACTTCTTTAGTGAATTGAAGAGAAATGATGTTACATTGAGGACTAAGGTCGAACTGCCCCAAACCATGGTATTTTCAATGGCCTCAAATGCATGTAAAAGTTGGACATTAAATAAGGAATACTGAAGAATAATGGATGTACTTGAATTGTGATGTTGGCAAAGAATATTGAAAGTATCATGACTTCCAGCAAGATGGTGCTCAGGTAAATGAGCCATGTTGAGAGCTCTGAGGTGATTGTTGAATTTGGGGACTAGGAGGCTGAGTTAGGAAGCTGGAATATGTGATTTTAGCCTTGCAGCATGCCAGAGCTCTTTACTCACCCAGAAGTTGATCTCCCCCACCCCCACTCCACTGATAAGCTCTGATGATCTGTGACTTGAAGCCAGGGCTACCCTAGGCGGCATCACCCACACTGCTGTGGTTGCTGCCATGGCCGGCACCTTCCCTCCATCTGTCTGGTTTTCCCCAAAGCCGGACCCCTCCACATCGTCCAAGCACAGTTCTTGCAACTGTGACCAGAACCTGCCCACTGCCTACTTGCAGCTTTTCTGTGAACGAGACTCATCAGATTCTCACCCTTGCTTTCACCACAGCTGGACCCCTCCTCATTGTCTAATTACAGCTCTTGCAGCCACAACCATAACCCACCTGCACACAGCTTTACCCATGGCCAGATCTCTCATCATCATCCAATCACAGCTCTTCCTGCTTCAGCCAAACCTCGTCTCCTGTCAGCCAAAGACTCTAGTTGCTGACCCACCCTCTCCATGTTCCCTGAGAGGGCCACTTGACTTGCCATCCAAATAGGTAATTCTGACTGTCTATGGAGAGAATAAAACCCCAGTGAGTTAAAGAAATAGCCTGATCCCGAGAGCAGTTGGTTACAGATAGCTCTTAGCTCTACCCTCTCAGAGAGAAAATTCAGGGCTCCCTGATGCCAGGGAAAGTGGTGCCAAGCACCTCCAAAACTACATGCAGACAATAATATGCATCAAGAACCTGCAAGAAAACAAGAGACACAAAATGCAATCTCAGAGGATGTCCTCAACCTACTGACATTTATAGAAGAAGCAGTCATTGACCCTCCACAGAAAGAAATCTTTGGTATGCTGCCTGGAGTCATACAGAATATTAGGAAATCAATTCAGAAAAAAAGGTCAAAATAATGGAGAATATAGAGTCCACATATCAAAGGTAAATACAAGGGTTAAGGTCACATCAACAGAATCAAAGAACAAGATAACAGACCTCACCAACAGACTAGAAGAAGTGGAGAACTGTATCGGTGATCTAGAAGATAGCCATGCAGAGTTCATCGAACGGGGAAAGCAGTCAAACAAGATGATAAAGAAGTTAAAGAAAATTTGAGAACAATGAGGGATGTTATGAAGAGGAACAACATTCGAATAATTGGGATACCAGAACAAGACACAACGAAGACATCAACAGCAAATGTAGCTAGGGAATTTCTGGAAGAAAATTCCTCAAACATAATTAGTGAGAATCAGACAATCATTTGGGAAGTAGAAAGGACACCAATTAGAGTGAACGCCAGGAAGAATTCACCAAGGCATATAGAGTCAAACAAGAGATAAGGATGGGCATGATATTACTCTCGATTATCCAACTTTGAGGAAAAAGAGAATATCATAAGAACATCTAGAGAAAAAGAGGCAGTCACCTATAAGAATGCTTAGATAAGAATATGCTCAGATTTGTCAGCAGATATCATGAAGAAGAAAAGAGAGTGGAGTGGCATCTTCCGAAAGTTAAAAAAGAATAACACCAACCCAAGATTCATCTACCCCACCCAATTATCTATCAAAATAGAGTGAGAGGTAAGACTTTTCCCACACAAGGAAAAATTAAAAGAATATGTTAAAAGAAACCCAACACTACAAAAAATTCAGCACAACTCACTTTGGACAGAGACCAACAGTTAGCGAGCAGAAGCAAGAGACCACCACATAGCATAACTCAAGCCAGAAGCCAACATATCAAAAATATAATCCACAAGATAACAGTGGTCCAAGTGAAAAGAAGGCAAGAATGAGTCCTTACCACACACATACACAACATACTGATAAGGAGAGAGGAAGGCAAATATCTAATACAAAAGATATGAGAGGACATCAAAGAAATCATAGATGGGTATAACTCTGAACATTAATGGTCTGAACTCACCCATTAACAGACATAGGCTATCAGACTTGATTAGAAACCATAGCCCACCAATCTCTTGTCTGCAAGAAAAACATCTTATGCTTGCAGACAAAAATAGGTTGAGAATCAAAAGAAAGTTTGAAATTGAAAATGCCAATTTAAAAAAAAGCAGAAGTTGCATTTCTACCTCTGACAAAATTGACCTCAAAGTTCAAGGCAAAACTAGAGATAAGGATGGGCACTATATTATGCTCAAGGGATCAGTATATCAAGAGCCAAGAGCCATAATAAATATATATATGCCCAATGAGAGACCCATGAAATTTGCCAACCTATTCTTCAAAATATGTAAAATGAGATCAGAGGTTCAAAAATCATAGTAGATGACTTCAATACACTGCTCTCTGAGAAAGATAGATCAATGGAAAAGAAGTTCAACAACAAGGCTACAAAACTAAACTCTATAATTCGGCAAATTGAACTGGTAGACATATTTAGAGCTCTTTACCCCAATGCAAAAAAAATCACATTCTTTACAAGTATACATAGCATGTATTCAAAAATAGGCCACAGGCTGGGATACAAATTGAGCCTGAGTAAATTCAAACACATACTGTTCATGCAATCTTCTTTCTCCAACACTGAAACCATAAATCTGGAAATGAATAAAAGGAAGATTAAAACAAACAAACAAATGAGAATAAACACGTGGAGGATGAATAACTTTTAAAAAAATGAATGGCCCAAATTAAATGCAAAATTAGGAAGTTTTTAGAAACTATTGAGAATAAGAGTACAATGTACCAAAATCTATGGGATACAATAAAACTGCTTTCAAGGGATGTTTGATAGAGATAAATGCACATATGAAAAAGGAAGAGAAACTTATGATTGATATGCTATCATGAAACCTCCAACAATTGGAAAAGAGTCAACATAATAATCCTTCTAATAGCAAAATAAAATAATTAATAAAATCAGGGCAGAGATAAATGAGTGGGAAAACAATAAATCATGCAAAATATCAATGCAGCAAATAACTGGTTCTTTAAAAGGATAATAGAATTGACAGACCATTGGCAAACCTTACCAACAAAAGGAAGGAGTTGACATCAATAGTGAGGATGAGAGATGAAACGGGAAATTACAATAGACACCAATGAAATTAAAAGATTAATTACATAGTACTACAAAGGTTTGTACTGTAATAAATATAATAACTTGGAAGACATGGACAAATACATAGAAAAGCAAAACCGACCCTGATTATCCCACATAGATGTCAAGAACCTGAACAGATCAATAGCAAAAGAAGAAATGGGTAAGGTTATCAGGGAACTACGAACTCAAAAATCTCCCAGCCCAGAAGGCTTCACAGGAGAATTCTACCAACCATTCAGGGAAGAGATGACACCAATTCTACCCTCAAAATTCCAAAGTATAGAAAAGGCCAGCAAACTCCCAAACTCATTTTATGAAGCTTGTATAACACTGATACCAAAGGCAGACAAGGAGCCCACAAGAATAGAGAAGAACAGACTGATATCACTAATGAAAATCAATACAAAAATCCTTAATACAATTTTGGTCAATAGAATACAAAAGTATATCAAATGAATAATTCACCATCACCAAGTGGAGTTCATTCCGGAGACCCAGGGATGGTTCAACATCTGAAAGTCTATTTATATCAACCATTACATTGATAAGTAAAAGGACAAGAACCACATGATAATATCAACAGGTGCAGAAAAAAGCATTTGACAACATTTAACACCCATTCCTAATTAAGACACTCAAGAAGATAGGATAAGAAGGAAACTACCTCAATATAAGACAAGATACATAAGAAATGCAACAGCCAACGTTTTGGTCAACAGAGATAAGACGAAAACAATCCCACTGAAAAGGGGGAACAGACAATGATGCCCTTGTCCCCACTTTTATTCAACATCATTCCGGAGATCCTAGCTAATAACATAAGGCAACGGAAGGACAACAAAGGCATTCACCTGGGGAAAGAAGAAGTGAAATTATCGTTATTTGAAGATGACATGATTCTATATATTGAAAAACCCCAAAATCTCTACTCTGGGAGTGCTTGAAGAAATAAGAGAAATTTGGTGGAGTGACAGGATACAAGATCAACAAACAGAACTCAATTGGATTGCTATATACATTGTATAAGATCATTGTGGTAGTCGGGTTGACGAGAAAACAAATTCATAGACATTCATATGCATATAAGAAAGAGCTTTATTGCTCCTTTGCCCCTGGGGTTATTAACACCCACTACCTTTCCTCTGCCTCCCCCCCATCCCATGTCCGTTTGGAACCATCAGTCCCATTGTTTTCTCCTCCAGATTGTTTTTCCCATAGGAATTACTGAAACCCAAATGAAGACTGAACATGATAGTGGGACAAGAGGAAAGTAAAAGGAAATAGAGGAAAGAACTAGGAGGCAAAGGGAACCTATAGAGGTCTAAATACAGGCATGTACATCTTAAATATATTTATATATGAAGATGGGGAACTAGATCTATGTGCATATATTTATAGGTTTAGTATTAAGGCAGCCGATGGAAATTGGGCCTCTTCTCAAGTACTTTCTCAATGCAAGAACACTTTGTTCTATATTAAACTGGCATTTCATTATGCTCATCTACCTGACATGATTGCTGAAGACAAAGCAGGTGCATAAGTAAATGTGGTGAAGAAAGCTGATGGTTCCTGGCTATCAAAAGATATACCATCTGGGGTCTTAAAGGCTTGAAGATAAACAAGTGGCCATTTAGCTCAGATGCAACAAAACCCATGTGGAAGAAGCATGTCAACCTGTATGATCACGAGGTGTCAATAGGATCAGATATCAGGCATCAAAGAACAAAAGACCATATCATTCTGAATAAGGGGGAGTGTGGAGTGGTGACCCAAAACCCATCTGTAGGCAACTGGACATCCCCTTACATAAAGGTCACAGGGAGGAGATGAACCAGTCAGGGTGCAGTATAGCAACAATGAAACATACAACTTTCTTCTAGTTCCTAAATGCTTCCTCCCCCCACCCCACTTACTATCATGATCCCAATTCTACCTTACAAATCCAGCTAGACTACAGGATGTACACTGGTACAGATAAGAGCTGGAAACAGGGAATCCAGGACAGATAAACCCCTCAGGACCAATAATGAGAGTAGAGATACCAGGAAGGGAAGGGGAAGGTGGGGGAGGAAGTGGGAACCAATCACAATGATCTACATATAACCCCTTCCCTGGGGGATGGACAACAGAGAAGTGTGTGAAGGGAGTCATCAGTCAGTGTAAGACATGGAAAATAATAATAATTTATAAATTATCAAGGGTTCATGAGGGAGGGAAGGTGGAAGAGGGAAGAGAAAAATGAGGAGCTGATACCAAGGGCTCAAGTATAAAGCAAATGTTTTGAGAATGATGATGGCAACAAATGTAAAAATGTGCTTGACACAATGGATGGATGGATGGATGGATGGATGGATGGATTGTGATAAGAGTTGTACGAGTCCACAGTAAAATGATTTATTAAAAAAATGTTAAAAGACAAAAAAAAGAAAAACTTTATATAGAAGAGCAGTTGAATATTGAGAAAACATCCCAGCCCAGTCCAGATCACGTCCATAAGTCTGATATTACCCTATATGTCTGATCCCAATCTATAAAGTCCTCTTCAGACTCATGAAACACATGCAATGACACAAAATGCAGGAAGATCACAGGCCAGTAGGTGGGAGTCTTGTGGATCCTGTGGCATTGTAAGCATCTCAGTGCTGGCAGGGGTCTCCACATGGATCCTCTGGCTTCAGAGCTCTGGCTTCATTAGCCTCTCTCCCTGTGTCTTCTCAAAAGGGATGTCTCGCAGGGAGTGAGCCTGTGTCCCACCTCCAGTGAGATACTTATCTCCTTAGCACCTCCAAATGAAGTCACCAAGCTGCGGCCTGATTGAAAAGCTAAATTTCACCCCTTCACACATAAGTTTCTAATTGACAACAGATTATGTAACTACCATAGTCACAGAAATGGAGATCAAGAAGGTAGTACTTTTCACAATAGCCAAGCATAAACTGAGATATGTAGGGATATACCTAACTTTAAAAAAAAAACAAAAAAAACCAGAAGATCTGGATGAGGAAAACTACAAAACACTATTATAAGAAATCAAGCGTAACCTCCACAAATAGAAGAAAACCCCATGCTCATGGACTGGAAGACTCAATATTGTAAAGATGTCAATACTACCCAAGGTACTACATATGTTCTCAAGGCACTATGTAAGTTCAATGCAATCCTGATACAAATACTGACATCTTTATTCAAAGAAATTGAAAAACTCACTTCCAACTTCGTATGGAAAGGGAAGAAGTCCAGAATTAGTAAAGAACTCCTCAAGAATAAGAATAAAGTTGGAGGGCTTACATTACCTGTATTTAAAACCTCATACACAGCCACAGTTGTCAAAACGATATGGTACTGGTATGACAGTTACTCAGACCAATGGAAAGAAACCCAGAAATAAAATCAGGAGCATACAGGCAACTGATGTTCTACAAGGGCCCCAAAAGCATCAAATGGGAAGTGGATGCAGTCTTTAAAAATTGGTTCTCAAATAACTGGTTATCTACTTGCAAAAATAGATAGACCTCTTCCTCACTCCATACACAAGAACAAATATAAGATGGATCACAGACCTCGAGGTAAATCCACAAACTATTAGGACTATCAATGAGAAAATTGGGACAAACCTAAGAACCTTGGCGCAGGGAATACATAAGCTACCAGAAATAGGGAATGATGAACACACAAAGGAAGGTAAAATAGACAAGTGGGACATACTAAAGATTACAAACCTGTGTTCATTGAAAGACTTCATCAAGAGAGTAATAAGAGAGCCCACAGACTTGGAAAAGATATTTAGCAATCACATATCAGACAAAGGCCTTATTACTAAAATCTACAACACCCTGCAAGCCTACAAAAAAAAAAAAATGAATTGTCCACTGAGGAGGTAGGCAAACGACCTGAACAGAAGATTCACAAGCTAGGAAACCTGAATGGCCAATAAACCTATGAGAAAATGTTCCTGATCATTAACCATCTGGGAAATGTAAATCAAAACAACTATGAGATACCACCTAATCCCCTCAAAGATAGCCCCATTCAAAAAATCAGAAAGCAAGAAATGTTGGAGGGGGTGTGGTGAGATGGGAACTCTCATCCACTGCTGGTGGTCTTGTAACTGCATACAACCACTGTAGAAAGTGATCTGGCAATACCTAAAACAAATGGAAATTGAGTTACCCTACGACCCAGCCATCCCCCTACTGACCATATACATACCCAGAAGAGGTAAGAAACAAACCATGGACAGACATCTGTGCTCCAATGTTTACAGCAGCACAGTTCACAATCGCAAAAAAATTGGAAACAGCCTAAATTTCCATCAATAGATGGATATACGCCCCCCCCCCATATACACAATGGAGTGTTATGCATCCCTAAAAAGCAGCGGTGAAAAAATTAAACCTATCATCTCATGGAAAGACTTAGAGGAAATTATGTTGAGTGAAGCTAGCCAAAGACAAAAGGACAAGTACAGTCATGAGTCCACTGAGGTAAATTCAAGCAGTACAACGGGTATAGAAGAAAAAGTTCACATTGCATAGTTTCCCGGCAAAGGACCAGGTACTCTGGCAGGGGTCAGACCAAACCCAAGGATGCATATGGCATCAAAAACAAGAAAGAAAGAGAGGAGAGAAAGAGAGAAAGAGAAAGAAAGAAAGAAAGAAAGAAAGAGAATATATATATGGAGTAGATGGCACCAGAGCTGAAAGACATCTTTTCCTACTCGTTCGTACCTTTAAAGCCATCAGAGAGAGGAAGGAAGAAAAAGAGACGGCACTGAGGAGCAGGGAATTAATCCACCCATAGGGGGAGGGTGATGTATTGTTTATGTCTCCACAGGAAAGGGAAAGAGCAGACTTCATTCTGGTGCACCAATCTTCCAGGGCGACACACCTACATGGAGCAGCCCACTAATGGAAAGGACTGAAATCCCAGTCCCAGCTCGAGTTACGATGTCCCCTCTCTAGATAAGAGCGATACACAGGGCAGTATGAAGGTACAGTTCAGGGAGAGCAGCCAGCCTGCCCCACTCAGAACAAATTGAGGGAGAGAGAGAAAGAGAGAGAGAGAGAGAGAGAGAGAGAGAGAGGGAGAGGGAGGGAGGAGGAAAAATGAG
>NW_022103901.1:42103524-42104810 GCF_000313985.2 Echinops telfairi | reverse complement strand
ACTGCAGAGCTGGCCCCACCTCAAGACATACCTCCCTAGATCACAGCATTTTAGAGGTCACCACTGTAGATACAGTGAAGAGAATGGGACCAGTCTGAGCTCCCCACATGGGGGCAAACCAGGAGGGGAGTACAAACAGATCAGCAATAGGAATAAAGCCACCAAGTCTCAGAGGTACCCCAAAAGTAGACTCCTGACTCTGGAGGCAGCGCTTGGTACCTCATCTGAACTGACTGGAGGATAGTCAAAACAGTCAGTAGGTAGACTTGGAACTATTTCTGTTTGGTTTTTAAAATTTATTATTATTATTATTATTTTATGTCTATCTATATAAGATACACAGGACAAGCAATCTCAAGGAGACAGCAAAGGGAATGACACTTCAGGTGGGGAATGGGAAGGAGAGGTAGATTGGGGGAGGGGAGCAGTGAGCCAATACATGAGGGACAGGGAAATAGCAAGGGACTTACAACTGATGGCAAGGAGGGTGTAGTGTCCCTGGTAATGTATGATCAATTGGGATGAACCCGAGAGGAATTACTGAGATGCAAACGATGGGCAAACATGATTGATAGTGGGGCAAGAGGAAAGGAAAAAGAAATAGAGGAAACTAGGGAGTAAAAATTATGTGTACAGGTATAAATAAAGATATGTATATATGTAAAGATATAAATATGTAAAGATATAAATATCTATATACATAGATAAATACAATAAGTAAGCAGACAAACTTATGGTCTCTACTTAAATCCTACCTCCTTACAAGAATAGTTTGTTCTAATAATTGGCAATGTATGTTATACTCATCTTTCCACCTCATTCGCTGAAAACAAAATGGGTGTATAAGCAAATGTGGTGAAGAAAGCTAATGTTGCCCAGCTATTAAAAGAGTGTCTGGGGTCTTAAAGGCTTCAACTTAAACAACTGGCCATCTAGCAGAGAAGCAACAAAGCCCACATGGAAGAAGCACACCAGCCTGTGTGGTCATGAGGTGTCAATGGGAATAGGTATTAGAAGTTGAAAAGCAAGTAATCAAACTGGCATGAAGGAACATAGGCAAGGTGGAGGCACAAAGACCACTGTAAAATAATAGAATAATCCCTCACAGAAGAGCCACATGGAAGGGATGATATATGCAGGGGACAGTAGAGCATTAATGAAACTCACAACTACCTCTAGTTCTTTAAAATTTCCTCCTCCCACTATTTTTTTTTCTTTTAATAAAATCATTTTATTTGGGGCTCATACAACTGTTATCCCAATCCATACACACATCAATTGTGTAA
>NW_022103901.1:42087527-42101094 GCF_000313985.2 Echinops telfairi | reverse complement strand
GGGGAGTAATGACTCCCTGAGGAGACAGGAAAGGGGAACTGATAGCAATAATAACTCTATAACCCCACCGGAAGGGAATGAACATCAGAATTTTAAGTGATTGGATACATTGGATGGTGGAAGTTACGGCAAATAATAATAATAATAATAATAATAATAATATATAATATATTTAGGGATGGGGGTAGGGTGGAGGAGGGAGGCTGATATCAAGGAGTTCAAGAAGAAAAGAAAATGTCTTGAAAGTGATGATGGCAGCAATTGTACAATTATGCCTTATCTAATGGAACTATGGACTGTAATAATATGTGTAAGAGATCCCAATAAAATGTTAAAAAGAAAGAAAGAAGAAGAAACAATGAAGGTATCATGGACTGCTAAAAGGACAAGTAGCTTGGTCTTGGAAAAAGCATGGCCAGAATGGTCCTTAGAGGCAAGGATGGCAAGATTTCACCATTTGTACTTTGGACAAATTGACAGGAGAGACCAAATCCTGGAGAGGGACTTGGTAAAGTGGAGGGGTAGCAAAAGAGGAGAAGGCCCCTCAGTGAGATGGTTTGACACAGTGGCTGCAACACGGGGCTCAGGCCTAGGAAGAGCTGTGAGGATGTCATGGAAACGGGCTGGGTTTTGTTCAGTTTTGCTGAGGATCAGTATGAGTCAGACCAACCAACTCAATGGCACCTAACAACAACAACAACAAATTCGAGGGTCATTGAAAAAGAGGAAGACCCTCAATGAGATGGACTGACACAGCAGCTGCAACAATGTGCCCAACCATAACAACCGAGGATGAGGATGGCATCACAACAGGCAGTGCTTTGTTGTGTTGCACATAGTGTGCTGTGAATTGCCATCAACCTCATGACACCTACCAACAGCAGCAACAAGGGCCAGGTAGAGGAGAAAGAGGTTTCCTCCCACCTGCTCTCTCAGCCATGAACTTTCATCAAACAGCGCTTGCTTTCTGCCTCCCTTCACCTCCGGTCCCAGCCCCCTTTTGTGTGGCTCTATTGTTCCTCTCAGGAACACAGCTAAGTGGTTCTAATTCAGAAACCTGGAAGCTGGCTCTTTTCATAGTCACCAGACAATAATATATCTGGACTCGGGCCACCGAAAACTAACAGCAGAAATTAAGTGTAGGGTACAAAACAGGGCCCTAGTGTGAGTTCCTTCCTGCCCTTGCGCCCACAGCATCCGGGATGCTGCTGCAGAGAAGCGCTGTCTTTAATTCATGGTATTTCACACAAGCTCAGTCTTCAGTAGTATCTTTGTTACCCCTGAGCACACTCTCTCTAGAACAGTTCAGAGAAACAAAGGGGATGGACTCCGTTTCAGGAAGCCTGCCCATTCTTTCAACGAAGGGAAAATGGCCCCAGCTCCAGGTTGCCATAGACACTGGAGAGGGCTGTCACTGAGCTGCAGCACACCTATTTCCTGGTGACATACAGAATTAGAGGTATTAAGGAATCAGAAGGAAACTAGCCTGCTGTAACAAAGGGCCCTTCAGCTTCACCTAACACACTTTGCAAAAGCAACCATTCCTCGCCCCTTTGCTTTTATTCCTCCTCCCTGAAGCCAGGTGAATGGTAGCCCAGCAATCCCAGTCCTGGGCTTACAGGGGTAAATCCAAAAGCCTTGGTATAAAATCATAGAAAATTTTAAAAATAAAAATTCCTACTCCTGTAGAGTTATGATCTCTGAAACCCACAGGGGCAATTCGACCCTCTCCTAGAGGATCACTATGAGTGGGCATCGCCTCTATTGCATCGAGCTTGGTGTTTGGTTCATTCAAATGTGAAGCTTTAGACTCTCCTACGGATCCTCCACCACCTGAGGTCGATACATTCCTGAAGATGGGTTTCTCTCACTAGCCCTACACTGAAAGAGTTCTGCACTCTTTCATGTCTAAACAAATTTGGGGGGCTGAAATTGTTTCATTTTTAAAATTTATTAATCATTTTATTATATGGCTCTTAAAATTTTATAACGATCCATCATTCAATTGTATTAAGCATACTTGTACATATATTGTTATCAACATTTCCAAAACATTTTCTTTTTACTTAAACCCTTGGTATCAGCCCCTCCTTTTTTCCATTTCCTTCCCCACCCTCCCACCGTCATGAAACCATGATCAGTTATATATTATTGTTGTTATTTGGTGTCTTACACTGACCGTTGTCTCCCTTCACCCACATTTCTGTTATTTGTCCCCCTGGATGGTGGACTATATATCTAACCTTGTGATGGGTTCCCCCTTTTTCTCCCTTCCTCCAAACCCCCATCATCCCCTTACTCTCATGATATCACTGCTCCCACGACTGTTCCTGAGGGGTTGATCTGTCCTGAATTCCATGTGTCTAGAGCTCTTATCTGTACCAATGCATGTACTCTGATCTAGTCTTGTGTTTATTTTTTAATGTTTTTTTTCAAATTTGGGAACAGAAATAAGTCTGAAAGGGCAGGGGCAGGGCTAGAGTGCAGATGAGGTCATGCTTCCCCATGGAAGTCACTTCCTGCTGCCCTCAAAGAATGAGCGTGAAGAAGGGAAAACAAACAAAAACAACCTCAGTACAACTTCCCTGGCCTTTTTCTCCTCAATGTAATTTTCAGTTCTCTTAAAACTTCTTCATAATAAACACCCATTGTCACCCAGTGTCCTTTGGGGTCACAGAAAACAGTTGCCCTAACCTTTTGTGCTGACCTGGCGGCATTGGCCCAGGACAAGCCCCAGGAAGTGACTGTTTTGATGGGGCGTTGCTCCCTGGATTATATCGGGCAATCCAAGACTTGTCTCAGTTATGAGTTGGTCCATAAAACCATCTTCTTAGTTTCCATCTTGCTTAAAAGGTTGATGGAAAAATTGCCATGGTAGCTGGTCTTCACACAGGTGTTTGGTACCCATGGAACCAAAAACTTGCTGAGGTCAAGATATTTGCTTAAAATGGAAAAAGCCACACCAGGTGAGAGCCCCGCTTCCATAACGATCACATCAGTGGTAATTCTACCGTCTTCTTCCACAGGTTTCTGGATTTCAGCCACCGTTTCTTCATTCATCAAGGTCAAGACCTTCTGTGGGAGATTTGGGAAAGGATAGCTAGAAGGTTAGATGACTTAAAGAATGAGATCGATGTCACTGAGCTATACATGCAGAAGCTATTGAGTTGGGGTAGAGTTTGCTATAGCTGCCATACGGTTTGCCGGATGCGTTGAGAAGCTGGTTTATAAAGGGCCACTGTGTCAGGTGGGGTCCTTCAGAGAAGCAAACCCAGTGACACTTGGGTGTCTACATAGATAGAAAGAGACTTCGGTCATGAGTGGCTTACCATTGTAGAGGTAGGTAAGCCCACTGTGGCTTATGTCTGTAGGTCAGATATAAGCTGGAGGTTTTCCTGACTCACCATAGACATGGAATCTGGTGAACAGGGAGCACGAGGGCCACAGGCAATGGATGCAGAAGTAAATGAACCTGAGACCGGCCGTTCACCGACACCTTCTGAGATCAGCAGGCGCACAAGAGACTGACAAGCCAAACCTAGGATCCAGACCTAGAGTTGGCAAAGGAGCAAGAAAGAGCACGGCTCTGCTCAGGGTCTCTCTTATACAAAAAGGCACATCCCCAAGAAGGTGTCATCAGACTCCAATCTGCTTGATCGGTTGGGCTTTACCCTGCCTGTGGCAAGTTGGTATAAATCTACCCATCCCAGCCGCCCACCTGTATACTTGTTGCAAAGCTTCAGTACTTTGGGAAGATGTTCCTTTGAGGTTTTCTTTAAAAGTCAGCATTAGTCCTAACCTCAATGTTGCCTTTATTTGAAACAAAAAAGGGTTTTGTGTGTGTGTGTGTGTGTGTGTGTTTTCTGAAAGCACCCAAAGGAGAGGGAGACAAAGGCACTACGGAGAGAACTTGTCTATGGCCAATCACCAATCACAGAGACACGTTTAAGTGTATTTTGTCATAAACCCATCCACCAATGAACTCGAACGCAACCCACAGGACTTTTCTACTCACTCTCATATACCCAGTAGAGCTGAAAGCAGAAAAGCAACTAGCAACTCGTACACCATAGACATTGCAGCGTTTTTCACAGCAGTCAAAAGATGGAAACACCCAAAGGTCCTTTAACAGACAAATGGGTGAACACAAGCTGGTCCGTCCATATATTCAGCCATGAGGAGAAACAAAGTCTACATGTGTAAACCTGTAAAACATGCTGCTGAGCAAAATAAATTGGTTGAAATCGGATAAACACTGGATGATGTCACATATGAAATGAGCAAATATGTAGAAATCAAAGATGGTTGTTTGTGCTTACCAGGGTGGAAGGAAGGTAAGAGGGGGAAGTCTTTGTCTAGGGGACCCTGAGATTGTGTAAACAGCGGTGGAATGATTTAGGAAAAGATAGCTAGAAGGTTATACAACATAAAGAATCGGATCAATGTGCTGAAACTATTGAATTGTATAATGGTTTGCTATATCTACATTCTTCTAAAGAATGAAAATTAAAACAGACCTTGGTTGGAAGGACCGAGCATGGCTCAAATCCTTCTTTGGTTGGAAGGACGGAGCAATGGCATTTCTTCTTGCGTGCCAGTAAAACAAGGTCTGCCACTGCCCCGTGCGTCCTAATCTTCTAGTCACTCTGGTGCTGCCACAAGCTTCTTCAGTCGATAAACATGCAAAGCATTTCTAAGACTGAGGACCTTTGCTCTCTGTGCCCCAGCCCCATTCTCAGGATTCTCTCCCTGTCATCCTGTGTGCGGTTGACACCTTGGTCACCAGGTCTAAAATTGAGTCTCTTTTCACATTTCGAAGGTCTCTGGGTGGCACTGTTTGGAGACTTCTGTTAACCCAAAGTTGGCAATTCAAAGCTACCCAGGAGCACAGCAGAAGGAAAACCTAGCAGCCCATTCCTGTAAAGGTTATAACCCAGAAAGGCCCTTGGAGCACCGTGGTAACCTGTACCACCCAGGGAGACCAGCAGTTGGAACCATCTGCTCAGTTCAAGACATAGCATCTTTTCATCACTCTGCAAAGTCCCTTCCGGTCCGTCTCTAGTCAAAGGCCCTCTCTCCCTCCCAAGAACATCCTTCTGACTTTTATTCCTAGCAACAAAATTTTGAAAAATAAGACACATTTAATTTATGGAAGACATATTTTTTCCCAAAGTTGAAGAATTTGAGGGAAAGCTCCATTTCCTCTATGCTCTGTGTTACCTTTCCTCTGTGCTCAGTAATGTAGGTTTCCTAAGTAAGCGACCGCAGAATCCACCTGCGGCCCACATCTGACACATCCCTGAACAATGAGCATGAGGATGGATGATGAGAGATGGCCATGGCCTGCATGGGAGCAGGGTCACAGACGGCCTGTGTTATGTAACCTCCCTTGGATGTGTGCACTCTGTTCATCTCTCACTTCACCACAGGCAGGGAGTGAGAAGGAAGAAGCCGACGGACCCCGCCTGTGACTTGGGCCTCTTCAGAGGGGGCCTTTGTGCAGCTCAGGGGCACTGTGAGAGTTAATAATTGCAGGGTAGAGCTCAGCTGTGAGGCATAATGAGCAGGGCCAATCTAACATTTAGGTCAGACTTGATCATGGCCTTGGAATGCATGCTCCATGTCCTGCTATTTAAAGTTACTCTCCCATCTCCAGGATAGCTGGCCTTTTGCACCGGGATAAAAGGACAAGGCCTGTATGCATACTTGCTCTCTGTCTGTGGCCTTTGCAAATCTGATTCTGAGAAAATTTCTCTTACAGAAATTCTTATCCCACCTGAATAGAAAAATCCACTTTGCACAGACTTTCAAAGAGCCTGTAGGGATCAGTTTTGTGACTGAGCCTGGCAGCGAGAGACTCGTGTGAGCATGTGGTTGCATGGAAACACTGCTTCCTCGTCTATGATTACAGAAGCTTGGGCCTGTGCTTCCTGCATAAGGCTTCCCTCTCTAGATTTTTCTTTACGTGACTCTGGATTACATGCCATGATCACTACCATCCAATCAGCTTCATCCCTTGCTTCTCAAATCCATCATTCACCAAAATGCCAGAACGCAATGCTTTTGATTGTCACTGTGTGTGTGTTCGTTGTTTCCAGAAGACATGGTGAGGTGCGGTAATGTTGACAGTACTGGTGTATTCTCACCTTCTACGCTGGAGAAAAAACACACAAACCAAACTCCCTGCTATTGAGTCAATTCGGACTCATAAGGACCCTACAGAACTGGGTAGACATGCTCCTGGGGCTTCTAAGACTGTAAATCTTTACAGGAATAGAAAGTCTCCTCTCTCTTCCTTGGAACATCTGGCAGTTTTGAACTGCTGACCCTATGGTTTGCAGCCCAACACATAACCTATTACATCACCAGGGCTCCTTCCATGCGGGAGACCAGGGTTCAATTCTCAGCCAATGTGTCCCGCACACCACCTGTCTATCAGTGGGCTCATGTATAGCTGTGATGCTAAAAAGGTTTCTCCAGACCCCCCATAGTACAATGAGTGGAAAGAGAGGCCTGGAGATCTACTTTCAAATGCCAGCCAGTGGAAACTGCTCTGATTCTCAACTGATCATGGGGATGTTTTAGTCCATTGTACGTGGGTTTGCATGTGCCATAAGCAAACTGGACAGTAGCAGTGACAGCATCTGACTTATCATTCACCTGGCTTCCCTTCCTTCAAAAGCAATGTGTGTCCACAGCAGCACTTAGCCATGTATGTATCTATCAGCCCTTCAGTACCTGGGCAAATGAGCAGCTTTGTTTCTCCAGGTGAGTCACATGCAGGGCTTGTGGAGGTCTCTCTGGTGAACTGTCTAATCCAGAAATTCTGGTGCCACGACGTTGATTCTGTGATTTGCAGCTCATTGTACATGTGCTCTGCACCTAAAGAAAAGAGTTTCATTGGCGTGGAAGTTAGACTTGGATGAAAAAGGCCAACTTTTTATGCGTGCTTGACACCAGGTAATGTGGGTCGACCTATGTCAGCAGCCTCATGCTCTGTTACTTGGCTTCCCTTGCAGCCATGCTGCCAGGCGGAGCAGGGCACTTGTTCTCACTCATCTCTCAGTCACTTTATTTGGAGTTCCTACCTTCTTTTGGAGACTTTGTAAGGGTGTGGCATTCAAGTCTCCCAACACATGTGGAACTTTCAGGATGGATGAGCCCTTTTATTGGACCTCACGCTTCTAGATACATGTCCTCAGCCTCCTCCCCCATTCAGATAACCTTTCTCTACTTTCTGTTTTCAGAGACTGAGGATTTTTTTCAATAATGTTTTACTGTGTATTCTGTGATGTGTCACACAGTTGAGGTTCCCATGCAACAATCTCCACGCAAAGTTGTCAGGGCCCCCTGTAACATTCTTCACAATGGGTAGAAAACAAAATACATAAGTGTGTTAGACCTGGTGGACTAGAGAAACAAATCCAGAGACACTCATATATGTGTAAGAGAGAGCTTCATGTCAAAGAGCAATTGTATGTTGAAAAAACTTCCCAGGCCAGTCCAGATCAAGTCCAATACCAGTCCATGAATCCCTCTCCAGACCCACACAGTCACATTCAGTGATGCAAAATGTAGGAAGATCACAGGCCGGTGAAGGCTGAGCCTGTGGATACAATGGCAGTGGAAGCATCAGAAGGCTCAGGCAGGTCTCAACCACATGGCTTGCCAACAGGAAGGTGAAGCAGAGAGAGGGGCTCCTCACAGGTCTCAACAATCTCCCATGGCTTGTCAACAGGAAGAGAAGGCAGAAAGAGAGGAAGTTCCCAGAATCCTCATGAGAAGGCCCCACCCATAAGGAGGGATCAGCAAGTTGTGACCTGATTGACAAGTCCAGCCCTTCAATCTAAATGCCCTCAAGTTGACATGAGATTAGGTAACTACCATGATAAGGAACTTAGTCTTTCTAGTTCATCTCCAGCCAGGCATGTGCACACAGACAAATACACACAATCTCAACAAGTTGTCCTGCCATATACATCACAGCTTTTGCTTAAATTTTACCATTCAATCCCCATCTCATAATCATTCATTCTCTGGGAATCTATTTGTCCCACTTCACCCAATTCAAAGCAAATCAATCCTCCCCATCTTGACCTTGATTCATATTTGTCTCACTGAACTCACCATAACAACTTAAAATTTTGATTTAGAAATGATGGACTCAAAAAAAAAAAAGAAAGAAAGAAAGAAATGATCAACTCTTTAAGGACAAGGTTCAATTCCCCCTCCCCTATCTCCACTCCCATGTTTCCCTCCCTAGGACTTAAAGTTGTACAGTATTAAAGAAGGTCACAGAAGAATTGATGCATTTGAATTATGGTGTTGATGAAGATTATTGAAAGTTCACAAGCTGCCAGAAGAACAAAGAAATCTGTCTAAGAAGAACATCCAGATTTCTTCTAAAAAACTGAGGAAGGTGAGACTTTCTCTCGTGTGCTTTGGACACATTTTCAAAAGAAACCAGTCCCTGGAAAAGGACACCATGCTTGGTAAAGTAGAGGGTCTGCAATGATAGGGAAAGATATAGTGGCTGCCACCTTGAGCTTAAACATACTAATTGTGAGGATGGTATATCAGTGAGCTGCGTTCTGTTCTGTCGGACATAGGGCCGCTGGCTACACATTGTAACTGGCCGGATGGCACCGAGGTTCAGCCCAGTGTCAAACTAATAGCAGATCCTCAGTGGCATGGGGTGTAGATGGAGACCATAAAGAACATGGGCAACAGAACATGCTGGAGAAATAAGATATCTATGAGCGCTTCAATTTTCTTTGACATATTGAAGTGGAATGTACAGAAACAAGCCAGAAGAATAGGGGAAGAGAGCTCCTTCTACAGTGTGGTGGAGAGCAAGGGTCTTTGGAGAGAGTTGTACCATGGATAATGCTCGCTCAAACAGGCCAGGAAGTATATGGGAAGTAGGTTACTGGACTTCCCAGTTGCAATCTGATTTTATTTGAGAAGGAAACTGCCCTTAAACAAGATTAATGTCCAGATTATGCTATAATGACAGAAAATAATGTCAAGCGGGAGAAGAATGAGTAAAGACAGGCCTGAGAAGAATAATGAGGGGGCATTAGTGGGTGGTTTATGAGGCGTGGCATTTTGTTAATGTTAAGCTTTCCCAGGTGTGTCATATAAGTCACAGAACAAGACAGAGGACCGAGGTTTTATTTTCTTGTTTAAAACAATGAGCCCATACCCACTAAATAAAAAGTATAGTGGCTTGGGAATGTGGACTACAAGGACATAAAATTGATCATAATGATTATGTCTACCAAGTAGCAACAAAAACCACCACCACAATTTGTTTGATGCTTCAAAGGTTGTCAAATGGCTTCCCGTTGTGTTATTTTCTGCAATCCTCTGTAAGTGATTTAATGTGAAAGTGTATCAGGTAACGGAAACTGCAATTTGATGAGTCTTGTCCAAGGTCTCTCAGGCAGTAAGGAGCCAAAGTGGAGCTCAAAATCAGAGGGGGTGACCATGCTATGCATGAACTATCTTTGAGTAAGGAGCCCTGGTGGCATAAGAGTTAAGCAAGCACTAGGATGCTAACCAAAGGGTTGGTAGTTTTGACCCCCCCCCACCTGGTCTGTGGGGAAAAGATGTGGCGGTCTGCTTCTGTAAAGATCACAGCCTTAGAAACCATATCGGGCAGTTCTACTCCGCCCTACAGGGTCTCTGTCCATGGGAATGGACAAACAACATTTGAATAAGGCTCCCTAGATAGCACTAACAGTTAAGAATGCAGCTCCTAACAGAAAGGTTGGTGGTTTGAACACAGCGAAAGTCCTGTGAGGAATGTTGATCACGACTCTTCAAGCTCTCTACTGCCATGGAAGTAGGGAAGGCACTGCTGGAGAAGGGCCCAGGTATCTGCTTCCTGAAAGTCACAGCCAGGAAAACCCTACTGCGCAGTTCTAGTCTGTCCACTGGGGTCGCCGTGAATCAGCACCAACTCAACAGCTACAGGTTTTATAACTGACAAGACCAAGGATTGCCAGAAAAGCAAACATATCAACTCAAACGCTCGTTAGAAGTAAGTATGTTGAGACTTTGACTTCTTTATGAGAAGGTTTCAGAAGGCTCATGGAAAACCATAAAAAAGATAATGAAATTCCCCACAAATTTTTGGAAGCCTCTTGTTCTTTGGAAGCATCATCAGGAAAGACCAATCACAGAAAAACATCATGTTTTATACAATAGAAGGTCATGAGCATGGTATAGGACCAGGCCACTCTTCATTGCATTATACAGAGCACACATCAGCTCACCAGGATCTGGGGCCAACTTGGTAGCAACCAATCAACCAATGGACCAACCAATGAATTAACTAATCAACCAACCAAACAAACAAACAACTAACTAACAGCAGTATGAAGAACAAAAATCTAGAGAATGTTCATTACACCTCCTTTGACTACTTCCAAAGTCACATCAAACCATCAAATTTGATACAATCTTATTTATTTATCGTGGTTGATTGAACTACTCAACAAGATGGATGGACGCAGTGGCTGCGACAATGGGCTCAAGCATAGGGACAATGGTGAAGAAGGCAGAGGACTGGGCTCGGTTTCATTCTGTTGCGCATACGGTTGCTATGAGTCGGAACCAACTCCATGGAACCTACCGCCAACAACAGAAATTGGAATCAACTTGATGGCAGTGGCTCTTTCTTATTCTTTTTAAGTGGTTAAACGTTCAGCTGTCAACCAAAATATTAGTTTCAAACCCACCAGCTGCCCCATGGGAATCAAATGTGGCAAGTATATGTATGTAAACACGACAGCCTTGGACACCCTCAGAGGTACTTCTACTTAGTCCTATAGGGTCAGTGGAGATCGAATCAAGTCAAGGGCAATAGGCATTTCTGTCATCAACTACTTGTCATCAGGTCAATTTCAAATCATGCTGGCTTCAGGTGCCCAGAGCAGAACTGTGCGCAGAGTAGAACATAGGGTTTTCAATGGCCTTTCTTCTGAGGGGACTCTGTGAGGACTTGAACACCCAGCCTTTTGGTCATCAGCCAAGCATGTTACCCATTTGTTCTACCCAGGGACTCCCATTTTGGGTGATAATAAGACTGGTCCTAAGACTAGATCCCCCTCCTCCAGGCTGCAGAGAGGACCATGGCAAGCCCGCCTCCTTGGCTGTGCCTCACGTGTCGACTCAGCTCCTTGACAGCATTTCACTTAATCACAGCTCCAGCTGCCCACTCGGTTAAATCGCCGTGATCACGGCTCCTCTAATGGAAAGTCTGGAAGGTCAAAAGCAGCAGACCGGGCTCCCAACTGGGCTTTTGAGAGCTGACCTTTCATTTCCTCCCCAGCTCAGTGGCAGGAAACAAGCCCTCATTTTCCAAACAAGTCCTTGTAATGGGGTTTAACTCACAGGCCGCAGCAGAGCTTTAGGCAAGAGGGAGGCTTCAGACTCAAATCTCAGAAGCTTCAAACTAAAAAGACACAACTAAACAACAACAAACAACTTTGCTATCAAGTTGATTCTGACTTATAATGATCCTATAAGGGGTTTGCTAGAAGACCTTAGATCTATCACTTGCTACCACTTTTTTATTAAGGTGCAACAAGTCGGCGCCTCCCCTTACCTCTATTCTCAGCATTCCAGCAAAGTCACAGCAGAGAGACCGGACCAGGAAAACAGACTGGGTAAAAATCTCGGACTCCTTTGGCATCCCTTTGAGGTGCCCACGTTCTCAGGCAAAAGTGTCGCAGGGATCATACCCACATTTCCTTCCTTTCTTTCTTTTTTAGGTCACCTCCTCTAGTTTTCTCATTAGTAGAAATAGAACAAGGAGGACACCTAGGTTTGCAAAGGGATGGAGACAGTAATTAAGTTGCCATTTGCTTTTTCCTCTGAGCTCACTAATCCCAATTATTTTCAACCTTTTCACATGGGCCCTTTTTTCTTGACCTTTTAATGAATTTTCACTACTTGCCGGGTCTTTCTCCAGAGGGTACGTATCCTTCACAGTTGGCTAAAGCTTTTCAACAGTAATAATGAGATGATTATTATTGCCCTCCTTCCCCCCCCCCCACTGTAAGAGAAAAGTCCCATACATTTTTGAGAAATATCTAATAATAATTTTATGTCTAATTTCCACAAGGATATTCCCACATAAGTTTTTATCTCTTGGGTTGCAGCTTACTATTTTATCTACAAAACAAAATGATTATTTAAGATTGGGCCAAATAATTATCAAGGCTCTTCTGGGTATGTAAGGAGCAGGTAAGCACTCAGCTGCTAAGCCAAAGATCTGTGGTTCAAAAGCACCAGCCTCTCCATTGGAGAAAGATGTAGCAGTCTGCTTCCATAAAGGGGTGGGTCCCCTGGAGAAAGATGTGGTGCCATGCTTTCATAAAGAAACGCTATGGGGTCATTCTACTCTCCCGTAGGATCCCTATGCATCAGACTGACTGGAGAGCAGGTTTTCTGGACTGGGTATAAAAGATTGGGCAAGGTGCTGTGACTGAGAGACAGTGCATGGAGTACGGAGGGACATGAGAGACAGCTAGGTCCTTGTGGTATAAGGAAGGAGCCCTGGGAACTCAGTGCAATGGCTTGCACCCATCAGGCACTCAGAGGGAGGAAGCTGAGGCAATCTTCTTCCATAAAGATCACAGCCTGGGAAACTCAATGGGCAGTTCTACTCTGTCCCTTAAATTGCTATGAGTTGGAATCAACTTCAAGGCAATGGGTGTTTGGGGTTTGTGATATAAGCACCACAATGATCTGGGTGGAGCACTGATCATCCTTGAACACCTACCATGTGCAAAGTACATGTTGCTCTCAGTTGCTGCCTAGTGAGCCCCCCAGTCATGGTAACCGGTGCAAATAGTAACTAAATGTTTCCAAACCCCAAACCATCCTCATAATCAGTATTGGATTGGACTGTTGTGATTCACAGGCTTTGTATAGGCTGATTTTTGAAAGTGGGTTGCCAGATCTTTCTTTCTAGTCCACTTTAGTCTGGAAGCACTGCTGAACCCTGTTCAGCATCATAGTAACACACAAGCCTGCACTGACAGACAGACGGGTGGTGGCTATACACAGATGCCTTGGTCAGAAACTAAACCTGGGTCTTCCACATGAAAGGGGAGAATTCTACCACTCCCCATCCATGTCCATAGTAAACATTTATCTTTTTAAATCCCCTGGAATAACCAAAAATGGGAGTTGTCATTCCCACTTCCCAGATAGAGGCTCAGAGAAGCTGAATGCCTTGCAGCAATTTCTCATCGTTAAGCCATAAAAATGGAAGTCCCCCAAAGGAAGACAAACTATGGACTCTGGGGCCAGGATGTGGCACCCCATTAGACTCATTCAGAAAACGCTCCTAAAGGTCAACACACAGACCTTGATCTACTAACAGGCTTTTGTTGTTGTTGTTTTGTTTTCCTCTTTTTGTTTTCTTTTTTTTTCCAGCCTATCTGTTCGTTTTTACCCCCTTTTTCCGCTTCTTTTAAATTTTGTATGTCAGTGGCTTTTTTGTTTGTTGGCTTGTCAGTACTGCAGCCATCGTCACCAGGTTCTTATGAGC
>NW_022103901.1:42084318-42085579 GCF_000313985.2 Echinops telfairi | reverse complement strand
GAAGCCCCTCAACAAGATGGACTGACAAGTGGCTGCAACAATGGGCTCACACAGCAACGCTTGTGAGGATAACCCAGGCCTGGCAGTGTTTCGATCTGTTGTCATACGGTTGCTATGAGTTGGAACCAACCCGATGGCACTTAAAAACAGTCACAAAGTTCTGCAGAGCTCAGAGGCATACAGAAGGCATGGCCTTGGGTTGCCGGGGCAGCGGGTTTTCATCTCAGTTCAGCTTCTTACTAACTGTGTGTTGGTGTATGATTTGGGGCAAAATGCTACATCTCTATGTGCTTCTATTTCTCATCTTTAGAAGTGGGCTCAATAGTATCTACTGTTAGAATCCTTATCTTCTAAATGAAAATGCACTTCCAGTGCAACCCCACCCATCTGTCCATGGAGGCTTGCCTGCTGGTATGATGCTGAACAGGTTTCAGCATCATCTCTAGACTAAAAAGGACCTTCCAGATGAAGATGGGCTAAGATGAATCTGTACTCAACAAGGCCTGGCGATCTACTTCTCAAACCCAACTAATGAGAATTTTATGGACCTCAATGGTCCAATCTGCATCCAATCCATCCATGGGGATGGCGCAGTATCAAGCTGTGTTTAGAGCCCGTGATGACAGCTCACAGCAGGGATCCTGCTGGGTTCAGTGTAGTGAATGTGTTACTACATCTAAGGTGTCTACATCCAACTGAGCCTGGCATAGTTAACTGCTGAGTAATGAGGAACCATCATGATCACAGAAACCTCTTTTCCCCAAGGTATGTAGTATGCAGGGGGGGGAGGGGTGTGAGGGAACTGGACTTTGACTTTTACTCTTTGACTGCAGCTGGACCATCTTTATAAAAACCAGAGCCAATGGCCCCCTCCAGACACTCTTTGTTTCTTTTCTTGAGGAAAAAGCTTGAAAATCTCTTTTGAAATCCAAGGATATGTAAATGTTAAAGCCCAAAGGGATCCTAGGTTTGTATCAAAGCCATAAAAGTCTTAAAGCAAGGCTATGGAGGACGAAGCAGGCTGACCTAAAGCAATTAACGACAAAACACAGACAGACAAAAAGCAAAGCTCTCTGAAAGACAAGAAGGCCATTAGTTTAGGGTGATCTGGAGGACTCAGCAGGGATGAAAAACGGTAGGGAGTCACACTTCAGTGTGATTACCTGACCCTATACTTTATCTCCTTTTGTTTTGCTGGTCTGTTTGTTTTATTTTTAATGTGGGAATATCACATATTTGGGCAAGTACAGTCTCTCATTTA
>NW_022103901.1:42074517-42083644 GCF_000313985.2 Echinops telfairi | reverse complement strand
GGTCATGGGGGTAGGGTGGGGAGGGATCTTATCTTTTCTACCACGATTCAGATTCCTTAAGGGCCGAGTCTTGCTGCATTGCTTCAAAGTCTTTGTATTCTGAGTACCCATGACTTACCTTCTTCTACTTGCTGAAGAAATTACCTAGACTGGGTAACTGAGGAGCTAACGTGTTTTGCTAGTCAATGTCAGTGGTTCAAACCCACCATGCATCTCTGAGGGAAAAAGATGAGGCTTTTTGCTCCCATGAAGATTTATAGCCTCAGAAACGCACTGAGGCAGTTCTACTCTACTATGTGGTTGCTGTAGCATAGTGGTTTGCAAGTTTGGCTGTTAACTACTAGAGCAGCAGCTCGAAACCACCAGCCACCCTGAGGGAGAAAGATGAGGCTTGCTACTGCCATAAAGATTTCGTCTCAGAACTCCACAAGGGCAATTCTACTTTGTCGTATAGGGTCACTAGGGGTCAGAGTTGACTTGAGGGCAGTGAGTTTGGTTTAGGTTTTGGTATTTTCTCAGACAATAACTACTGTTAACATAATATAGAAACTTTACTAAGAATGAATATTATTCGAAACTTTGTTATACACTCAGAGGCTGGTGTTTTCATAAATGAACCTAATGGATCAAGTCAGTAGGGGACAAATTATGTTTTAAAAAGAATAGATTACCTACAGTGTTGAAATCTTTTCAAGAAACATAATTGCAGTTTACCATGTTTTTCATATTAAAGATGGATTATTAATTGAACCCAAAGGCATTCTATGATCACAGTGTATCCCTAAAAGTACCAAACCCTTTGAAACAAAAGAGAATCCAATTCCTTTGTAGTCATAGACTAATAGGCTGGTTGTATGCTACAGACGTCCTTCGCTAAGGTTCTGCTTAAACCTTAAAATTCCATTCATCCACCATTGAGACATTCATTCATTTTTCATCCCACCCAAATGAGCTGCTAACTGCCAAGTCAGTAGTTGGCAACCACCAGCTGCATTGAGGAGGAAAGTTGAAACTTTCTATTTCTGCAAACAGTTACAATCTCAGAGATCCACAAGAGCAGTTCTACACTGTCCTGTTGGGTTGCTATGAATTGAACTCAATTTGACGGCAGTGGGTTTTTTAATTTTACCATACAGCAAAGGTCCCCGGTGATGCAGATGGCTTGCACTTGGCTACTAGCCAAAACGTTGGCCATTCAAATGCACCCAGGGAAGGTGAGAATGAAAGGTGTGCCTGGGGATTGCTTTCACAGGATTCTTGCTCAGAAAACCCTGTAGAAGGCAGCATATGTGACCGCCATGAGTCAGGATCAGCTCAAGAGCAACTTGTTTGTTTCACTTTTGCTGTTGTTTTTCCTATACTATGCTTTAGTGGCAAAGCAGGTTAAGTGCTGCACTGTTAACCACAAGGTCCGCAGTCAGAAAGATGAGCTTCTGCTCCCAGCAAGATGGAACATTTCGGAAACCCATCCGCACATTTCTGCTCTGTCCTGTTTAAGGTTGTGGGGCCAGAAATATGGCCGATGGTATTGAGTTTCTCCATCTTCTCTTCCCACAGATACACTCCATTTGATTCATGTGTCTTCCATCGAGAAAATTCTACATGTGTAATCTTTTTTTAGGTGGTTGAAATAGGTATTCGAAATGAAGAAGTCATTGATCTTACAAAATTCTATAAGGCAAATTCTAGCCAAGGTCATATTTCTCTCACCAAGACCATAGTTTCCAACTTCTGTTCCTTCATCTTTGTTACCACCTTTCACATTGCAATCACTAATAACTATCAATGCATCTTGATTACATGTTTGACCAATGTCAGACTGAAGACATTGGGAGAATTCTTCAATTTCCTTATCATTAGCTTCGGTGGTTGGTGGGTATATTTGACTAATAGTTGTATTGACTGAATTTCTGTGGAGGTGTTAGCCTATCACAGATGTTATCCTGTTACAGACCACAGATGTTATCCTATTGTTATCCAATTACAGACCACAGATGTTATCTTATTGTTATCCTGTTACAGACAGCATTGTACAGACAGATCTTGAAATGTTCCTTTCAGCAATGAATGTCATTCCTCTTGAATTAGTCATTTCTGACATAGTAAACTGTCTGATTATCTGCTTCAAAATGGCCGATACCAGTCCAATTCAGCTCACTAATGCCTAGGATGTTGATCTGTATGTGTTCCATTTCATTATTCACAATTTCCAACTTTCTCAGATTCATACTTCATATATTCCAAACCACAATTATTAATAGATGTTTATAGCTGTTTCTTCTCCATCTGAGTCATGCCCCATCAGCAAATGAAGGTCTCAAGTCATTAAGAGAGACTACTTCAAGAAGGCAGCTCTTCCTGGGCATTTTTGAGGGCCTCCAAGCTGAGGGGCTCATCCCTCGGCACTGGATCTGACAGTGCTCTGCTGCCTTCATAAGCTTTTCAGTGGCTAATTCCTCAGCACTGAGTGGCCTATTCCTTCTTTGTGATCTGCTCTTAGTTTAGAACAGTGGTTCTCAACCTGTGGGTCGTGACCTCTTTGGGGGGGTCAAACGACCCTTTCAGAGGGTCACCTAAGACCATCAGAAAACACATATTTCCGATGGTCTTAGGAACCCAGATACCGCTCTTCTATCTGTCTCCAGGCGGATCTGCCCACATGCACATATGCCCACATAGGAGTACCCGGCATGAAGACTTACCCAGGCTATACCATGCTTTAAGACAAAATCTCATTTATTTGTCATTAGAAATAAATATTTCACAATATATAATTACATATTATTTTGTGATTAATCACTATCCTTTAAGTATGTTCAATTTGTAACAATGAAAATACATCCTGCGTATCAGATATTTATATTACGAATCATAACAGTAGCAAAATTACAGTTATGAAGTAGCAATGAAAATAATCTTATGGTTGGGGGTCACCACAACATGAGAAACTGTATGAAAGGGGCACAGCATTAGGAAGGTTGAGAGCCACTGGTTTTGAAGCTATGCTGAAACTTATCCCCATGAGTAACCCAGCTGGTATTTGAAATACCAGTGACACAGCATCCAGCATTATAGCAACACACTACCTACCACAGTATAATAGACTGACAGACAAAGAATGATGGCGAGCTCTTGTCTCATGTACTTGGGACAAATTATCAGAAGAGGAGACCAGTCCTTGGAATACGATATCATGCTCAGTGGAAAAGAGGAAGACCCTTGGTGAGATGGACTGCCCCAGTGACTGCTATAATGCGTTCAAACATAGCAACAATTGTGAGGGTGGCACAGGAGTGACTGATGCTTTGTTCTGTTGTACATAGGTTTCCTGTGAGTAGGAATCTACTGGAAGACACCTCACAACCACAACATGCAGTAGAATTGGCTCGATGACAGTGAGTATATTTTGCAATCACCTCATATACATGTGAAAGCTAGCTACTGAACAAGAAAGACGAGAGGTCTGAATCACGGTGTGGGCAAATACACTGAAAGTACCATAGACTGCCAGAGAACAAACAAAGTGTCTTGGACAAAGTATAGTGAGGATGCTCCTTAGAAGCAGAGGTGGCAAAATTTAGTCTCACGTAGTCCCACGATCAATGCTCATAGAAGCAAGGATCAAGAGATCAAAACACGTATTGCATTAGGTAAACCTGGTGCAGAAGACCTCTTCAGAGTCTTGAAGAGGAAAGCTATTTCTTTGAGGACTAATGTGCCCCTGACCCAAGCCATGGCATTCACCATTGCATCATATGCCTGTGAAAGCTGGACACTGATAAAGAAGACTGAAGAAGAATCTATGTATCTGGATTGCTCTGGAGAAGAATATTGAAAGTACCATGGACGGATAAAAGGACGAACTGATGTGCATTGGAATAAGTAAGGCCAGTGTGCTCCTTAGAGGGAAGGATGGCAGGACTTCATCTGACATACTTTGGGCATACTGTCAGCCAGAGACTAGTTCCTGATCCTGTTTTGTAAAGTGGAAGGGTGGCAAAAAAGGAAAAAGGCCCTGGGCAAAATGGATTGACACAGTGGCTGCATCAGTGAGTGCAGACAAAGGAACACCTTTGAGGATAGCACAAGATCCTGCGATGTTTCCTTCCGTTGTGCGTAGACTCTAAGGTCTCTCTGGTTCAGAGCTGACCTGATGGCACCTGAGTTAGTTAATTGTGCCAGCCTGGCCGATAATCACATGTGGTGCTGGTTGAAAGGGGGAGGGATAAATGGGTGGTGAAGCCTCGCCTTTCGAGTTCTCGGGTCTCTTGTTTTGTGATGGTTGCATCGGGTGCAGCTGCCTTAGCAGTTCCCTGCTTCAGCTTGCAAGATGGATTTCCTACAAGACATCCCCAAGGAGAAGCCGCATGGATCTATCCTGATGCAGCCCTGGGTGCTGGAGCAGCCGTGTGGAGACCCCTGCTAGTGCTGAGATGCTTACACGTTCACGGACTCAGCTTTCCTCCTGCAGTCGGCATTATTGCCTCTGTTTTGTGAGGTGAAGGACTTTGTGGACTGGTGTTGGGTATGGGTTAATGTTGGACTTGTGGGCTTGGGCAGCATTGGGTTGGGATGTTTTCGTGATGCACATTTTCTTTGCATAAAACTCTCTCTTATACGTGAGTTGCTGTGGATTTGTTTCCCCAAAGTACCTAGACTAATACAGCACCTAACGACAACATGAGTGGGAATTAACTTAATGTACACGAGATGCAGAAAGGTTAAGGAATTACCTCAATTTCACACAATAAGTAAATGGTCGGGCTGGGTTTTAAGCAGAGGTGCATGGTCTCCAGTCTCTATGATCTTGCTACTCTGTGATTTAATTGTAATGGTCTTTCTGACTATTCTGTTATGAAGCGCTTGAGCTAAAAACTGTGTTAAACTCATCCCTAAGCGTCTTCCATTCCTGTGCTTTTCACATAGAAATCACAGCCAAACCCACCCCGTTGCTGTTGAGTCAAGGCACAATTTCTACTTGGTGGATTTAATGGAACTGCATTTCCTAAATTCCAAACAAGCAAAGCAAAAGAAAACACGCAAACAGGCAGGCACATATCTAAGGGATAAACATGTTACATGATAATATTCTTGTTTTTCTGCAGGAGTCAGGCTGGGGGGTAATGCTTTTCTATTCCTAGAGCCTTGTGAAAATGGGAATTCTTGAACACTTTAGAATGCTGCCCACCTTTTCAATAAGTTCACAGGCTCAGAAACTTATAATTCCTTTCTTCCTTTTCCAACTCTTCACTATAAGCCATTCTTAGAAGATAATTCCCACCTTCTATTCCAAATTTGCAACTTCTATTTATTCACAGTTTCTGTGTAGTCACCTGCCCACTGGCCCAGGACCAGACATCTCTGCTCAGCAGTCTCAGGAGACCCTCAACACCCTCCATCTTCCGACCTTGAGGTGTGCAGGACAGAGGTATGAAGGGGACATTGAGCAACTTTTTCTGCTTCTCGTTTTTCAGAGTCTAGTAGGATGGGCATCCAGTACAAGAGATTTTACCAGACTGTGTATCATTGGAAGATAAGTTGCTTTCATTTCGTTTATTTGAATATCTATTTCCCTACAAGTCTAATTTCCCAACAAATCTTTACCTATAAACATATTTTTAGAAAACAGGACACTAAATCAACCCAGAACCAGTTTTTTAAGGAGATTGACTTTCAGATTGATCCATGAGTAGGAAAAAATCATGTCTAACAGAAAATGGACCATTGGGCATGGTGTGGGGGAATAAAACAACAACAACAGCAAAAAACAGTGGACCAAATGTTCCAACACCCCCTTTCTTGTTTCAAGCTGTTGTTTTGATGCTGGTTATTCAACCTGATAGAGCCTTGGGAAAAAATAACTTGGCTGTTAGAAAATAGAGTCGGAAAGCCTATCATGTATTTGAGCTGGATGGTAATTTATAGGTGATCAAATTTAACACGCTCTCTGAATCAAACCTCTCTGGTTATAATTGTTTTCCTGGTCAGTATCCCCCAAGTATCTGCTCCATTGCCCACATCCCAAAGTCTGCTGTGGTTGCAGGGAAGAGCCACTGAGTCCAGGTCTCCAAGGTCCTTGTGGTGCCATCGCAGAAAGAGGCATGTAGGCAAGTCTGCTGTAGAAGCTCTAGAAGGTCGTTGGGGTGATAAGGGAGAATGTCAATGGGTCTTGGAGGATTTGTAGGAGTTTTCCCTTATTTAGCTTAGGGTGTTTCCCAAATAAGCCCTGCCTATCCATTTCTCATGACCAGAGTCATTCTCTAGAAGGGAACCATGTGGGAACAGTTGTTAGAAAATGTCTTGAGTGTAAATATACCTTCTTATAACATCTCTTTTGTCTCAAGTTCTATGGGTTTTGTGGAGGACAGGATGGAAAGGACCTATTTTTTTTCTTTTTATGGGGTATCATCAGATGTTTAAAGTCAGCTCTCATGCCCCATGTAGTTCTCCCCCCGCCACACACAATAGACCTTCATTTTCAAAATAGATTCAAAAAGCAAAATGCATTGCTATCGAGTTGATTCCGATTTATATTGACCCTATAAGACAGCAAAATGGTCCCTTTTGGTTTCCAAGGCTGTCAATCCTCAGAGGACCAGAAAGCCTCATCCTTCTCTTGCTGTACAACTCACGGATTCAAACTGCTGACCTTACAGTTAGCATTTCAATGCATAACCCACTATGCCACCAGGGCTCCTGTCACAGAGGCAGGTCATTGGTTAAATGGCAGTTGAGTAAACTCCAACTCATGGTGACCTTGGGCACAGCAGAACAAAAGACTTTGACACCACCATGGCTTTCCGTAGATAGGTGGATAGCTGCCTGGCTAAGGTATGTAAACAACCACCACCACCACCCTCACTGCCATCAAGCGATGCCAACTCATAACAACTCTATAGGACAAGGTAGAATTGGCCCTATGAGTTGCTGAGACTGTAACCCTTTGCAGGGCTGGAAAGCCCAGTCTTTCATGAGTGGTGCAGCTCAATGCATAACCCACTATGCCACCAGGGCTCCTGTAAGAGAGGTAGACAGCCACTATTAAATCAACTCTGACTCATGGTGACCTTGTGCACAACAGAACAAAAGACATTGACCAGCTCGGCATCATGCTAAAGACCACCAGCATGTTCGAGGCCGACCTAGTGGTGCTTATGTCAGTTCACCTCACTGAGGGCCTCCCTTCTGCTAACCCGCTCAACAGAATATCCTCTTGCAGTGATTGGTTGTGTCTAAAGGAAGTCAGTTGGATGGTGTTCTCTTGCCATCTGTAGAGTTTCAATTGATTAAATTTTAGAAGTGTATTGTCAGGCCCCTTCTCCTGGTCTCTTAATCTGGAAGCTCCATAAACCTGCCCGTCAAGGGTGACACTGTGAGTATTTGAAAGACTAGTGTTGTGGCTTCCAGCCACAGCAGCATGCAAATCATGACAGTACTCTAAACTCAGAGGTTTTTTGTTTTGTTTTGTTTTGTTTTGTTTTTAATAAACGTGTTTAAATGCTCTTCTTATATTTCATCATCTAATTCTTCTATCCTTAACCAGTAAATATCAAATCAAATATTTACTGGATGCTTTTCAGGACTGATAATGAGTATTGTCCATTTGTTTTCTCCATTCTCACAGTAAACCCTTTGAGATTATACATCTACTACATTTTTCGGAAGAGGAAATGAAGACTCAGAAGTAACCTGCCCAAGACAACACTACTTATACGGAGTGGAATCCAGGCAAGTTGACTCCAGAGTGCTGGCTCTGGACAGCTATTAACACTGCATCCTAACATCCCATTCCAGAATCCGGGTGGAGTACCAGCTCAGCACTCTGAAAGGTCGGGGATTCATATGCACACTCGGATCCATGGGAGAAGAGCTGATAATCTGCTCTTATAAAGGTGACAGTCCTTGGTCTCAAAACCAGCATCCATGAGGCGTCAGCTGTTTGTACTGAAGAATTATGGCATCCAGTGAGACTCAAAAGATTATTAATAATAGAACATATGATTTGGTACTGTATTAAAGCTTAAAATCTGAGCTTTCCGTTTACAGAAGGCTATAGATGACAATGAAAGAACAAAACCCACTTAGAGAGTCCCCTCATTGATTAAGTCTCCATTGAATTCCCTCATGCTATTGGCCAATAATGTGAATAGTCATGTCTTCAGACAGAGTGCATTGAAAAGTGGGTTACTATAGATAGGGTAAATTTTAACATTTGGTATTTATTTCTTCTTTTGATTGATTTTAAAATTGTTCTTCTTTCTATTATTTTCTGCTTTCTTTGGGGTTGAGGTTTTTCAATTTTTGTTTTGTTGTGATCTTTTTTGTATGATTTTACGGTCAAACCGAAAACAATTTTTCTTAGTGTTCTGGTTTTCAGGGCTGTACCTGGGGCTATTTAGAGTACTGATTCAGATAGACTACAACAGCTTTAGTTTCTTAGATACAATGCTGCATTATATTTATAACTATGAACGTATACTGATTTCTAAATTTATCATCTTAGTTTTACTATGATGAAAAGAATTCAAATCCACAAATTACAGGATAAGACAAGAAAAGATAAATATTTGAAAAAGACCTCGGGATTAAAGGATTCCCAAAGGAAGCTGTATATGGATCCATGGTTTGGTTATGAATTGAGTTGCCAATCAAAAGGTCAATGGTTGGAACCCAGCAGTCACTCGACAGCTTTAAAAATATTTAAAGTTCTGAAAACCCAAAGGGAGAGTTCTTTGCTGTCCTATAATGTCACTATGTGTTAGAATAGATTAAATGGCGGCAGATTCTTTTAGTTGTTTGTTTGCTTGTTTGTTTGTTTGTTTGTGAGGCTGTGTGATACAGTCAGAGGCTGCAAGTTGGATACTGCAAAGCCAGAATACAGCTTGAGAGAAGTAGAAAATTGAAAAGAATATTGAAGTGGAAATATAAGGAAGATGTGAGGATAATTTAGAATGCTGAAAACGTTGTAGTCTTCATAAAAAGTAATACCTAGACGTCATGGATAATTTGTGGGAAATATTTCAGATATGAGGCAGACTCCAAGCTTCTTTATAAGAAAAATTCTAGCTTGTCTTTAAAGAGTTTCTGTGTACAAGTGGAGAAGTGTACCACCTTAGAATAAGACTGG
>NW_022103901.1:42071993-42073849 GCF_000313985.2 Echinops telfairi | reverse complement strand
CCATTAGGGGAAAATGGGAACTCTTTTTGGAATCAGCAGGTGAAATATACACAGACATAAAATCTAATATTTGAGGCACCAAAATGTGTGTTGACCAGTGTTTTCTGTATGTATAATTCAGGATAGGTAAATCTATTGAAATAGTAACAAGATTAATAGTCTTAGGGTCATGGCAGGGAGGTGAGGGGACGTAGGGAGCTAATAATAATGGATACAAGAATGAAAAAAAAATATGAAACGAAACCAAAAAAGGTAAAAGTCTAGGAAACACCAGAGTAGTTCTACTCTATCACAAGAAGTCACTATGAATTGGAAATTGTCTCAACGACACCTGAGCACTTCCCATTGATTTTCCGAAAATGATCAGAGAAAGATATGAGGTACCATTTAGCACCTTTTAGCAGTGGAAAAGCATTATATCAAAGAGCTAGGATGTATCAGAAACAATTAAACACACACACACACACATACACACATATAGCATTGTATTTGGTTTTGGTGAATAGGGCAAACAGGTTTTTGCCAGAGGAAATGTGATGTAACTGCTACGATGACATGGAATTGACGGTCTGAACTGTGGTACATAAGTCACAGCTGTATTTGTACCAGATGAACCCAGCACTTTGCAAGCGGAGCCCTCCACCACATCCATGCAACTCAAGACCCAAAACAGTGGGACTCTGCGGGGACCCTGTGGTCCTAGTGTCATCCCCAGCCCTTTGTTACTATTGAGTCTTACTTGAACACCATGATATTGGATGTGGTTGAAGAAACCCTTACCCAGGCAACTGAGAGGAGACTCTCTGTGACAAGGCCAGACACAGGTCCCTTGGGTTACCATTCCTGGCCTTCAAATGAGTAGCTGGCATTGCTTATCCCCACTGATCAATCAAAAAGCAAGCGTGTGCTCTTCAAACTTTGGTTAAGTTTCTCCCCTTCCTTTAAGGCCCTGAATTCAGGGTTCTCTTATCTGAGGCCAGCATGCTCCTCATCCTTAAGGGCTGCTCCCCAGGAAGGGGCTGACCCCAGTGTAAAACACTCTGATGGACTATCTGATGATGTCGCCTTTCACCCCACATTCCCACAGCTTGGTTTCTAACTGCTATACAAGAAAAATACTTTTTTTATATATAACTTTTTTATTATGTGCTGATCAGAAATCTCTTTCTCATTACAATAGGCTTCCTCCCCTCCCCATTTTTTTTAAAGAAAACTTCTTCTTGTGTGCTTCTGGATTTGTTTGCTGTCTGACACCTCATTCTGTAAAGTTACAATGTCTACTTCCATATTTGAAGGGAGCCCTACCCATAAACCAGTGTCTCAAAGTGGGAACACTGCCCTCCTGGGAGGCACTGGAATGATCCAGGAGGGGATGCAAAAGCAAAAAGCTACACTTTCTCCTGGATTATGGGCTATGGTACAATTTTTTTTTAATTACCAGGACAAGCATGGAGTGAAATGTTTTTTCTGAAAAGGAAACAGTAGACCAAAGAAGTTTGGAACCTATGCCATAGACAAGTGATTCTGTCCCCCTTGGGACACTTGGTGATTCTGATGTTGACAGTTAGGGGACAGGCTAATGCTGGCATCTAGTGGGTAGAGCCAAGGATCTCGCTGAATGTTCTACAATGCACAGGACAGCCCTCCACCCCCACATAGACACACATCAGAATTGTCCCCCCCCCCCATACATCAGCATGACCAAGATCATGAACCCCTGCTAAAGATGAATGGGTCATTGCCTCACATGTTCCCTTTGCCTTTCCTCTTCCCTTTATGTATTTCTCCTTCCTGTCTGTCTTGACCTCCTTTCTAGTCCTCTCTTTTATTTAAGTTCTTACTTGTCTGAATTTTTT
>NW_022103901.1:42070128-42071630 GCF_000313985.2 Echinops telfairi | reverse complement strand
ACTGCACTGGCTATTCCTCAAAGGCTCATTAGACTAGTAAGGGCACTGCCACTGTTGCTTACCCAGGCTAAATTGCAACAAAACCCTCATCATATAGAAATATCACTGCTCCTAGGATGTGCAAGCAGTTCAGAACTCGATTACTAACCAAAAAGCTGGCGGTTCGAGAACACATAGAGACCCTTGGAAGACAGGCCTGGTGATGAGCTTCTGAGCAGGCACAGCCTTGAACGCCCTCCGGAGGTCAGTTCTCCTCTGTGCACAAGTCACCGCGAGGCTGAACAGACTCTCTGCTAACTGGCTTGGTTTTGATTTTATACTCTTCTTCCCATCTAAGTGACAAATATCTCCTTATATGCTAATATCCACTTCCACAAATCATCCTAATTCTTAAATTTTCATTGTAATTCCAAAACACCTTGGTTCGCTCCTCTGTATTCCCATAACTACAGCTAAAGTTGAAATCTTCACCATGTTCCCTGGCATGTTAAAAACAACTCCTTGTGTTGCAAGACTAGTAGTCTATCTTTCCATCTACCCTACAACAAGCTGCTGAGTGACTTTTAAAAATTCAAATGTCCTCTTGTAAGGAACGTTCACCATTATCTTTAGGGTGGATTCTAAGTTCATTACCCTGACATACAAGGAGAAGACAACAAAAATGAAAGCAAACCCATTGTCATTGAGCCAATTCCAAATATTAGCATCTGTATTAATAATATCACTCTCTTCCCTGAGCATCACCGATTCAATGTTTAGCTGTCTTAAGTTTCTTCTTGATGGTCAGCATTTACCTAGGCAGAAAGTGGGAAGAATGATCTACTTTCAGAAAGCTACCACCAATACCTTCCGGATTGGAGTTCACAATGGCTGCCCTAAGCTGGCTTCTCTCTCCACTCAAATTCCACGTTTCTCAGTACTGTGGATTAAATTGTGTGCCCCTCTCAAAAAATATGAGTTGGAATCCTAACCTCTATAATGTAGATGTAATGCTGTTTGGAAATAGAGTTTTCGTTATGATGTTGACAAGGGCACATTAGTGTAGGATGTGTCCTAAACCTTTATGAGTTGTGAGATTAGACACACGTGAGGAGGTGCTGGCCAGGGGTGGGTGGATGGCATGTATAGTAGTTACATAATCTCATTTCAACTTGGAATATAGGTGGAGTCTAACCTGTCAGTCAGGTCACAGCCAGATGGTGCCTCTTTGTGGGGGTGATCTCCTGCTGGTAAGCCACGCTTCGACCTGCGCAAGCCCTGGAAACGTGTCTGCTGCCATTGGATCCACAGGACTTTGCACCCACCAGCTGGTGATATCCTTGCATGCTGCATCCTTGCATGTGACTGTGTGAGTCTGAAGAGGGACTTAAGGACTAGTATTGGACTTAAGGACTTGAGTTGGACTGACTTGGATGTTGTCCTGATATGCAATTACTTCTTGATATAAAGCTCTTTTGTACACACATATCAGTGTCACTGAATTTGTTTCTCTAGTCAACCTC
>NW_022103901.1:42064314-42065705 GCF_000313985.2 Echinops telfairi | reverse complement strand
TAAGGAGTCCAGGAAGGAAGAGAATGTTTGGAAACTGATAGTGGCAGCAATTGTACAATACTTCTTGATGTGACTGAACTATGGAATGATACGATATATGTATTAACTCCTAATTTAAAAAAATAAATCAAATTTTAAAAATTAAAAAAAACTTTTATGGGTGGGGGAATATGTTTATAGAATCATAGGATTATGGTGTAGGTGTTCACATAACTGCAATTGTGAAGCATAGAATATTTTGTTTTGTTCACTTATAGAATGCTATAGTTAAATGAAGCTGACACATTTTGAGTTTTTACATTTTAGTTTTATCCTATTAGGCACAAATATGAATTTACTATCACCTTTGCTTTAAAAATTAAGTATGGCTAAAGAGTTGTGTAAAAGTGTCAAGTTGACAAGGGGTAGTCTGTGGTAGTTACATAATTTTGTATAAACTTGAAGTGTAGGGGTGGTGTCTAGCCCTGTCAATCAGATCACAGCCTGTGAGAAAATCAATTTCTGTTCTTGAAAGTCACCCACTTGTGATATTTGTGTTACATAAAGCAAGCAACAAACAAAAGCTCACTGCCATCAACTGGATTCTGACTATAGCAATGCTCCAAGACAGAGGAGAACTGACCCTGTAGGTTTCTGAAACTATGAATCTTTAATGGAATAGAATGTTATGAGTTCTTGGTCAACATATAGCACAATTTATTCCTCCCCTTCTCCTTGGTGGGCCACACAGGTAGGTAAGTATCAGTAGAACTGAGTGGAGCTCAGTTCACAAGTTGTATTGCTGCACGTCTCCTCCTTCTTGCTGGTGACTCTGCGTTTGAATAATCACCTTCATTATGCTGGGTTAGGAGGATGCTCTTCCCCAGAAAATTACCCACAGCAAATAAAAACAACTCCATCTGGCAGCCCCATTCACCGCAAGACTAGTTAAACCTTGACCGCACAGTTTGTGCTAGCGTTTCAGCTTTCTCATTGTCTTGGCTGCTCGCCAGCATGTTGGTGTTCTGTGTTCTCAGTGACAAATTGATCTAGAGTATTCTTTGCAAACTTCCTTTATCTTCATATTTCAAGTCATTTTTCCTTTGGGCAAACTTGAAACCTCATCTACAGTTCTTGTTTTGTTTCCCTCCTGGAAACCATTCCAAATCCAATAAATATTTATTAAACACCTACAATGTGCCAGCACTATATAGAACATTCCATATGTTTTAATTTTGTAAAAGATGAGACTTGGGAGTCATTATTGAATGGTTTCAATGTTTCCTCTTGTTGTGGGAATGGGTCTTTCTAACCCAATCCAAAACTCCCACCCATGGCCAAGCTTTTTCTTTTATCTCCTTCACCTGAGCTCCCGCCATATGCCAGGAGAATCCTTCCACCCTTCCTCCATT
>NW_022103901.1:42058433-42060163 GCF_000313985.2 Echinops telfairi | reverse complement strand
TTGGATACATGCAAGTCATCATGAGTCAGGATCACTCAATGGCAACTGGTTGTTTATGTGTTCAATAGACTAATAATTCAGGGTTTAGTCACAACAAAAGGGTGTCTAGGGAATTCCGCTTCTTTTCCTTCCCTTCCTTGCCAGTTTATGAGACATTAGATTTTAAAACTAATATGATACTTGAGATGTAAATGAATGATTGTCATTTAGTAACAAAATGCAACAGGACTGATGCGTTGCTAGCACTTGGCAGTTCCTGAGTCCCTGGTGATCCTCAGCACTTGGTGACCCTGTAAAAGCCCAACCATGACTTTCTTTTGTCCCCTGAGACAGCATAGGCAACCGTATTAAGCAACTGTACACAGTCTGTGGTGTGAGCCTAGCACAAGGGTGCCCATGCCCGTGCAAGGAAACACCCAGCCCTTGGGGCTCCCCTTACTCTCCACTACTGGCATGCACTGTGCTCTCTGCAGGTGGGAAGAATCCTTGTAGCATTAAAATGCTTATTCTTTATGCTCCTTTTGTCATCTGCTTTCTTGGTGTGAAGACTTCCTCATTTGCCGAATAATGAATACCCTATCAGCTTCACTCCTGACACAAGAAATCTGGTTTTTAATCCACCTAAAACAAATGTAATCTTCTGATTTACAAGTCTGTCTTGCTTCTGATTCTGTGAAACTTTCATCTCTCCTGACATCCGTGGCACCTTTGGCCAGAAAGGGAAAAATAGGAAATGGTTTCAGGTACATTAGGGAGGAAGATAGTCTTACCTGGGAATCCCCACTTAGCTGTAGATCTTCAGGTATCTGAGAAATATACAGCTGTGGACTTAATATCCCCCCTTCCTGAGGGCTTTGCCAGAAAATTAGATTCCAGGAGTGGAGAATTGGCATTACATAAAGCCTCCCAGAACTTCCAACAACAAAGGACCACTTCCATGAACTTCAAATAACTTAAAACCATCCATCAAGATGCTATACCATGTTCATGATTAAAGATCTTCTATTTTCCATTGCAATGAGATCCAAGTATTCACATATCAAACTGAAAAAGATTCAAATGTCTCGTAAAACACAGTGTGGGTGAGTAGGAGGATGAGGGCACTTTCATTCGCTGATGTGGGTGTGTAAAACAGTATAACTGCTTTGAAGAGCAGTTTGGAAATAGCTGTCAAAGTTGGGGTGATGCTTATACTTTGTTACAGTGGTTGGTCCTGTGTGCATAGATTTTGTTTTTAGTTGCCATGAAGTCAATCCCAGGCATCATTAAAGAAACACTTCCTGGTTCTGTACCATCCTCATAATCTGTTATGGATTTGACTATCATGCACCATGGGGATTTTCATTGTCTTATGTGTTAGTCTGGGTTGACTAGAGAAACAAATTCATGGACACTCATATGTGTGTGATGTAAAGAGAACTTTATATCAAAGAATAATTGTATATTAAGAAAACATCCCAGCCCAGTCCAGATCAAGTCAATAAGTCTGCTATTAACCAATATGCCCGATATCAATCTATAAATTCCTTTTCAGACTCAGGCAACACATGCCATGATGTCAAATGCAGGAAGATCACAGGCTAGTGGGTGGAAAATCTTGTGGGTCCAGGGGCAGTGGAAGCATCTCAATGCTGGCATGGGTCTCCACATGGCTCTCCAGTTCCAGGGCTTTTGTGTTGCTCCATGCGTCTTGTCAGCAGGAAGACGAAGCAGAGTCTCTGTGTATCTGG
>NW_022103901.1:42056212-42057523 GCF_000313985.2 Echinops telfairi | reverse complement strand
AAAATGAGGGGCTGATGCCAGGGGCTTAGGTGGAGAGCAAATGTTTTGAGAATGATGAGGGCAATGAATGTACAAATGTGCTTTACACAACTGATGTATGTATGGAATGTGATAAGAGTTGTATGAGCCCCTAATAAAATGATTAAAATAAAATCTATCTCCTGCATTACTTCCCAGTCTGTCTTAATCTGGAAGCGTCACTGAAACCTGTTCAACATCATAGCAACAAGCAAACCACCACTGATAGATGGTGGCTATGTGTCACGTGCATTGACTAGGAATTAAAATTAAATCTCCTGATTGGAAAATGAGAATTATACTACCAAAAAGCCATTGTCCCTATGTATAGATCTTATTTCACAAAATAGCAACAAAAAAGGCACTGCAATTGACTCAGTTCCTACCCTTAGTGACCCTGTAGAACCGGGTAGAACTGCTCGTTAGGGTTTCTGAGACTGTAAATCTTTTGGACGGTAGATGGCCTCATTTTTCTCCCTTATTAGTCCAATGCTTAATCCAAAATGCTATCTTAGAGGAACATTATTCTATGTGCAAATATTTCACTGCTCTACATGCCAAGAAGGAATCCCTTGGTAGCAAATTAGGAAGGACTAGACTACTAATGAAAAGGTTGCCATTTCAAGTCCACCCAGAGGTACCTCAAAAGAAAGGCCTTTGACCAGTCTCTAAAAGACCACAACCTTGAAAACGTTTTGGATCACAGTTCTACTCAGCACACACAGAGTCATCATGGATCAAAATTGACTTAAAGGCAACTGGTTAATTGGCTAGATGCATGGAGCTAATGGGCTACAGGTGCTATCTATTCCCATCTGAATCAGTGATGGTGACTGCCTCTGTAGAATGAGTCCAAGATCCTGGTGGAAGAGAGACCCAGATATCATAAGAAATCCTTTAGAATTGTTTGAGTTTTTCCTTGTGTATTTTTTTAGTGGGATAAAAGTAATTAGCTATCTTCACAAGCTGTTGAAGACCAAGGTGATTAAGGCAGGACAAACAATCCTGAGGAGAAAACAATGGGACCAGCATTCCTGGGGGGACATGGGGAGCAGGGAGCCAACAAACTCAGGGATGAGGGAACAGCAAGAGATCTAAAAATGGTAGCAAGGAAGTCTGGTTGGGTTTGATTGAGGGCAATGTATCCAAGAAGAATTACTAAGAGCTGAGTGGAGGGTGAGCATAATAGTGGAACAGGATGAAGGTGAAAGGAAATATATGAAAGAAGTAGGAAGCAAAAGTTATTTATAGAGGTATAGCTATAGGCATGTATATATGTAAATATATTAATTT
>NW_022103901.1:42053697-42055212 GCF_000313985.2 Echinops telfairi | reverse complement strand
TAAAATGATTAATAATAATAGAATGCTTTACCAATCCAGAGAACTCCTCATCCACCCACCCCACCCCCAGGATTTTGTAGTAAAATGATCACAGGGCAGAGAGGGGCTATTCTTGGTTGGAGACAGGCACCAGGGAAGCCCATTCTTTGAAATTTGAGATGGAAATAGAACTCTGGTTTTATAAGTTTGGGGGACTGGTTTGGAGGAAAGAGCATACGTGTTATTTAATATTTAAATTAATTACATTTTAATTTAATATTTGCCTCTTTTTAAGTCTTGCCTAAGTTACCTCGCTGAGGTTCCATCTCATTTGTAGAATGAGCATTAAATTATCTTGTTCATAGAATTTTGTGAACTTTAAATAATAAATGCAAACCATTTGTCACTGAGCCATCAGGGATTTGTTCTGTTGAGTATGTATCTTCCATTTTTTTGTTAGGTGCCAGACCTGGTTTTCAAAGCTTTACAACTCTCCGTTCATTTATTCACAAGATCTGTGCCCATTACTTGTCACAAGACCCTTATGAGATAGGCTCCATTCTTGTCTCTCTCTTCAGAGGTCATGGAAATGATATTTCTCAAGGTCGCACACTTTTTATGGAGTAGAGCCAGGTTCTGCACCCAAGCCTACCCCTGATCCTTGTGTGCCTTTCCTCACCTCCCAACTCACATGCTCTTTGAGCATGTCCATGTGGATTTCTAACAGATATCTTATACAGACTACCTTGGTTTATGGTGCTTCGCTTTATTGGCTTGCTAATACTGTGGTGTTTACCCATTGAAGTTTTCTTGCAATCCTGCCTCAAGCAAATCTATGCATGGCATTTTCCCAACAGTGCTCATTGTGTGTTTCTGTTGTTTTTGTAATCCTCACAATATTTCAAACATTTTTATAATTCTTTACACACTTAATAGAAGACAGGATAGTGTCGACATATCTTTTATATGCACTGGGAAACAAAAACGTACATATGATTTACTTTACTGAGATTGTTGCTTTATTGAGGTGGTCTGTAACCAAACACTCAAAATCTCCAAGGTTTGCCTATGCTTAATATGGCCCAAACACTGCTGATCCAATGCCCTAATAATCCCTGCTTATGATCCTTCCCCCAGCTTCCTCATCTTAGTTGTTTAGTGGTGTTGAGTGCACTCTGATTCATAGACACCCTCTATGTACAAAAAAAGATAGATGTCTTTGTCCTTCTGGAAGCCCACAATGTTTTTGTTTTGTTTTTTAATTGAGAATATCTTACTTATTTATTTTACTTGCTCCAGGTTATTTATTCTTTTTTTTTAACTTTTTTATTTTAACCATTTTATTAGGGGCTCATACAACTGTTATCGCAATCCATACACATATCAATTGTGTGATGCGCATTTGTACCTCATTCTCAAAACATTTTCTCTCCACTTAAACCCCCGACATTAGGTCATTTTTCCCCTCGCTCCCCGCTCCCCCCTCCCTCATGAGCCCTTGATAGTTTACAAATGGGTAGTTTTTCATATCTTGCC
>NW_022103901.1:42052303-42053432 GCF_000313985.2 Echinops telfairi | reverse complement strand
AAACATTTAGGAACTAGAGGAAAGTCGTATTTCTCATCGTTGTTTTAAATAGTCTTTGGAAACACCACAATTCAAACTCAATACATCTCTTGTCTTCCTTATTAATTGTCCAATTTCCACATCTATTTGAGAGTAGTGAAAGTGCTTTGGCTTGGATCAGGCACACTTTAGTCTTCCAAGGGACATCTTTAGCCAAGAACAATTAAAAAAATTATGTTTAAATGGGAGTTAACACATATATGTATCATTCCATAACTCAATCACATCAAGCAACATTGTACAATTGCAACAACAATCAGTTTCCAAGCATTCTTTTCATGTTACATGTTGCATGTGTGCTTTCCTTCTGGTGGTCTAACTCCAGATCTTTGCTCAATTCACAGTACTTTGTCTCCTCAAGGCTCCCTTTGAAATGTCTGTTCAGCTTTTCCTTCATGATTTCTATCATTAGCTTTTGCTCTCCTGTATTCAAAAGCATTTTTCAGAGTCTCTTCAGATATCCATTTGGTCTTTTCATTTCTGTCTTTTTATTACCTCTTGCTTTCTTCATTTACGACTTCCTTGATGTCAGCCCATAACTCATCCGACACCCTGAACATGAATGAACGTTCAAGGTATAAATCTGCTCTTGAGACGGTCTCTAAATTTATGTGGAATATACTCATGGTGCCTTTACTTTTCTGTACTTGTTGCAATTTTCTTCAGTTTCCACTTGCACTTTCATGAGAGCAGTTGATGATCTGTTCTGAAGTTGGTCCCTGGGTGTGTTCCAGTGATGATGTTGAACTTCTCTTTCCACTGAAGCAGCTGATTTGGTTCCTGTGCTTTCCATCTGGTGAGGTTCACACGTACAGTTGTGAAACACGTGGTTAAAAGAGGTTGTTTGATTTATCATGTGATCTCCAAAGTTCTTTCTATCCCCAAGGCCACATTTTCCAACTATTGATCCTTCTTCTTTGCTTCCAACTTTCACATCCCAATCACCAGTAATTATCAGTGGATCTTGATAGGATTCCCTTTTTTTCACCCCAAAACCATTTTATTTGGGAGTTAATAGTGACATCACATGATTCCATAGTTCAGTCACATCAAACAGTATTTTACAATTGCTACCACAATCAGTTTCAAA
>NW_022103901.1:42049489-42050837 GCF_000313985.2 Echinops telfairi | reverse complement strand
ATGCACGAAGTTATACCACCCATTGTTCAAAGATGAACATGGTCTTTAAAGAGCAGTAATCAAGCTGAGCATGCATTATCAAAACAGTAAGTCAGGCCTTCTCTACTTTAGCTTTATGTTCCCTACATTCTCATTTGGGTTGCTTAGATCCAGCTATCCATCTATAACCAGTTTTTTTTTCCTGCCCTGTGGGCACTGTTAGCACTATTTCCATTAATAAAGGGAGTGCCCACTACCAAATAATATCCCCCAAAGTTTCTGGGTTCTATTTTTAACGTGTGCACATCTCTGAATCATTCATTGCATCCAGAAAAATGTTTTATTTGGCTGGGTTTTGTTCTTGCACCTGTCCTTGAATAGAGATATGGCGCAGCCTGTGGATAGAGGCATGTATAGAGAACATGTATTGAGAGTAGGAATGAGAAACATGGACAAAGAACTTGGATTGAGAACATAGATAAAAACATATATAGGAACTGTGGATAGAGAGCAGCGATAGATAATGTGGATCCAGATAAGGATCATGAATGAGTTATAGCATAGGCTCTGTCACCCACAACACTTCTCATACAATGTATACAGTTTTTTAGTTTCTCTATGAATTTTCTCTTTTAGAAATGAACACCATAAGAGCTAATATGTCTCTATAAGCTAAGTGTCTAGTACAATGTTTGACATGAGTGAATGCTCCATAACTGCTTGTAGGATGCAATGAATTACATGGGTGATAATTTATTTATTGTTGCATCTCCATTAAATAGTCTGGGGTGTACCCCAAAGACGTCCAGAAGATCAAGGCATGAGGAGAATGGAGTGGGTCTGACTTAAAAAGAGGCAAAAAGAAGAAGGCAAGTGAGGAGTTCACTCCAAGTTCACATCGATCTTATTTTGGAAGGAAGTGGGAAAGAAGAACAAAGTTTTCATGAATAATGCTGCTCATTAAAATGCCTGCTCTCCCTGAGGGTGATTGAGGTGGATACAGCATCAGACTGACTTTCGGGCGAGTGGGAGTGAAGCTGACATTTTCCCATAAGAATTTTTTGCTAAGAAGGAGCAATGCTCAGGTGCCCTCCCTCCACTCCCAGTGCTCCAGCCTGCCTCTCCCGCAGCGCTTCTGGCTGCGTCCCGGCAGTGGGGGAGGAATTCATCAGGGCTGACAAGTGGCAGATGATACTCATTTCCAACTGTATTAAAGGATTTGAACATGGCAGGGGTGGTGCCATCTCCACGTTTCCTGTGCTTACACTAGAGCCTGGGTCCTGATTCCTTGACTTCTGACACATGATTCTTTGAATCATTCAGGGATGGGCATCTATCACTGGGCAGCTCAGCATCCATGACCTCTCCT
>NW_022103901.1:42043983-42045174 GCF_000313985.2 Echinops telfairi | reverse complement strand
TTGAATTGCATGACCTGTGTATGAAGTGCCAATAAAACTTTAAAAAAATCAAAAAGAAGTAGATGGAATTGGATTGAAGAAGGAGACCTTGGTGGGCAGCTTGTGAGCAGTACTGGGAACACACCTTTTCAAGCCGCAGTGCAAATGAAAACGTGGGCTCCTTCATTTGAAAATGAATAAGAATTTCCAGATGACATCAGCAGCAGAGCAACCCAGCCTGGCCCTCACACTGGTGTGGCACCAGTTGCACGCCCACCTGCTTGGGGACATTTCCATCCTAGTGACAGTGAAGACGCTGGGTGGGAGCTGGCCAAGAACAGCCATTGGCAGGATTAGCTCGGCATCAGAATTGGGGCAGCTAGTTGGCCTAGTGCCCATCCTCTCTCAGTCCTGAACTTCTCCATTTATTCCAGTCACTTGGAAAAATAGGCTCTCCCAGGCTGGGGAGGGATCAAGGCTTGGCATGGACAAATTTACTCCCAGAAGACTAGTGGCCATGGGGAACTCTACCACCAGTCTTCTCACTTGGCAGCAGGTTGCTCCTCTCACCAGCAATCCTTGGGAACAGATGGCTATAAACAGGCGTCAGCCAACCAGGACCATCAAACACTCAGGGCACACCAAATGTCAGATACAGCAGTTACTTTTGAAGAATAATATTTGATTAAGCTGTATCGCTCAGCTCAAACATATGGACATTCATAGTCCTTTGACAACCCGAGTTGTTACCTTCATTATTCGGCAGGTGCAGTCATTCTGGGGGTCATACTAGCCCACGATCAAGCACCACAGGTCAAAGACATTGCGGCTCCGCTTGGTGGGTTACCCAAGATCAGAGATTTTAGACCTTGGTTGGCCTTTGGAGTCACTTGGGGAGCTTTAAACATGCTGATGTCTGTGCCCCACCTCTGAAATGCTGGTTCAGCTCGTGTGGGATGCGGTCAGAGTACTGGGGTTACCTCAAAGCACTCGTGTGAGTACCATGTGCGGCTAAGGTTTAAAACCACCAGCTCAGAACCTTCTCAGAGCCCAGCCATCTGCGTCGCTGCAGTGATGCATATTGACTGCAGATGGTTGTGGTTACGTGTGTGTTTGTTGTGCCCCAGTTAAATGCTTCAGTGCCTCTTTGCTTTGACTCGGCCTGTGTCTTTATCTTTTACGTTTAACTCTTTTCTTTAGTCCAGCATCTTT
>NW_022103901.1:42040370-42042462 GCF_000313985.2 Echinops telfairi | reverse complement strand
GAGGGCAATGAATGTACAAATGTGCTTTACACAATTGATGTATGTATGGATTGTGATAAGAGTTGTATGAGCCCCTAATAAAATGATATTTTTTTAAATGGGGAAAAAATCAGGAAAGGTGTGTGTCAGGATTGCCTGCTCTCACCATACTTATTTGATCTGTATGCTGAGCAAATAGTCAGAGCAGCTGGCTTATATGAAGAAGAAGGTGGCATCAGGGTTGCAGGAAGGCTTATTAGCAACCTGCGATAGACAGATGACCCACCTTTGATTGTGGGAATGAGGAGCACTTGATGAAAATGAAGTGCTGATGAAATGAAGGGTGTCAGCCTTCAGTGTGGATGACAACTCCATGTAAAGAAGACCGAAATCCTCACCCCTGGACCCATAGATAACACCACGATAAATGAGGAAAAAGGTTGAAGTCATTATGTATTTTGCCTTGCTTATATCCATAATGAATTCTCATGAAAGCAGCAGTCAAGAGATCAAAAGACATGCTGCCTTGGGCAGATATGCTGCACAAGACCGCTTTAGCATATTGAAAAGCAAGGATATTGCTTTGAGGACTAAGGTATGCCTGACCCAAGCCATGGAATTTTCCATTGTCTCCTGGACATTTGAAAGCTGGACACTGAATAAGACGACTGAAGAACTGTGGCACTGGAGATGAATATTGAAAGTACTAGGGGCTGCTGAAAGGACAAACCATATGTCTTGGAAGAAGTACAGCCAGAGTGCTCGTTATAAGCAAGACTGGCAAGACTTCAGTCTTACGTACATAGTACATACAACAACAACATCGTCAACAGAAATATTGTATTGTAATTGTAGAATCCAAGGTCCCCAGTAAATCAGCTTAGCCTCCTAATATAGTGGGTGTTGGGACTTTAGAGAGTTAAGATTTGCACGTTGCGGTATGTGAGTGTGAGTCTGGGTACCTGGGACAATCCGAGGAACTGTCTGACTTCTAAGTAAGCTTTGAAGATTGCCACCTGTCTATGCTACTGCAGTCACTCGGCTTCCTGATAGAGACATCGTTTGATTGGATGAAAGCTCTATGCATCACAGACTTGATCGTTTCATTCAGAAGAATGCTATTAGATATGGAAATTTTCTCTCTTCCTCTTCTCTTCCGTTTCCTCTGGAGCCGGTCCTTTCTTTTAAGAATTTGGGGTGTGATCTTCAATTGAAAGCACTGGGGCTTACAGATGATGGAACATGCTATGTTCCGGCTCTTTGTATTTTAAAGGCAAGGGAGACTGAAGTTAAGAGAGACCACCAGCATTCCTGAAAGCCAGAAAATTAGCACCAAGTAGAGCTAGGATTTTCAAACCCAAGATCATCTTTCTTTAAACTTTGTACTTTCTCCTTGTCTCACCATTCTGAGAATTTGCTAGCACCCTCTTAATCTTTCCTAAATTTATTTCTATAGGTTCCTATTTGACTCCTACGGTTGCGCACTATTCATTTGTGGTAGTTACATAATTTCATGTCAACTTAATAAATAAGTGTAGGGGTGGAGTCTAGTTTGTCATTCAGGTCACAACTTGATGATGCCTCCTTGTGGGTGTGGCCTTCTCAGAGGATTCTGGGACTTCCTCTCTGCCTTTATCTTCTTGTTGACAAGCCCTGTGGAGACTTGCTGAGACATGAAAGAGTCCTTCTCTCTGCTTTCAGCTTTCTGTTGACAAGCCCTGTGGAGCCATGCGAAGACCTGGGAGAGCCCTGGAGATGCTTCCACTGCCACCGGATCCACAAGACTTTGCACCCACTGGCCTGTGATCTTCTTGCATTTTGTATCATTGCTATGCTGTGTGAGTCTGAAGAAGGATTTATGGACTAGTTTTGAATTTATGGGCTAGTAGAAGACTTATGAGCTTGATCTGGACTGGGCTAGAATGTTTTCTTAAAATACAATCTTTCTTATACAAACATATCACTGTATTTGTCTCTCTAGGCAACCGGCCTAATCACATCATTCTTCTCCATGTGACTCCCAAGACATGACCAATAAGTGGAAGTCATTGAGATGAATATATCAACTAATAGGCAGTACTGCCTAAGAAAGTTTTAATGATTCTAACAACCA
>NW_022103901.1:42038087-42039336 GCF_000313985.2 Echinops telfairi | reverse complement strand
GTATGGTGTTATGTTCCTCATTGGATACTTTTGAACTATCCAGCCTTTGATGACCCAGGCCACGTGCAATCTACCATTAGCACCATAAACTCTGTTCCTTTGAAGCACACATCATCCTCCATAGACCACACCAGAGGTTTCTGTGTGGAAATCTCACTAGTGAACTGGGCGGCCCTTCAAACTCATCCATAGCCCTTGGGCTTAAGGCTGAAACTCCCTACCTTAGTGTGTCAGAACCCCACGATAGCTATCCCAAGTTACAGAATTTGGTGATTGTTGGGCTCTGATGTGGATCCCTTGCTATGATGGTGCCCAATGAATGGGGGCCTGAGACTATCATACTTTAACACTCTTTTTACTTTATTATGACATGTACTAATCTAGTAGGCAGGGTTCTGCCATTGTGATTGAATATTATTGGAAGTTTTCCCTTATCACCAACTCTTATTGTTTGTGTAAATAGTGCCCCAACGCTTAAGAGTGTCCAACCACTTAATCTATACAATTCAACAATTCATGTATTGAGGTTCATAGCCTGCCCACAATTGTATCATGTCCTTTGCTCGACAGTGTTTTAAATTCTACAACATTGAGTAAATTAATGATACCCCAGGAGGGTGATCTATAATGTCCTCTAACTTAAAATGATAATGATGTCTCTGAAGAGACCCAGAGACATATATAAATTATAGGTATATGAATAGTATATGAATGAAGTTCACCCTTAATTCTAGCCCCAATCTGAGAATAATTAGTTCTTCTTACATGGTCCTGCTTGATGCCCACCCTCACAAAGAGATCACTGAATATGGGTGCTATAGCAAAATGTGGAAATGAAACTGGATGGTGCCCAGTGATTAGAAAGGTTAGCATCTATGATCTTAAATGTTGTCTTTGAACAAGCATCCATCTGAGTGAGGTGCTAAGTTGGTCCAGCCTATGTGATACAAAGATTGTGAATGATAAAATCCAAATCTGAAGGAGGGATGGTATCAGAGCTTAAATTGTGAACACCTAGTTTTCAGAAGGCTGTGGGTGACATTAGGAGCCTGACATCCATCTGCAGATCCAGACGTGGTTAAGCCTCCCGTGCATCCCTTATGACCACAGACCAGGACTATAAATAGTCTTGCTATCATGTAGAATGCAGTGGTTTTTGTTTTGTTTTTCTGTATTTTGTTTTCTGTTCTTCTGTATAAAAAACCAGAATGGAGAGAGCTACAGAGACAGTAATTGCATTGATGGTTTC
>NW_022103901.1:42027956-42034842 GCF_000313985.2 Echinops telfairi | reverse complement strand
GGTGCAACCATCACAAAACAAGAGACCCGAGAACTAGAAAGGCGAGGCTTCACCACCCATTTATCCCTCCGCCTTTCAACCAGCCCCACGTGATTATTGGCCAGGCTGGCACAATTAACTAACTCAGGCCCCATGATTAATGTGGGCCTGTGCTCAGCACAAGACCTTGGTGATCTATACACTTGATTGTGGCTTTAACTAATAGGGTCCCTAGCACCAGTTACCCCTATTTTAGGGGGCCAGTGTTCTGTGTAGGAGATCCAGGTGTGATTCCTGGCCAGTGCCCCTCCTGCACAGTCACCACCTGTCTGTCAGCAGGTACTGTGTTTGCGAGGATGCTGAACAGCTGTCACTGGGGCTTCTAGACTAAAATAGATGAGGAAGAAAGACCTGAGAACCTTCCTTTGAAAATCCCACAGATCAACATAGTCCAATCACAACCAATCATGGGGAAGGTGCAGAACTTGACTATCTTGCTCACTTGTTCACTGGGTCACCGTGAGGTGGAGAGTGCCGTACTGTCAGCTAACAATGACTGCTACAGAAACCATAGCTCCAGCAAATGTCAGAAGAAACCAAGGTAGACTCAAAGTTGGAGGGCCTGTGTATCAATTCTCTGCTGTGGCCCAACCAATGCATTCTCTCACCAACTCCCACTCGACACATGGTGATCTCATGTGTGTCACCGTAGAATTTTCATTGGCTAATTTTTCAGAAGTAGAACACCAGGACTTTTCTTCGGAGATTCCTTTGCATCTCAGAAGAATTCAAAACACCAACCATTTGATTAGCAGCCAATCATATTAACTGCTTGCTCCACCCAAGGTATCTTTGCAAGTAAAGCGCTCTTAAAGTAAACTTTGTTTGTTTCACAGTAAATACATCTCCCACTGTTCATAATTATGTTCTCAGAACTGAATGAACACATAATATAAACAGAGTACTTAGCACAACGTCTGTTACATGCTATGCACTGAGAGATGGTGGCAATACTTGTTATATTTTTGGTGGTAGTAGTAGGAGAAATCCTGGGGGCACATCCAACAGTAGCTTGAGCTCTGATGCAGAAAGACCTGGTGGTCTGCCCCTGTGAAGAAGGCAGCCTACAAAACCCGCAGGGCAGATCCATTCCGCTGCTTTGGATCACTCTGAGTCACAACTGACTCCGTGATAGCTAACAAATAATAATCATCTTATAGAACATTTTATCTTCTGCAGGACTTTCTTCCTCCTGAGCACGTTTTTCATTGCTTTAAGGCAGAACATGCTAGAAGTCCTGGACTCACATTCCTCGCCTCTCGGCGAAGACAACTTGCTGCTCTTAGGTGCTCTCAAGTCAGTTCCAAGTCTCGGCCACCCTGGGGACCAAAAATCAAAGCACCCTCTGGTCCTGCCATGATCTTTGTTGCTATCTTTGAGCCCATTCTTGCGACCACTGTAACAATCCTCCCCCTTAAGAGTCTTCGTCTTTCCCTGACCCTCTACATACACAGATTAGAAGTTCATTTCCCAATCTGATCCTTATTTGTGAAAAGTCGTCTGTGTTTCAGGGATGCAGGGAGCAAGCATTTCCATGCCTGCAAATGGTAAATGTTTCTAGAATCTCAGTGACCAGTAAATGAAAATGATATCTTTCCAATCAATTGCATTTTTAATTTTTTTAATTATAGGCATCGTTGCCCTAAAATCGGCATGCTATATTTAGTTGCTGTCACCAATAGACATCTGTCCGATGAGGCAACAGTGTTCTTCATAAGTGATAAATCATCTATTTATTTCAGCAGCTAAGCTCCTTCTGGCACAACAAACAGCCACCTTTGGGAATCAAAGATGGAATTTTGGGTGCCTTACCAGATATGGGTTGTCTAAAAATTACAGATCGTGCTAATTAACTGGAACACGGAATTAGAACAAACAGTTTAGAGACTATGCAAGAAAAATAGAGGGTTAGTCAAAAACTTTTAGCATGCAGAAGCTAAGCTGGTTGTGTGAGTCTGCTAAATTGACAAGAATTACGTAACATTGTGAAAACTCAATAAACAAAGCCTGTCAGATCGTGGTGCCTGAATTAGATCATTTGTTTGCTCAGAGAGTTCGTGTTTAAAGTAAATTCCCTTCCACTGATAAAAATTATGAATAAACTGAGTGAAAATATAGTATTTGTGGGAGGGGATATGGAAATTAACCATAATTTCACTTATGTTCAACTATCAACTTATTCTTATTTTCTGTCAAAACCAGTAATCACTCATCATCAGGTGGGTTCCAGCTCATGCCGACCCCAAATGCATCAGAGCAGACCTGTGCCCCAGGGGGCTTCCACTGGCTTCCGCTTCAGCAGTCGGTGGCTAGACCTTTCTTTTTAGGAGTCCCTGAGTGGATTTGAGCCTTCCAGTTGAAAACTTGAAAAATTGTATCCGCTACCAACTTCTACAACCAGAAATTGAACAAACATGCAATCAAGATGCATTGGTAATTATTAGCAATTGGAATGAGAAAACTGGAAACAAAGAAGAGGGTATAGCAGGAGCAAAATATGACCTCGGTGATAAAAACTGAAGCTGGAGACCACAAGACAGAACTTTCCAGGACCAATGACTTGTGCATTACTGTAGTATTAAATTAAAAGTGACACGGGGGAGTGGGTGGCCAGCCCCCACCTGCTGGTAATACTACCCACGGGTTCAGTAATGCAAAATTGTACAGTTGAGATATATAAGTATTATATTAAAGTCATCGAGAGCATGAGAGATAATACAATAATACAGTCAGACATATTATATGGTAGTATTGCTCACCTCCGCCCCGCCTGGTGGTCCTCATGGGGGAACCCAGCTGCCAGAGCAGGAGCCGCCTCCCTCGCTGGAGCTGCCCTCTCGTCCACCGCCCTCATAGGAGCAGCCCCTCCTGACCACCAGGGAGCCTCCTTATTTATTGCTAACCACACATCATATCACTTTAGGGGGATATGTCACAGCATCATGCATCACAGAGAGGGGCAATACAATTCAGAACAACCTGCGTCATAGGGAGGGATTGCAACATAGACAATACAAGCAATAGGAGGGGGATGACCTAGTCATCTTAGAGTGGTCCCGGGCTTGCCTTTGGGCACTGCTTCAAGGGAACAATGTCAGAAAGGAATGGGCCCTATTTGGGGTGAGTCTGACTATACAGTCTGGCCGCTCTAGATGGCTGATGTTAAGGAGAATAACCTCTGACCTATTTTCGCTGCCTAAAGAACAATCATTCTCAAGCTAAGTCTGGCATATATTTTGGGGAGACAACTTAAGAGAAATCCTTCTGTTCCTCACACATGACAATATTTTCAACAGCCTAAATGGTGGCTGTGCTGGTTAGATTGTATGACTTGATGGTACCTGTGTAGAGGTAGGGATGGAATCCAACCTATCAATCGGGTGACAACCTGATGACACTGCCTGGGGCATACGGCCTTTTGACAAGAGACACTGAGAACGTCTTGCTCTCTTGCACCTCTTTCCTTTTCCACTTGCTTCGATTCTGCCTCTGGCTCTGGGGTTGGCAGCCCCTGCTGCCTGCTGACCCTGGGAGCTGTGCTGTCTTGCTGTGTTCCCGCAGGCCTTGACCGCACATGACTCTGCACTCACTTGCCTGTGATCCACCAGCTTCCTGCTTAGCTTCCCGGCCTCATCCGTTAACAAACATGTGCGTCTGAAGAGGGTTCCAGCCAGGCTTGAACCCTCGGACTTGAACTGGACCAGGCTCAGCCACTTTGGGGGGAATAAAATTCTTTCTTGATAGAAAGTTCTTTCTTATACACATATGAGTGCCCACAGGTTTTGTTTCTCTAGAAAATTCACCTAATACAGTGACTACACACATGGAACAAGGGATAACATTGCTGACAAAGATGAATCTTAATTTAAAGAAGAAGACCATGAAGATGTTTACTTGTGTTTATGGAATATGAAAAGGTATTTGACTATGTGAATCATAACAAACTATGGATGGCATTGGTAAGAGTGGGAATTTCAGAACACTGCACTGTACTGATGCAGAACCTGTATATGGGTTGAGAGGCAGCTGTTTGAATGATGGTCAAATGAAATAACCTGTTTGGATAAGATGGTTCACTTACTGTATAGGTATTAAAGATGAGATCTAAGGCATGTGTTCTAGGGCTGGAATTGCCTCTCAACACCACGAAGTCATCCATGAAGCCAGGATCCTCCTTTCTTGATGCTTTGCCATCCTTAGGCTGTTGTTCTCTTGTGCCCAGGCAGCAAGAGAGATGAAGTTGAGCTAGAGGAGTTAAGGACATACTCCCTTCCACCAAGGAGATAACTTTTTAGTGGCACAAGATACTTTGACATTCCATTGGTTCAAATTAGCTGGCTGTGCATATCTGCAAGGGAGGCTGCAATATGTACATTACTTTCGTCTAGGACAGGCTCTCTTAAACTTTTCCTATTCATATCCCCTTTTTACCAGAGACATTTGCAACACAGGCAAGCATTGACCCAAACACCTCAGCTTCATTATGCACTTGATTTTGAGTTAATTTTTGGTCGTTGCATGTTCAGAAACTTCTTACCACTGCCCAGATTGTTGAGACGCCCACATTCAGGTTAAGAAGTCCTGTTTAGCAACTCCTGTCTCCCATCTCTGTGGTAGTCCCCTAATCCGGTGTCAATTTAAGGATGAAGAGTGTAGGGGTGGAGTCTAGGCTGTCAGTCTGGAGATAGCCATGAGACTTGTGTGAACATGGCCTTCTCCTGAGAATTCTGGGAAATCTGGTACCTCCTCTTTGGAGGCAGAAGACACCTCTCTCTCTCTGCTACTCTTGGGAGACATTGCAGAAGACAAGCCACATGGATGCAACCAGACCTCAGAAGCCAGAGAAGCCACAGAGAGACCCCTGCCGGCGCTGAGATGCTTACAATGCCACTGGACCCAAAGACTTTCTACCCTCTGGCTTGTGATCATCCTGCATTTGGCTTCATTGCATGTGTTTCATGAGACTGAAGAGGACTTAATAGATTGGTATCGGACATATGGGCTAATATCAGATTTAAGGCCTTGGACTGGACTGGGCTGGGATGTTTTCTCAATGTTCAATTCCTGTTGTATATCAACCTCTCCCTTATACACATATGCGTGTTTATGAATTTGTTTCTCTGGTCTACCCAGACTAACACAATCTCCTCCTCCTCTTTGTACTTTTCTTGTTCTTCTCCTCTCCCCTCCCCCTCTCTTTCTTCCTTTCTATCTATGTATCTGTCTGTCTTTCTCTACCCCCTCTTCTCTTTTTTTCACTTGCATAACCATTATGAATAATATAAGATGAAGTTCACGCTCTTCCTAACGGAAGGCCACCATTACACTTGAGAAGGAGACCCAACCAAATGAAATGAATCACCCTTGAGTTGATGCCGAGTAGACTTGAGCTCCATTAGATTTTCTTGGCTGTAATCTTTTTGGAAGCAGATTGCCAGTTGTCCCTAGGTGGGTTAGAATCACTGACCTTTCAGTTAGCAGTCAAACACAAGCCATCTGCATTGCCTATGGATCTTTGCCAGACAGATGAAGGGCAATGTGACACATCTTGGGAGTGCATGCATGTGTGCATGAATGAAAGTATAACAGACTGAGTAAATGATTGATTGAGTGAAATTGTACAATAGAGACACATACAAAGTATTCTAGGAGCACACACAAAAAAGGAAGGATTGTTTTCACTTGAGTCAGATAAAAACTAAAGGGAAAGTTGCACAAAAGAGAATCCCAGCTGGCTTTGAAGGCTGAGGTACGATTTATAACATTTTCCAGCAGAATGAGGCCCCATCACATTTTGAGTCTTTAGTGTCATCTCCCCAAATTTCTTCCAGGAATTCCAAGTTTCTGAAGAAAACCCCGTGATCAGGAAATCTGGAGAGACAGAGCTCCTCACTAAATATAAGCATGTGTTGTAAATCTTTTCTCCTCTCTTGTCATCAATTTTGATCATTCATAAAAATAAGCAGATGGAATGATCCTTGGCCCCTTCCAGCCTTAAAAACAAGACACACTCCTCCTGAAAAAGGCTAGAGACCCCTGGGTGGTACAGTGGATGAAAGGGTCTTTGACACTGAGGTTCTAGTTAGATGTGCATTGGTGCTTGGTAACTCTGTGAAGACTGGAGTGGGGAATGATCAGTTTTCCAGATGTCTAGATCAGCTAATCATGCTGTTGGTACTAAGAAGCAGCAGGCATCCTTCTGGATGCAGGACTTGGCTCATCTGACCTGAATGTCGGAGGCCAGTTTCCACTCTGTAACAGCTGGAACTAAAGGCAATGGCAGAACCAATAAGGGCTTTCTGCAACCAGGTTCATTGGCTTTCTTGAGCCCCACCTTTTGAAGATCAGCTTTGTAGTTCACTTTGTGGCCGTCTCCCCATGACTTAAATTTTACTTCTCACAGCTGAGATATTGGCCAACAAACCAGAGAGAGAGAGACAGAGACAGAGGGTTGGGTATCATAAAATAAATGTTCAGTTTTAAAATGTCACCAGGTTCTGTTTTTATTTCTTAATTTAGTAAACAGGAGGAAAACAAACCCCACACCACCTCTGCGTTGTAATTCAAATCCTGTTGAGAAAGCAGCATGACCCGTTAAGCTCCAACTTTCCAACCACAGAAATTACTACCTCTACTTAATGATTATAATTTGTTATTCGTGTACAACCTCAGCAGATGAGTAAGTCCTAACATTCATACGGAGAGAAAATGGATTTGAAAACAGGATGGAGTGGGTGTTCGCAAAGGCCCAAAGAGCATCCCTGAAAACCAGGCTTTCCTAGAAACCCCCCGGGAGACATGACTAGCCTCACTTTAAATGCAAGTAAATGAGCTCCGATGGGGGGGG
>NW_022103901.1:42016824-42027732 GCF_000313985.2 Echinops telfairi | reverse complement strand
GAGCCACTTCATTTTCAAGGCCGTGACCTTCAGAAGCAGAGCCGCAGGCTTTTCTTCTGTGGGGTCAGAAAACCCAAAACCAAACACTGCCATTGGATGGATTCCAACTCCTAGCGACTCTTGTGACACCATAAACTTGCCCCTGTGAGTTTCTGAGACTGTAATTCACAATGAGTATAGAATGCCTGCTATTTCTCCCTTAGAGCAGCCGGTGGTTTCAAACTGTTGCCCTTGTGGTTAGCAGCCCAACATGTAACACTACATTCCATTGACATTCATTCACTAATATAATTATTTCAACATCAGGGGTGAAAGGACACAATTGCTGTCCCATTCTTGGAAGAAAAAGCCAAGACTCAAGGAAGCATGCTTGACTTTCTCCAGTCCACAGAGCACAGCCTGTGACCAAATATGAGCAGAAAACTCCAGGGTCCACACCCATAACCACCAGACGGTTTGGCCTCTCACACACTGGGAGTGCACGGGACACCCATGAGTACTGTGATGCTCAAGTTTATTTCTTGGGCACCACTCAGAAAGCTGAAAAGGGAATGTTTAAATCAAAACACAGGATTAACTGAGCCAGAGAAAATGAGGGCATCCACAAAGAATCCCGAGGGCCATAGCTTTCTGCTTGCTGAAGTCTCCTTCGGAATAAACCACTGCTTCTCCCACCTGGTGGTAGCTGGGGAAGCTAGGGATTGATGCTGTGTCACTTGCAGGCAGTGAGGGCTGTGAGCATCCGTTTGGGCTCCATGATGATGTGTTGAAGGATGGTTGGCACCTGCAGTAGGAATGGTATATGATTCACGTTGCATGATGTGTTTTGTCAGTTGAGGATGCTCAGATGTGGAGGCACTTCTAAAGTGCACATGGAAGCCAACATCTTGTTCTCATCCCTGACGCTATATGGGCGGTGGAAAGTTAAGAGTGGTGGCAAAGTAGGCAGAGAAGCTGCTGGGGGACACATATAAATTGGATTGGAATCAGGGAGCAGTTAGTCACTTGCTAGGCTGGAGGACCAGCTTCTTGCTCGGTGTATTCACATTCTCTCTCTTCAGCTGCTGAGCTTCTGCTGTGAGGTCTTCACGTGCGTTTGAAGATCTTCTCCATCAGCCTCTTATAACCTGACTGGCCGTCAATGCATCTTTCATTGCCGAACCACAGGAACTCGACTGAATGGCATAGCTAATATCTATCAGGCATATCTGGCAGACCTCAATCGATGACTCAAATTAACCCTAACTCAAGGGGCCCCCATCTGCATCAGAGTAGAACTGTACTCCCCAAGGTTGTCAATAGACGCTTTTTGGAAGTCAGTCACTAGACGTTTCTCGGGATGGACACAAGTCTCTAACCTTTTGGTTGGCAGTTAAATGTGTTAACTGTATGTGCTACCCGGAGACCCCTTATACCATCCAAGGTTGTCGTCCTTACCAGATACTACCTGGCAATTCAGTCTGTATGTGAGTGGGAGGGCAACCTATCCCTGCTCAGGGAACAGCCCAATGTGGCCCCCTGAGTGGAGGCAGGGGACAGGTAAATTCCAATTAGTGGAGCGAGAAGGATGTGGCCACCAGCTTCACAAATATTTTCATTACAGCTTATCTACCGAGTATTCTAATCAAATGGAGGTATCGTGGGTTATGTGTTGGATTGGTGGCCACAAGTTATCAGTTCAAAACCACGAGTCACTCCTCAGGAAAACATGAGGCTTCCTAGTCCTATCGGGATTGACGGTCTTGGAAATCCATGGGGCAATTCTACTTTGTCATAGAGGGACGCGCTGAGTCAGAATTGGCTCGATGGCAGTGAGTTTGGCTCTTTTGATATCAAACAACATGTGTGAAGGTGTGGCAAAGCTGGTGGGACTCACACAATCCATTTAGAGCAGTGGTTCTCAACCTTCCGAATGCCGCGACCCTTTAGCACAGTTCCTCATGCTGTGGTGACCCCCCCTAACGATAAAATTATTTTCGTTGCTACTTCATAAATGTAATTTTGCTGTTGTTATGAATTGTAATGTAAATCGCAATGTGTTTTCCGATGGTCTTAGGCGAACCCTGTGAAAGAGTCATTCGACCCACAGGTTGAGAAGCACTGGTTCAGATGATGTGTGCCAAATGATATCCTCATCATCCATTTCTACTCTGGAACCATGAACCTTCTCTTGTCCTCCCCACCCTCCTTCCTGCTGTGAATTCTTCTTTCTTTCCTTCCAGTACTCCTTCTTGTAACAGAATGTATTCATGTTTTATACAGGGAAGCTGCAGCCCCAAACTAGGTTGGGTTCATCCCAGAGAATGGTGACTTGTATGAGCCTATCTGATTTGCTGGTGGAGTGGGGGGCCTATGTGTGTTCATTAGTATAATAAAGCAAGTAGAAAATGGTGCTTCATAATCCATTGCTACATAACACAATTTCGTACAAATCAGTCGCCAAAAAATGAAAAAGAAGCAACTCTTTTAACAGGCTCGAGAGTCCAGAATATCTGGGCTTCCTTGAAAGGGCTGGAGAGGCCTCAGTTGGGACCATGTATCTGGAGGCTTGCATCTTCATCAGCAAGCATCTGCAGAACTAGAATCCAAGGTGACTATGTCACTCCCATGCCTGGTGCCAGGCAGGGCTGCAGGGCTTACCATGTTCTCCATCCACAGAGCTACCATGGGCTTCCTTACAGCATGGTGGCGGTTTCAGGGTATGCAGACATGACAGCTCACTCCCACCCCCTAGCCCCCCATGCAAGTCTTAGAAGAGACCAAGCGGCAGCAGCTGCGGCCCTTTAGGCTGGGCTCTTGGAAGCCACACAGCAGTCCTGCTGCCACACTGTCCTGATCGCACAGTCTGCTCAGGCTCAAAGTGGGATGAGACGATTTGAGGACATGAATACCAAACAGTGGGGTTCTTGGGGTTACAGGGACATATTTGAAAACTTTTTTTAGTTTGTGAATGCTGCTGGAATAGAAATAGCACAAGTGGGTGGCTTCAGAGAAGATAAATTTATTTTCTCACACCTCAGGAGGCCAGAAGTCCAAATTCGGGGCACCTGCTCTAAGGGAAAGTTCTGTGTCAGCTTTGGGATGGGGGGAGGCCTTTGACTCCGTGTCTGTTTTCTGGTTCCTTGATGATCTTCACACAGCATCAATCTGCCCCTGTTGGTGCCTCTGCTTAATCTCTCTATCTATGTGGCTCCCTTTACCACTCGGCAGTGATTAGGTTTAAGACACACCCAAGGTCAACAGTTCTAAACTTCCAGCCTCTCCGTGGGAGAAAGATGGTGCTTTCTACTCTCATGAAGATTTATAGTCTCCAAAACCCACAGGGAAATTCCACTGTTTCTTATAGGGTCGTTTCCTATAAGGTCACCGTGGTCAGAATCAACTTGATTCCAGTGAGTTTGGTGGTTTTATTTGTTTGTTTTGCATACCAAGATCTCATTTATGCAAAAAAGGAGACATCACATCCTCAGACCCATATATATACACACACACACACACACACACATTTTTTTTTAATTGAAGTAGACCGAATTCAATCCATAACAGAGATAAAACCCAACCAATCCCATTGTCATGAAGTCAATTCTTACTCGAAGTGACCCTACAGGACAGAGTAGGCCTGGCCCATAGGGCTTCCAACACTCTAATCTTTATGGAAGCAGACTGCCCCATCTTTCCCCTGTGCAGAATGTGTCCCAGCCATCAGTTAGCAGCACGGTGCCACACAGGGCCCCATAGCAGAGACTGTCACAAAGGAAATAAAGGACATAATCAGAAGGAGCCTATTGGCGACTCCAACCAGACCCAACCTCTCTCCTGGGTCGCCAGAAGGAGCAGAATCTAGGGGAACTCATTCAAGCAGAAGCGAGCAGGATGCTCTGTGCCCAGGTGGCAAATTAGGACTCAGGTGGGTGATGTTATTCACCTTCTGCCTGGTTTCACAGCCATACCATGTGGTTCTAGCACCTGAAGACTCCAAGTAACAAGGTGACCTTGGGAACAAGGCAGGGCATCACCCTTACCCTCCACGGGCCCAAGTGGCAGCAGAAACCACGTAGCCTGCAGAGACGATAAGCAGGAGCAAGCTGCACACTGGCCACAGACTAGTTAATGAGGGCAAATGAGACAACTACCGGAGGACCCCCACCCCCACCCCCAGCAGGAACAGGAGGGTAGCGTACTTGGGAGAGGCTTGATGTTCTTTGAGAGAAGTCAAAGCAAAGCTAGCAAAATGTGATTATCGGTATCTTATATAAGCTCGCTGGTAGGAACTGGTCTGTGAAGGTACAAATTATATTTCATAACGTTTTTAGTTCAAACTTTGTACTTAATGACCTCATCCTCAGGGGTTTAGCTTCTAATTGGGAAAATAAAATTAATATACATTAAATAATGGCTTCAGACCACATAAGAGCTGTCACCAGGGAGCCTGGCCACATGGCTCACCCATTAAATTTTATAGGAAGAAAGCCTGAGAAAGAAGAGGCTCTGAGAGATGGCATGAACAGCAGGGGCCTCTGGAAAGAAGGGATCGGAGCTCTGCTGTGGAAGTTGGTGACGATTCATTAGACAGAGGAAAAGGCAAGGAATGAAAGAAATTTCAAAATTAGAAATATTTGTAATGATTTTTAACACAAGATGTAATCATTTCCCCTTAAGATGGGGCTTTCTACTCCTGTGAAGAGTTACAGTCTCAGAAATCAGGGGGTGCTTCTACCCTGTCTATAGAGTCGCGATGAGTGAGCATCAACTGGATAGCAGTGAGGTTTGGGTTTGTTGGCTTGCTTTTGGTTTATGATATTAAAGATTTGCAGTGTTGCTGTAAATGGGTCTTAAATACTCAAAAGGCATTTCTGAGTAGTGATAGTAGTGAGTTATTTGTTGTTCTTTTTTAATTTTCCTGTAAGGAGCTTGGGTAGTGCTGTTGGGTAAGCATTTGACTATTAACTTCAAAGTCAGAGGTTCGAACCCACCAGCTTCTCTGTAGCTTTCAGCTCCCACAGATATTTAGAGCCTCAGAAACCTATGTAGGGTCACGTTGAGTCAAAATCAACTCAATAGCAGTGGTTTTATATACTTACAAAGGATCCTTGGTGACATTGTTGGCTGGATATTGGACCACTAACCTCAAATTGGTGGTTCAGACCTACCAGATGCTCTGCATGGAAAGATGAAGTAGTCTGTTCTCATAGAGATTTGCAGTTTCACAAACCCGAAATACACAGAGCTTCTATGAGTCAGCACTTGGTTTGTTATAAGAAGGTATTCTGGTGGTGCAGCAGTTAAGGTGCCTGTCAGCTAAATAAGGGATCAATGATTCCAGCCTACTAGACACTCGGCAGCAGAAGGATGTGGAAATCTGCATTCAGAAAGATGACAGCCTTGGAAACACTATAGGCAGTTCCACTCTGTCCCACAACACTGTAATTCTGAGCATGTAAATTTTTTCAGGAGTAGAAAGTTTCATCTTCCTAACCTAGGTGGTTTCAAATTGTTGACCTTAGCAGTCACCCCCAGGGGGTCTTTATCTTTTGGAATCAGCCCAAAGGCAGTGGACTTGGAGTTGGATTAAACTCTCTTAAGAAGCTCTGGTTGCTCAGTGGTTCAATGCTTGGCTGCCAGCTGAAAGGCTAGCAGTTCAGACCTATCAGCCACTCTGTGGGGAACAGATGAGGCCGTCTGCTTCTGTAAGAATTTACAGCCTTGGAAACCCCATGGGGCAGTTCTACTCTGTTCCTTAGAGTTGCTATGAGTCTGAATTGCCTTACTGGCGCTGTGTTTTTAAGTCAATGCCATTTCTTTCCTGAACTATTCAGCACATTCCTTCTGCACTCCAAGTGTGTTCAACATACCAGCCATAGATGCTAACAAACCCAAAGAACATCGTTACCCAATGGAACATAGTAAACACGGGTAAAACAATTTAGATCATTCTATTGTGCCTAAAAGAAGCCAGCATGAAAGCTGACCTGCAGGAGGTATCAGCAAGTATTTCTTCTCCTCCCTTTCTTCCAAAAGCCCTGGTGGCATAGTGCTTAAGCGCTGGTAACTGGGAGGTTCTTGGTCTGAACCCATCTGCTACTCCAAAGAAAAAAGGTGTGGCAGTCTGCTTCCATGAAATTTCAGTCTTGCAAAGCCTACAGAGCAATTCTACCTTGTCCTATGGGTTGCTATGAGTTGGAATAGATTAAATAGCAGCAAGGGTTTTTTGCCCTTTCTTTCAGGTCACTCTGCTACACAACTCTCAATTAAAATCCCACCAGATCTCCTTTGTGCCAGGTTTTCCACTTCCTCAGCTGCCCTGGGGAATCTGCATAAACAAATTTCAAATTGGAACAAATCCTTCCAGTCACACCAAAAGAACTGACTGGCCAGTTGACAGGATGCAGAAGAACACTGAAAGGTCTAGATGCAAGTACAGGAAATGATCAAACTCTGTATATTGTGTGGCACTTTCTACTCCCTGTGTCCTCTAATATGGGCCCTGGGGGCACTGTTGAATAAATGTGGCCTACTAACCGTGAAAATAAGGGTGTATAGCTATAGTCTTGGGAACCATAGATAGGGTCACCAGGAGTTTTTATTTTTCTATCCTCTATTGGAGTGTAATGTCAACATGCTCAGATAGTCACAGAAACGATGGAGACACATACCCACCCAGTGGTGCCTCAGAAGAAAGACCTGGAGATCTACTTCAGAACAATCAGTCATTGAAAACCCTATGGAGCACAGTGCTGCTGGGAAAACCAGGGAGACTCCACGTGTGAAGATCAGCTTGAAAGTAACTAGTAAATTATGGGGGGGGGGCGGGAAACAACAACTTAAGAGTAGTAGTTGTTACTATTATTGGTTTATTTTTTTCCCTCTTCCCAGATAATTTTTAACAACCCAAAGACCTGGAAGAAACTTTCGTAGTACAGTTGTTATTGCTTTTCATTGCTATCCATACGGCCTATATTTTCCAGAAGTAGATAGTCAGTTCCTTCTTCTGAGTCTGTCTTAATCTGGAACCTCCGAGGATGACGATGCTGGTATTTGAAATATTTCAAATATTAGTGGCATAGCTTCCAGCATGCAAGCCACTTCAGTATGACAAACTGACAGATGACTGGTGGAACTGTTAAGCATTTCATTTTATTGGATTCCCATGGAAGAATCAATTAAGAAAGTCAACCACATATTACACTGGGTGAATTTGTGGAACAGGGATTCTTTAAAGTGTTTAAAAGCAAAGATGTCTCTCTGAAGACTAAGGTGCACCTCACTCAAGCTATGGTATTTTAAATCACCTCATTTGCATGCAAAAGCTGGACACTGAATGAGGAAAATCACAGAAGAATTGATGCCCTTGAGTTATGATGTTGTCAAAAATATTGACATTATTACAGACTGCCAGAAAAATCTGTCTTGGAGGAAGTACAGTCAGAACACCCCTGAGAAGTGAGGATGGTAAAACTTCATCTCACATACCTTGGACATGTTATCAAGAAGGATCAGTCCCTGGAGAAATGCTTGGTGAAGTAGAGGTCAGTACAAAGGAAGAAGACCTTCAATGAGATTGCTTGACACAGTGGCTGCAACAATGAGCTCAAACAGCAGTGATTATGAAAATGGTGCAGGACTGGCAACAGTTAGTTCTGTTGTACAGAGGATCTCTGAGTCAGCAACGACTGGACAACACTGGAAAGCATAGTGACAACAATTGCTGTTCTCATGATCCTGGAGGTGCCGATGGTGTTCTCAGACACAATCCAAGGTCAAGTGACTTGTGTTTCCCTTCCCACCAACCACCTCTGTAAGGAGAAACTAGCAGAATTCTCTTTCTTTTCCCAAACCAACATCTTTGGTTCTTGTGACTTTATTTTTCTTCTTCTTCTTCTTTCATTCCCGTTATAATAGGAACTTCACAGTTCAATGGGTTTTGTAGCATATTTGGCAGAAAATGTAGTTTGACTGCAACTTGCTGTAGTAATAATAGCTATCATATATCAGTAGTTTACTACACACCGGGCACTTTGCCAAGTGTTCTGTATGTGTTATCTCATTTAATTCGCACAACAATTTTATGAGATCGGCCCTATTCCCTTTTTGCCTTGTAGGGAAGAGAAATTGTGATGCCAAGAGGTTAGTCAGTTCCCCTAGGGTCACAGAGGCAGGCGGTAGCAGAGTCCATTTTGAACTCTGGTCTCTGTGAATCCAAAAACAGTTCACCCAGGCTGGCTGGTGGGTGCCAATAATTAAATAAATGCTCCACTACTCACCAAACAGTTGGTAATTTAAACGTGCGCAGATGTGTGCTAGTAGACAAGACTTGAAAGATGCTTCCAAAAATTCTGTGCAGCAGTTGCACTCTGCACATTTGGATCACTGTGAGCTGGAATTGACTTGACTTGGTGACAATTAACAACATCCCGAACAATTACACCTAGGAGTTTCTGCATATAGGAGGCTGGGTCCTGCAGGAAGTACCATCACGTCCCCCTTCTCTTCCCATCAGGGTGATAACAGAACAGAGACTTCCAGAAAGACCATCACTGAGAATATTGACATTGTCTTAATACCAAGACCACCTGATAGAGTACCCCTGTCACCTGCTCTGAGTAAATAAGTTCAAGACAGCCTGGAGGGCTTGATTTCAGACAGAACAATATATTAGGAAGAAGGGCGTGCCATGTTTCTCAGCTTGTGGGATCTTTGAGCTAACAGCTGAGATGGAGCACAGACTATTTAGGTCCCTGGTTTTTCTCAACTCCTGACCTAACAGTGGGCACCACAGGGGTGAAAAAAATCACCAAACGCCTAGCAATCTGCTTCTGTACAGATGACAGGGAAGAAAGTCTGGGTGCCATTATGCTCAGTAACCCATGGGCTCTCATGAGCTGGAAATGACTCAGTGGAAAGAGGTACATTATTTGGACATAGACAATTTAGCACTGACACATCTCATAATCATTTAAAGCATTTCAAGTATCACAGAGCAAAATAAAATCAAGAGAAACAAAAGCCAACAACTGAAGATTAAACAAACCCAATGGAATACATAGAAGAAGAAGCCCTTGAACAGCCAGGAAAAGAATATATGAGAATGGTTATTGGGGCCATGCAAGAGATCTGGAGATCAATCTTGAAATCAAAGGGGGAAAAATGAGATAATAAGAACCTCACACCCCAAAGAAACTCAGAAACTAAGCAATGAGGTAGCAGAGATTTTTTTTTTAATACCATGGTATAAGAATTGAGCAATAGAATGCAAGAAAAGGAAAATAGAATCAGTGAACTTGAAGACATCACACCGACTTCAGCAAATGAGAGAAATAATCAAAGAAAACAAAATAAAAGAATCTGAACAAAGCCTGAGGATAAAGTGGGACACCAGGAAGAGAAATATACATATTTCATTGGAATACCAGAGCAGGAAGAAATAAACAAGTCTACAGATAAAATAGTAAAGTGATTCATGGAAGAAAATTTCCCCAATATCACAAAGGAGGAGATGATAATCATCCAAGAAGCCAAGAGAACACCAAATAGGCGAAAGCTCCACACACACACACACCCCACACACACACTACCAAAACACATCGAGACATATAGTAGTCCAATTAGCCAACTTAAAAGTAAAGGATAGAATCCTGAGAACAGTTATACAGGGAAAAAAAGTCATTTACATGGTAAACATATAAGAATAAGCTCAGACCTCTCCACAGAAACCAGGCAGGAAAGAAGAAAACGAAGCTACATCTTCCAAGATGAAAGACAAAAATTTTCCATCTAAGAATCCTAGATACAGCAAAGCCCTCTACCAAATAAAGAGAAATAGAAGTATTCTCAAACAAGGAAATTTTAGAAACTTTGTAAAAGCAAAATCAGCATTTCAAAAACTATGGACCAAATCTCTATAGTCAAAAAACCAACAACTGCAGCACACAAACATGAGACTACCACAGTGTAACAGTGTGTAACTACAACAGGATTCAACACACTGAAAACAATACCCAAACAATATATATCCAAATGGGAAATGAAGACATGAATGAACTCTCCACAGCCCCCTCACCCCTCCCCCAAAGAAGGAAAATACAAAACACAAACAATACGGTATGAGATGACAGTGTGTCAGTCTGGGTTGACTAGAGAAACAAATCCAGAGGCATTCATATGCCATGCATATAAGAAAGAGCCTTATATCAAAAAGTAATTTTATATTAAGAAAACATCGCAGCCCAGTCCAGATCAAGTCCATATGTCTCACATTAGCCCATATGGCCGAAACCAGTCTATAAATTCCTCTTCAGACTCAGGCAACACCTGCAATGACACTGCATGCAGGAAGATTACAGGGCAGTGGGTAGAAAATCTTGTGGATCTAGTGGCAGTGGAAGTATCTCAGCTCTGGCATGGGTCTCCACGTGACTTTTCCAGCTCCAGGACTCTGACTCCATCATAATGTCTCCATGTATGTTTTCAGCAGGAAAACGAAACAGAAAACGTGTGTGTGTCACCTCTAGGGAAGAACACTGGAGTTCCCAGAATCCTCAGCAGAAGGCCATACCCACATAGAGGCCTCATTGGCTATGACCTGATTGACAGGCTAGACTCTACCCCTTCGCCCAAGTTGACAATAGATTATGTAACTGCCATAGACAGCAAGTGATCTACATTTATAATTAATAACAATGTCAATGGACAAAGTGTACAAATCAAAAGACAAAGAGTAACAGACTGGATTAGTAAACAAGATCCATCAATCTGCTGCCTTCAAGAGACACACCTCAAACTCACAGTCAAAAAAATAAACAGAGTCAAAAGATGGGGAAAAAATTTTTTAAATCGTTTTATTAGGGGCTCATACAACTCTTATCACAATCCATACATACATCAATTGTGTAAAGCACATCTGTACATTCA
>NW_022103901.1:42006481-42016250 GCF_000313985.2 Echinops telfairi | reverse complement strand
TATGGTAAGATTTTTTGTTCTGATGATGCCTTATACCTGATCCCTTCGACACCTCATGATTGCATAGGCTGGTGTGCTTCTTCCATGTGGGCTTGGTTGCTTCTGAGCTTGATGGCCGCTTGTTTACCTTCAAGCCTTTAAGACCGCAGACGCTATACTTTTTGATAGCCAGGCACCATCAGCTTTCTTTGCCACATTTGCTTATGCACCCATTTGTCTTCAGTGATCCCTTTAACACCTCGTGATCACACAGGCTGATATGTTCTTCCATGTGGGCTTTGTTGCTTCTGAGCTAGACCCCAGACACTATATCTTTTGATAGCTGGGCACCATCACCTTTCTTCACCACATTTGCTTATTTACCCACTTTGTCTTCAGCAGTTGTGTCGGGAAAGTGAGCATCATAGAAAGATGGCGAAAAATTTACCAAATTAATGGCAATCAAAAAAAAAATCCAGCAGGGGTGGCAATATTAATCTCTGACATAATAGACTTTGCGGTAAATGACACAATGAGATACAAGAATGGTCATTAAGTAATGATCAAAGGATCAATAGACCAAGAAAACATAACTATAATAAACATATATATGTGCCTAATATTTCAAGGGTCTTTCATTGGACATATATATGTTTATTATAGTAATGTGGTCTTGGTCTACTGATCCTTTGATCATTACTTAATCCCCAATTTTTGTCTCACATTATGTCAAGACCATCAAAATACATCAACAAATGCTGGTTGGATTAGCTCCTAATAAAATGGTTTGGGAGAACATGGTTTTCCATCCTTGTCTTGACCATTGATGATGGTCAGCTTGTGACACTGCGGCTCTGGGAGGAGGACGGCAAAGCAAACCCTAGCTGTGGAGCTGCCTCGCAGAAGACAGAGAGCACCTTGGAACATCTCACCCCAGCAATGCAATACTCCACTGTGGAAAAGCCACATACCTCTTGCATGCAAATCAGTAGTTTGTGGCATGGCCCCCGTTAGATAACAAGAAAGTGCAGCCATTACCTAGTGTTTTTGTAATACAAATATTCAATATGAGTGGTGCTAAAGAAAATAAAATTTTCTCATACTAGTGCAGGTTTAAAGTCCAAAGACAGAGCATGGTTTTAGGGCAAACTCTTTCCCCGTCCTTAGCTCTGCTTGTTCCTGGGAGTTCCTTGGTGATCCTAGGCATTCCTGGTAGACAGGTCCTGAAATAGCAGCTGTTAATCCTCCTCACCCCATCTCCCTCAACTCTGTCTCTGTGCTGGGTCAGGTCTTATAACTCAGCAAGAAGTAGTGTAAAGCCAGATTGCCCTGTGACTGGTACCGCAATCTCGGTCAGGCTGTGGTTTCATGTTTCCTAGCACTGCAAAGTAGGATGTACCCAGAGACTGAGGCTAGCCAATCCGGGAGCAGCAAGAAAAGCCCAAACGCCGAGGGGAGGACTAACTTGCCAGCGCGGGAACTACACACAAAGGACCAGACGGCCAACCTACCTCAATGAGCCAATTGGTGGACTGACGGCGGGGTGGGAGGAAATGGGGAGGGGGCTGGGAATGCCCCGTTATGTACCTCCCAGATATATACTTAAGAATTTCTTTTGTTCAAGGCTCTAGCCCGAGATGGTGCTCGGTTAAGCACCTAAGGGTTGGAGCCCTGGCTTAAGCTTGCATAATAGAAGGGACTCTGTATAGCAGCCTTGTGTTTGATCTCGTTCCATTGAAAGGGAAATTGCTCCAAGTCCCTAACAGTAGGTTTAGGACCCATTCTCTGTCATGACATTATTACTGTAACAAAAGAAAAGTTCCACATGCAAGGGGTGAGATCTGTTCCTAAGAGTGTCTTTAAGTCAAAGACACTACAAGGTATGCCGGAACAGGTGCATATAATTCTTATTTAACATTGTTACTGCACAGTCAGTAGTTTGAACCCACCAGCCTCACCATAGGAGACAAAAGAATCTTTCTGCAGCCTGGGAAACCCAGTTTAGAAGCAGTTCTATAGGATCACTATGAGTAGGAATTTACTCACTGGGAGCGAGTTTAGAACATAATTTGTTTGGTCTGAGATGGGATGAGGTCCTTAGGGAATGTGGTTGTGGCACCATGAGTGAGTGCACTGAGTGTTGCCAGCCCTAGTGATGTCACTGCCTGTATGTTGTTTGTCCATATTGAGGGACATTGGGGAGTTTCTACTGTTTGAATTATGGGTAACATTGATAAGAGCAGTTGTGTAAAAGCTTTTATAAGAACAATTGTTTTCTATTATCATAGGTGTATACCAGCGTATATCATAGGTGTAAACCTTGTGACACAGTCTTTAAAGAACTCAGTTGCGAACTCAAAGGTCACAGTTTGAACCCACTAGCTGCTCCCCGGAAGAAAGAGGTGGCAGTTTGCTTCTGTACAGATTTGGGCTGGGTTTTCTAGAGAAGCCCAGCCAGTAGACTTGTATAGAGAGAAGGAGAGCTCTGGTGGAGTATTGGGTTACACAGTGGCCTGCTAACCACAAGGTCAGGAGTTTGAAAGCACCAGCCACTCCATGGAGAAAGATGAGGCTTTCTACTCCCATAGAGAATTAGTCTTGCAAACCCAACAAGGCAGCTATACTGTGTCCTGTAGGGCTGCTATGTGATACATCACTATAGAAGTGGGCAAATCCAAGTCCAAGGCATTCCAAGTTCCTGGTCAGATGTCAGGGCGGAGAGTCCTCCTGACTTGAGAAGCTGCAGGGGCCGATGGCTGGAGAGCAGCGAAAGAGCACGGTCTGGTGCCAATTAATCCAAGGGCAGCAGGGCAGAGGCAGGTCATGTTTGACTCCCAGGATCAACAGGCAACATGCAGGTGGTTGGCTCAGGTTCCAAGAACTGGAGGTCTGTGAGCCAGATGCAAGACCCAGAGGCAGCAAAAAACAAGTAAGAGTCTTCACAGTGTCTGATTATAGTGGAAGCAGACAACACTCCCAAAGTACCTTTTTTCCTACTGATTGCATTAGGGGCATCGTCTGTTTAAGGGTGTTGCATCCCACCATAATCTTCTTACAACTGATTGGCTACTTATAGTAGATCTCATTGTGGAAGTGATTGCATTTTGTTACAGCACATCCTCAGGAATTACTAGGTCTTAACTGCCAAACTATTGAGAATCCTAGCCCAGCCAAGTTGACACAAAATATTAACTATGACACAGCTTTGGAAGCCCCACAGGGCAGTTCTACTCTGTCCTATAGTGTCACTGTGAGTTGGAATCTACTAGACAGCAGTGAGTGTATATATATACATATATATTTTCATACGTGTATATGAAAATCCATATACAGTAACCAAGAAAATTCATAATACTTGGTTATATGACGACCGTGTTGAGGAACTTTCTTTGACAACTTTATGAGGAACTGCCAAATTTGTTCCACGGGGGCTGCACCATGTTTCATTCCCATTAGCAATGCATGATGCCCTCAGGTCCTCTACATCTTTCTTCACCAACACTTGTTCTCTGCCTTTTCCAATGACCACCATCCTAATGGTTGTAAAGTGGTATTTCGTTGTGGTTATGATTTGCATGTATAATTAGTAAAATTGAGCATCTCTTCATGTGCTTGTTATTCATGCTTATACTACACAAATGGCATGGGGCCACATCTGACCTTTGCTAGCCCCCTAACCTCATTGCAACCAGGCAGAAGTCAGACACGCCTCCCACCTCCATCTCTCTTTACCCTGTTCTACATTAACTGTTCTTCCCACAGCACTTTCTACTTTTCTACTAGGTTCATTACAATGGTCACCCAGAACTCACAGGTGGTACTCATGAGTATGGGGGTTATTGGGTAACTTCACATATTTGAACTATAGTGCTGGAGAAGAATGTTAAAAGTACCATGAACTGCTACAAGGACAAACTAATCTGCATCGGAAGAAGTACTTCCAGACTGCTCCTTAGAAACAAGAATGGTGAGACTTTGTCTTAGATACTTTGGACATGTTGTCAGGAGAGACCAGTCTTTAGAGAAGGACATTATGCTCGGTAAAGTAGAGGGGGGCAGTGAAAAGCAGGAAGGCCCTCAACAAGATGGATGGACACAGTGGCTGCAACAATGGGCTCAAGCACAGAAACAATTGTGAGGATGGTGTATGATCAGGCAGCGTTTCCTTCTGTTGTGTATAAGGTCACTATGGGGTGAACCTATTTGACGGCACCAACCACAACAACATCTAACAGGTTACGATTCCGGTGAGAAATCCTCAAGATACACTTGTTCAGTCAGGACCGTGGGAGTACAACAGGGGCTTCAGCACGAGCCGGGCCACATCCCCAGGCACTAGGCAAGATGGCACAAGGGAGGAGAGAAGGGCAGTAGCATCAATATCCCACCTGCCCACAGGAGTGCATTGTGTTGGTGTGTGCATGTACACCGGGAGTCATATGTGAGTGGGTCATTGTTTTGGGGCTACATATGTACCTTGCCACCTGCCTGTCAGGGTTCTCTGGTTCTTCTCTGTTGCTTTAATACTAGAGGCCATGTCAGCAATATTTGAAATACCTTCAGGGTCACCCATGGTGGACAGGTGTCAGCAGAGCGTCCAGAGGTAGAAAGTGTAGGAAGAAAGACCTGGAGAATGATTTCCAAACATTGCCCAGTGAACCCTATAGATCACAACAGAACAGGGCCTGAAGTCATGCTGAAAGATGAAGGCCTTAGGCAGGAAGGTGCTCCAAATACCCAGTGGCTACAAGCAGCGTCTTCGAGAACACAGAGCCAGAGTGAGCAACAGATTTTTCTGTTGTACATGGTGGCACCCCGAGTCAGATCTGACTCCGTGACAATGTATGAGAACAAAATATGTCAGTACCTTCATAGACATCTGTTTGCACGCTAATGTGTGTTTGGGTGTCTGCATGCCTGCAGGCCTAGGTGTATGTGTGTGATCTAGCGTATGTTACGGGGAGCATCACAGTGGTATCATTGTTTGGTGTATAATGATTAAGAACACTGTCTCTGAAGAGAAAGTATCCAAATTCGCACCTACCCTCTGTCACTGATGACACGTGTGGCCACAGGAAAGATATCTAATCTCGCAAAGCCTCCATTTATCTGTAAAACAGGGATCTCAAGACTAACTGGGAGTCCATGAGGAGTGCAAAAGTGTTATACACTCAGCTGGCTACTAATTGAATGATTGGAGTTTCGAGTGCAACCAGAGGTACCTCAGAAGAAAGGCCTGGCAATCTACTTCTGAAAAGTCAACCACTGAAAAACCCAATGGAGCTGCCTACCTGGAGTCAGGGTTAACTCTGCAGCAGCTGACAGCCAGAGCTGTGCCACTATGGCGTGAAGGTTCAATCACATTCCATGAGAGGTCTCATCACAATGCCTGACTCATAGTAATAATATTATCCAAAACTCTAACGCCTGCCCATCCCTAATCTCCTTTCTTTGATTTGTTTTTCTCCTCTGCCCTTGTTACCAACGAACAGCATCTTGGTAAAGTAGAGGGACAATGCAAAAGAGGAAAAGCCTCACTTCGATGAGTTGACATAGTGGCTGCAATAATGGGTTCTCATAAAGCAAAGATGGTACGGGACCGGGCAGCACATCATTCTGTTGCACACTGTCAGTCAGAAACAACTTGACAGCACGTAACAATAACAACAGAATTGCCTTATTCCTGCCAGCTGGGAGCCCCCACTAGACTGTATGTTCCACAAGAATTCAGAAACAATAATAACCAGACTACAGTTGGGTGGAGTAAGCCCATCTACAGGCAGCAACAACAGAATAAATTGGTGTCCTGGCCAGTTGTCACTTAAAAAAAAAAGAAGAAGAAATCACCCTCAGTGCAGTCTAGTGAATTCAGACTCCTGGCACCCTCACGTGTTAACAGAGGATAACTACATGGTAGAGGGTTTGCTTGGCCCTGGGGACAGATTGCTAGGCATTTCCTCCATGGCGCCAGCCTTTAGATTACGGCCCCACACAAATGATCTCGGCCACTCAGGGCTGGTGACTTAGGTCCACTTTAAATGTGTGTGCGGGGGTAGGGGGGTTTCCATTTCCTTTTATAACTTTCGTCTGGGTATTATTACCTTTGAGCTCTTGTGGAGCTGCTAGTCTAGTGTGGGGTGCCAGGAGGCAGGAATAATGAATAAGTAAAATGTTGTTTGTTGAGCAGCTTGGAATGCTAAGGAGCCTGCCTCAGTGGCACGGTGGTTAGAACACTCAGCTGCTAACTGATAAGATTGGTAGGTCTAACCAAGCAACCGGTTCATGGGAGAAAAATGTGTCAGCTTGCTTCCATAAGGATTTACAATCTTGGAAACCCAATGACATAGCTCTGCTCTATTCTATCGGGTCACTATGAGTTGGAATCAGCCCAACAGCAGATCAAGGACCTGGAACCCTATCCTGCCCAGTATAAGCTATATGACTTATAAGTTGATTGTGAGGATTAAGTGTTATTGTTATTGGGTGCCATCTAGTCAACTCTGACTCATAGGAATCTGATACATAACAGAAGGAAACACTGTCCAGCCCTGTATCACCCTTACAATTGCTTGAGCCTGTAGTTGAAGCCACTGTTTCAATCCATCACCTGGAGGCTCTTCTCTGGTTCATTGACCTTGTACTATGCATGCACGATGTTCTTTTCCAGAGACTGGTATCTATAGATAAGATACATGTGAGACAAGTATATGAGACAAAGTCTCAATATTCTCACTTGTAATACGCATGATAGATTTGTCTGTTCTTTTGGCAGTCCATGGTACTTTCAATATTCTTTGCCAGCATCATAATTCAAAACCATCGAAACGTCTCTGTCTTCTTTATTCATTGTCCAGCTTTCGCTTGTATATGAGGGGATTAAAAATATCATGGCTTGAGTCAGGCCCATCTTAGGATTTCAAATGACATCTTTAACATTTTAAATAGGTCTTGCACATCAGATGTGCCCAATGAAATGTATTAGTTAATTTCTTTTTTTTAAGTAATTAATCATTTTATTGGGGGCTCGTACAGCTGTTATAACAATCAATTTTATAAGTTGTATCAAGCACTTTTGTACATATGTTGCCATCATCCTTTTCAAAACATTTTCTTTCAACTTGAGCCCTGGTATCAGCTCATTTTCCCTCCTCCCTCCCCCCTCTCCTACCCTCATAGAACCATGATAAATTATAGGTTAATTTTATTTTATATCATTTTTAATAATGTTATTGGGGGCTCATACAACTAATCACAATCCATACATCAATCCATTGTGTCAAGCATATTTATACATTTGTTGCCCTCATCATTCTCAAAACATTTGCTTTCTACTTGAACCCGTGGTATCAGCTACCTATTTTTTCCACTATCTCCCTGCCACTCCCTCCCTCATGAATCCTTGATAATTTATAAATTATTATTTTGTCATGTCTTACACTGTCTGACATCTCCCTTCACCCACTTTCATGTTGTCCATCCCCCAGGGAGGGCGTTATATGTAGATCCTTGTAATCTGTTCCCCCTTTCTACCCGACCTTCCCTCCACCCCCCACCCCCAGTATCACCACTCTCACCACTGGTCCTGAAGGGTTCATCTGTCCTGGATTCCCTGTGTTTCCAGTTTCTGTCTGTAACAGTGTACATCCTCTGGTCTAGCCAGATTTGTAAGGTAGAATTGGGATCATGATAGTGGTGGAGAAGAAGCACTTAAGAATTGGGAAAAGTTGTTTGTTTCATTGTTGCTACCCTGCACCCTGACTGGCTCATCTCCTCCCTGTGGCTCTTCTGTAAGGGGATGTTTACAGATGGGTTTTGGGTCTCCACTCCGAACTTCCCCTCATTTTCAATAATATGGCATTTTGTTCTGTGATGCCAGATACCTGATCCCTTCAATACCTCGTCATCATACAGGCTGGTGTGCTTCTTCCATGTGGGTTTTGTTGCTTCTGAGTTAGATGGTCACTTATTTACCTTAAAGCCTTTAAGACCCCAGACGTTATATCTTTTGATAGCCGGGCATCATCAGCTTTCTTCACCACATTTGCTTATGCACCGTCTTTGTCTTCAGCTATCGTGCCGGAAAGGTGAGCATCATGGAATGCCAGTTTAATAGAACACAGTGTTCTTGCATTGAGGGAGAGTACTTGCGTGGAGGCCCAATATCCATCTGTGACCCTATAATATCCACTAAACCTATAAATATATGCTCATAGATCTATTTCCCTATCATCATATATAAATATATTTACATATGTACATGCCTGTATTTAGACCTCTATAAATGCCCTTTGCCTCCTAGTTCTTTCCTCTATTTCCTTTTACTTTCCTCTTGTCCCACTATCATGCTCAGCCTTTATTTGGGTTTCAATAATTCCTCTCGGTTACATTGCCCTTGATCAAGCCCTATCAGGCCTCTTGCACCCTCCTCATCACTGATTTTAGATCACTTGTTGTTCCCTTGTTCCTGAGTTTGTTAACAGCACATCCTTTCCCCCACCTCTCCCTTTCCCAGGTCCCCTTGGCACTGTCGGTCCCATTGTTTTCTCCTCCAGATTGTTCATCCAGCCTATCTTATCTAGATAGAACTGCAGAGATAATAATACGTACAAAAACAAGACAAAGGAAAACAAAGCAAGAAAAGAAAACAAAAAGCAATGACCAAAAAAAGAAAAGCTTGTAAATAGTTCAAGGTCTGTTTATTGACCTTTAGGAGTGTTTTCTGGTCGAGTCTGATGGGGTGCCACGCACTGGCCCCAAATTCTATTTTTGGTATTCCCTCAGGACTTCCTTGCTCTGCTTCCTTTGCTGTTCTGTTGCCCTTAGTGTTTTGCCTTGGTGTGGTGGTGTCATATCTGGTGCAATTCCCACACTATGTCTCCAGGGTTGTCCCCTGTAAGGCTATGGGTCAGTTAGCGATGCTGTGTCTCGTAGTGGGGCCAGCCATATGGTCCTTTCTGTACATTGGCTGCTCTGAGCAGGGATATCATCCTCAAAGCTTGGTTGGCCAGGATGTGCTCCACTCTCTCTTCCTCCCCCTTCATTTGCTCCCATGTGCTCTGATCAAACATGTCCCTCTCCCTGAGCTGTAGCTTCAGTGCTGTACTCTGAAGTAAATTTTTCTGGGGGAGGGTTAGCTGTCCACGTAGTTGGAATTGGGGCTGGCCCCTCAGACCTCTCTACTGGTTTCCTGCTTCATGCCAGTATGTTGCATTCACATCTTGGAGCACCGGGTTGAAGTCTGGTCCCTCTTTCCCTGTGGAGATATAAACAATACCCTCCCCTTCGATGGGGTAGTGCCCTGTTCTCCCCCTACCCATTCATTTTTAATTCCCACCACCACCACCACCCCCTTTTTAGTTGGCTACCATATATATTCCTGGAGTTGGCCTGGCCCCTGCCATTACTGCCTGGACCACACTCCAGGAATGTTTGTATACAGTAGCTTTTTCCCTATGCCCCTTTTGCATTTTTTTAAGCTTACCTCAGTGGATTCATGCTGAACTTGTCCTTCTGTTCTTGGCTTACTTTGTTTAGCATAATATCCTCCAGTTCTTGTCATGTGGCGATGTGCTTCATGTGTTCATCACAGCTTTTTAGGGATGCATAGTACTCCATTGTAGGTATGTACCACAATTTTTTAATCCATTCGTCTGTTGATAGAAATTTAGGTTGTATCCAATTCCTTGCAATTGTGAACTGTGCCACAATGAACATTGGAGCACAGATGTCTTGCCGTGGTTTGTTTGTTGCCTCTTCTAGGTATATGCCAAGTAGGGGGATTGCTGTGTCA
>NW_022103901.1:42000507-42002308 GCF_000313985.2 Echinops telfairi | reverse complement strand
ACATAGCTCTAAAGTTTTCTTCAGCTTCTCTGATGACCTTATTAGATTTTGGTTCATGCTTGTTAACATCTTGGCTGTTCTCTAGGTCACTGGTGTGGTTCTCTGCCTCTTCCCATCAATTGGCAAAGTCTGTTACAGGTTTTTGTTATCTCCTGTATTTCCCTTTGGTGTATGGACATTATCTCCTCTATCATTTCTTCCCTTTTCTGTATTTTCCCTCATATCCTGTATGACTCCAAACAACATTCTGAAATTTTCTTACTGTGGCAGATAAATGTCTGCTTCTTCTATGTACATTGTTAGGTTAAGGACATCTTTTGCCATTGCCTTTTGTTTCTCCTGTTTTTTTTCGCTGAGGTCATTCAGGCTGATTGCTGTTTGAGTTGTGCTGTTTTAGAGGAGCCAATTATTCAGGGAGTTGAAGAGCACTAGCTTTCTCTGGGAGACTCATAGGAATGCTTCGTTCAACTGCCTGCAGCTAATTTCACTGTGGAATTGGCCTTCCACTTTATCCTTCTGTGGCTTTACTCTATTCCTAGTCAACCACTATTCTGTTATTTGCAGGGCAAGTTAGATGGTCCTCTCAGGGGATGCTGGTTGAGTTGTGTGGACCCACCAGGATGGTGCTGTACTGGATGATCGCACAAGAAGTCATGATGGTGTGGCCCATGGCAGCTTGGGACCCTACAGAGGGTGTGTAAGGATGCCCACTGCAACAGAAGTGCCATAGATGGCTGGTGGGTTGCCTGCTTTGGTGTAGAGGACCGTGAATGGTGAGCAGAAATTCCCTCATCAAGTAGATCGCTGTGGAGGTTGGGCAAAGGTTCCTGCAGCAGCGTGGAAGGTTGGTGAGTGTTAGCCACGCCGCCTTAGGCCGTGTGAGGCAATACAGCAGGCGGGAGTAATTTCCTTCAGTCTATTGGGACCACAGAGGACAGATAGGAGCTCCCCCAGCTAAGCAGATAGGATTTCCCTGGAAGAAGGTGGGCAGGATTTCCTCAGCCAAGAGTTAAGCACTGCAAAGGGTAGGTGGGCAGAATTTCCCCTGGAAGAAGTTGGGCGGGATATCCCTTGGAGAAGGGTGGGTGAGCTTTCCCCAGCCTTGGTTCCACTGCAGAGGGTGGAGTGCTCCCAGCTGGGTGGAGGGAAGACGTAAATGCCCTAGGGTAAGGAGAGTGGTCTGGAGGTCAGCAGTGGTGTGTGAGAGAAAAGGGAAAATAAAGAGCAATAAAAGTGAGAGAAAAAAAACCCCAACAAACTAAGCCTGCTGAGACTGTGGGTGGATAGAGAGAAGAGGAGGAAACAAAGTAACAAAATAGCTGAGCCCCAATCCCTGACCGTGGGGCTGGAAATATTTAATCCCTGCTCCGAGGGGGTGGTAAGCTCTGGTTGTGTTGAGATAAAGCCCCTGTGCGGGCTCAAAATGATCCCATCTCCAGCCATGCCAGTGACAGGGCTAAGGTCAAACCCTAGCCAGTCTCCACTGTAGTAAGCAAAAAAGCCCCTAGCCCTTTAAAACCTGGTAAATCTGTGTCTGCTTATCTTTATGATGCTCCTCCTGTGACCTAGCAGTATGAATTTCTCTCTTAGTAACTCTCCTACGCTGATTTCTAAGAAGTCCCTCTAGAATGTGTTACTCAGTCACCATCTTCCCAGAAGTCTCCTTAGTTATATTCTTGAGTGCTACTCTCATGAACATTGATTGTGAATCCAAATAAAATGCAATCTTGACCATTACAAACTTTTCTTCATTTTTCATGTTTCTTATTGGTTAAGTTATATGGGTTTTTGTTTTCCTTAC
>NW_022103901.1:41997975-41999703 GCF_000313985.2 Echinops telfairi | reverse complement strand
TATCCTTCTGGTCACTCACGATACAGAAGAAGCTGGTAGAAAATTTGACCCAAGAGGAATTTTCATAAAGAACCCTAAAAACTAGAATAATGATATTTAAAAAATGAAATGAGAGAGAGAAGCTTGCAACAAATAGCCTGCTAGAAACAGCATGATACCCTTTACTCACTATAGAAAGTTAAAGAATAATATCTCTTTCCTAGGAAGGGGCATGCAGTCCTTGATAAGCTTTTCCAAAGTTTAACCTATAAATCCCATCTGCTCCTTGCAAAAGGGAAACATCATTTCATGGCAGTGCTTTTCTGTGAAGACATGGAATACATGATAAAATATTTGTGTGATATAGCAGTATAAAGACTGGAAAATAAAACACCCAACGCATCTGCTCCTCATACCAATTCCATTACCATCATTTGTCTATCAATTTGTTTTAAAGTGATAGCTTCTGTGTTGCTGTGTCTTGTGGGTTGTGACATGTTGGAAGTGATGTCACTGGTATTTCAAATGCCAGCAGGGTCACTCAAAGTGAACAGGTTTCAGCAGAGCTTTCAGACAGAGAACAGACTACAAAGAAGGAATAAGCTGTCCATTTCTGATGAATTAGCCACTGAAAACATGTGGACAGCAGTGAAACATCAGATGGTGAAAAATATCATGAAAAAAAGTAGAATATCATCAAAGATAATGTCAGAAATAAGCCCATCACATCAGAAGGCATTCAAATCATGACCGAGGAAGAGCTGCGATCTCAAAGTAGAGTTGACCATAATGACATGGATGAAGTAAAGCCTGTAGGACTGAAGCTTTCGGGACCTTCATTTGCTGATGGGGCACAACTCAATGAGAAGAAACAGCTGCAAACATCAATAAATAATTGGAACAAGTACAAAGTATGAATCTCAAAAAATTGGATGTTGTAAAAAATGAAATGGAGCACATTAAAGTTCGAGACATTCTAGACATCAGTGAGCTGAAATTGGTTGATATTGGCCATTTTGATTTGGTAAAAAAAATCACATGGTCTATGATCTTCAGAATAGACCAATCAAGAGCAATGGTGTTGCATTCATCATTGTAAATGACATTTCAGGCTTCTATCTTGAAGTACAATTCTGTCTGTAATAGGATAATACCTATCCACATACATGGAAATACACTCAATCCAACTATTATTCAAATGTATACATTAACCATTAAAATTGGAATGAAGAAATTTAAGAATTTTCCAATCCCCTTTGATCAGAAATTGATCAAAAATCAAGATGCACTGATAATTGTTGACATTTGGAATGTAAAAGTTGGAATCAAAGAGGAATGAACAGTAGTAAGAAGAAAACATTGCCTTTGTGATAGAAATAAGGCTGGAGGTCACATGATAGAACTTTGCAAACCAATAACTTCATCACAAATCCCTTTTCTCAGCACACAAATAACAACTATACACTTGGACTTCTCAAAATGTAATACACAAAATCAAATTGTCCACATCTATAGGAAGAGATGATGGAGAAGCTCAATACCAGCAGCTAAAACTAGGGCAGGGGCTGACTATGGAACAGACCATTAATTGTTCATATGCAAGTTCTGACTAAAGTTTAAGAAAATTATAATAAACCCACAAGAGCCAAAATACTACCTGGAGTATAACCCACCTGAATTTTGAGGAGACAATTTCAGGGACATATTTGATGCATTGAACAGTAATGACAGAAGCCCTGATGAACTGTG
>NW_022103901.1:41990337-41996853 GCF_000313985.2 Echinops telfairi | reverse complement strand
TGACAAGAAATTTGGAGGACAGCTCCCTGCTCCACTGACTGGAAGAAATCCATATTTGTACCCATTTCAAGGAAAGATGACTCCACAGAATGCACAAATCATAGAGCAACATTACTTATATCACATTCAAGTAAAATTCTGCTGAAGATCATTCAACAATGCGTGCAGCAGTACATTAACAAGGAGCTGCTAAAAATCCAGGCCAGATTCAGAAGAGAACGTGGGACCAGGGATATTATTGCTAATGTCAAATGGATCTTGGCTGAAAGCAGAGAATACCAGAAAGATATTTATTTGTATTTTATTTACTTTGCAAAAGTATTCAACTGTGTGGATCATAATAAGCTATGGATAGCACTGAGAAGATTGGAAATTCTAGAGCACTTAATTATGCTCACGCGGAACCTATACAAAGATCAAGAGGAAGTTATGCAAACAGAACAAAGGAATACTACATTGTTTAAAATCAGGAAAAATGTGCATCAGAGTGGTATCATCTCACAATACTTATCCAGTCTGTATTCTGAGCAAATAGGGAAGCTAGAATATATGAAGCATCAGGATTGGAGGAAGGCTTAGAAACAAGTTGTGATATGCAGGTGATGCAACATTGCTTGCTGAACCCAAGGGATGAAGATCAAGGATTGCAATCTTCAATATGGATTATATCTTAATGTAAAGAAAACAAAAATCCTCACAACTGTACTAATTGGTAACATCATGATAAAAGGAGAAAATATTGAATTTGTCAAGGATTTCATCATGTTTGGATCCATAAGCAATGCTCATGGGAGCATCAGTCCAGAGAGAAAATGACACATTGCATTGGGTAAATCTGCTAAGCAAGATCTCTTTGAAATATTGAAGAGTAAGGATATCACTTTGAGGACTAAGGTGTTTCTGATCTGATTCATAGTATTTTCAATCACCTCATGTATATGTGATCGTTGGACATTGAATAAGGAAGAGTGAAGAAGAAACAATACATTTGAGTTATTGTGTTGGCAAATAATTTTTCAAGTACTGTGGACCACCAAAAGAGATGAAAAAAATCTGTCTTGGAAGAAGAACAGCCAGGATGCTCCTTAAAAGCAAGGATGGTTCGAACACGTACTTTAAACATGTTATCAGGAGAGACCAGACCCTGGAAAAGGATGTCATGCTTGGTCAAATAGAGGGGCAGCAAAAAATAGAAAGATCTTTGACAAGATGAATTGACACAGTGACTGCAATGGGCTCGAACTTAAGAACAATTGTGAAGATGGTGAAGCATCTAGAAGTGTTTCTTTCTGGTGTAAATAACATCACTATGAATTTGAACCAACTAGACATTCCCTAACAACAACCACCAGAGGAGTTACTGCAATAAATCACAGGAGTATAATCACCCAGGGTATGTTTCTACATGTATTTACAGGTATTTCCAAAACAACCCATGGAAAAGTATATGCTTAGTATCAGTCCTATGACATGTGCAGTGCTAGACAGTGGGTGAGTGAAGGAACATTCATCCTAGTCAAGGAGATAAATTACAAGTGAATAAATATATACAACCAAGCAGTGAAAAAAGAATAATGAGGTGTAGTTGGGGTATAGTGATGGGGCACAAGGATTCAGAAAAGATTTCTTTAAGGAGGTGGCACTGGAACAGATTTAATGAAAGCCACATTTAATGAAAATGAAATGAAAGCCACATATCCTTAGAATGAAGATTCTAGGCAGCGGCAAAGATCCTGGGGCAGCAATTAGCTTAGGGTGCCCACAGACAAAAGCCAAAAGCAGTGTTAGTAAAGCAAGATACACAGGGTCACAGGGAGTGAAAAGGAAATAACAACAGCTAGGTCACCACCTGCCAGACCAGGTGGGGAGTGAGGAGTCACAGTGGGGTCTGGATGCACTGAGAAGGCACCAGATGATGTGCTGTACATCTACTTACACGGTTGCTGTTCTATATGACAGAGTATTGTACTGTGACTTCTTCCTGCTGTTTATGTTTACTTGTATCTGTACTATGTTTTATTGGTCTCTTATCAACATCACTGATTCCAATTTCACACTATTAGTTCATGGAGGACCTGAGGACAGGGAGGTTGAATGAGCCAATGCAAAGAAGATGCAAACAGATACAACACAAATGATGCCAGGTATAGTGGGCGTCATCATGACAGACACTGGTTAGGCCTACAAGAAAGCCAATTGGGATGTGGAGCAAACATATTAGAACTTCTAATTACATTTATTTTTACTTTAAAATTAAGGATCTTAAGCTTTGCTAATATTTTGTAATTGAGTTGACAGTAGGCTGAGTGCAATGTGCAAATAAATATGTATATATTTTGGTCTATAATCAAGAATTTTGCCTGATAGGGATGAGACACTTAGTAAGATTGTTTATATGTGAATATATATGCTTGGAAATAAGTTACATACTCTGTTGTTAGAAAGAAAATGTACCAGAATAGATAAATAAATTATCAGATGTTTACATAATGGGATATAGTTAGTTAGATATTCCGTATGTGGTGACCTCATATAAACAAAATGAAGCATTGATTAGGCCTGCATAATCTACCTGATCAGATTTTGGTCACCACAGTATTTGTATTGACTGGCTTTTGATATAGATTACCATGCCTTTATTTATTATCCATCTTAGTCTGGAAATACTATACACAAACCTCCATTGACAGATGTGTAGTGGTTGCACATGAAGAGCATAGATGATAATTTAACACATTTATGCAGTTTAATATTGCCTGACCCCTAGTTCAATGGAACCAGCATCTTTGGGGGTGGAAACCTAGCCTAGGCACTATTAAAAAATTCCCCTACCATCTTAACCTAGCATCTTCAACAACTAGAACAAGAGCAACAAAGTAAACCTTCAACTACCAGGAGAAAAGAAATCATAAAAATTAAGACAGAAATAAATGAATTAGAAAACAGACACACAATAGAAAAAAATCAACAAGAATTTGGTTCTCTGGATGTATTAAGAAAATTGACATACCATTGACTTACCTAACCAAGAAAAAGGAGTAAAGATGCAAATATCAAGAATAAGAGATAAAAAGAGTGATATCACTGCCGAACCAAATGAAATTTTTAAAATAACACATTATTATGAAAGATCATATTCAAACAGATAAAATGAACAAACTTATAGAAACACTCTCTACCCAGATTAATGTAGACTGACACAGAAAATCTCAACCAAAGAAACTAGACCAGGTCAGGTCATTAAAACTTCCAACAAATAAACAAGAATTCAGGGTCAGGTGGGTTCATCGGGGAATTCTACCAAATAATCAGAGAAGAGCTGACACCAATTCTACACAAACTATTCCAGAATACAAAAAAGGGCGCAAACTCTCAAATTCATTTTATGAAACTAGTATATACTTGATACCAACCTTGAAAAGCTAGGACACCAAAGACAGAAAACCACAGACCAATATCCCTTATTAACATAGACACAACTATTCTCAACAAAACCCTTGCCAATAGAATCCAGAAATATCTAAAACAAACAAAAAAACCATACTCCACAATCAAGTGGTACGCATACCAGGTACACAGAATAGTTCAACATTAGAATAACAAGCGATGTAATCCACTGTTATAAACAAAACAAAATAGAAGAGCCATATGATAATATCAATTGAGGCAGGAAAGTAATTTGACAATATCCAATAACTATTACTGATGAAAACACTCACAACATAAGAATTAAAAAGAAATTTCTCAAGCGATAAAGACCATATATTAAAAACCAATGACTAACATCTCATTCAATTAGGAAAAACTGAAAGCATTCCCCTTTTGACTGGGAACCAGACAAGGATGCCTCTATATCACCACACTTATTTAATCTTGTGCTGGAAATTTTAGCCATTAAAGAACAAAAAGATATCAAGAGAACACAACTGGGCAAAGAAGTGAAACTCTCGCTATTCACAGATAATATGATTTTAAATGTATAAAACCCCAAAGACTCAAATAATTGGGTAAAAAATGGAAAGACTCAGTAACAGAATCTCAGGATACAAGACTAACAAACAAAAATCAGCTGGATTCTTGTATAATAACTGTGTGAGTCTGGGTACTTTAGAGAAACAAATCCACAGAAACTCATGTATAAGAAAGCGTTTTATATAAAGGTTAAGTGCGCATCAAGAAAACATCCCAACCCAGTGCTGCCGAAGCCCACAAGTCCAACATTAACCCCTTAACCCATATGTCCAACACCAATCCACTAAGTCCTCCTCCATCTCACAAAACACACACTATGACACCAACTGCAGGAGGAAAGCTGAATCAGTGAATGTGTAAGCATCTCAGAGCTGGCAGGGGTCTCCACGCGGCTGCTCCAGCACCCAGGGCTGCATCGGGTAGGTCCATGCAGCTTCTCCTTGGGGATGTCTTGCAGGAAGTCAACCTTGCAAGCTGAAGCAGGGAACTGGCTAAGGCAGCTGCACCCTGGTACCACCATCAGAAAGCAAGATACCCAAGAACTAGAAAGGCGAGGCTCACCAAGCCATTTATCCCTCTGCCATTCAATTAACCCCACATGTGTTTATCAGTCAGGTTGGCACAATAAACTAACTCAATAACAAAGAGTGTTCTGAAAAAGAAATAAAAAACTACACCATTTACAATAATTGTTAAGAAATGTTAGATATTTGAGAACAAATCTATCCAGAGAAACAAAAGACTTGTCTGAAGAAAACCACAGAACATTACTACAAGAAACCCAAGGAGACCTATATAAATGGGAAAATATTCCATGTTCACAAAGGCAAGACCTAGAATTGTGAAAATGCCAACACAATCCAAAGCAATCTACAAATACAATGCAATTCCAGTCCAAATCCCAACTTTACTCTTTAAAGAAATGGAAAAGCCTGTTCCCAAATTCATATGAAGAGGGCAGAATTCCAGGATGACCAAAGAACTCCTTAAAAAGAATAACAATGTAGGGGGCTTTTTCACTCCCTAACCTCAAAACCTATTGCAACGCTACAGCAGTCAAAACAAATAGCCTGGTCCTGGTACAACGATAGCGACACAGACCAAAGTAACAGAAGAGAGGGTCAACAACAGGTTCGTCCAGCTACAGACAATGGCACTTTGACAAAGGGCCAGAAGACATTAAAAGGGACAGAGATAGTCTGCCCAGCAAATGGATGTGTAGAAGATTGAAACAGGATCCTTACCTCACCCCATGTACAAGAATCAATTCAAGACCTATATGTGAAGTCCAAAGCCATAAAGATTACCAATGAGAAAATGGGGACAAACTTAAGGGTATAGACATTCTATCAAACATAATGAAGGAAGTACACACAGTAAAAGATGAAATAAATGAGTGAGACTTAATAAAAACAGGACACTTATGTGCACCAAAGGCTTCACCAAAAGGGTAAAAAGAGAGCCCATGGATTGGGGGTGGGGTGGGGGGAGTAAAATCTTTACTAATGAAATGACAGACAAGGGATTTATCTCAAAAATCTATATTGTTGCTGTTAGGTGGCGCTGAATTGGTTCCAACTCATAGTGGCCCGAAGTACAACGGAAAGAAACGCATCCCTATCCTGTGCCATTCTCACAATTGTTTCACTGTTTGAGCCCAGGGATGTAGCCACTGTGTGACCCATCTTGTTAAAGATTTTTGTCTTTTTTCGCTACCCTATTACTTCACCAAGCATTATGGCCTTCTCAGGGGACTGGTCTCTCCTGATAACATGTCCAAAGTGTGTGAGACTAGGGGAGGATAATGAGGGAAGGTGACACAAGGGATTAGGGTGTTGACAGGTGTTGACTTGGGTGAAAGATAAGAGCGAGGATCACAAGAAGGGGAAGAGAAATCAGAGGAGGGCAAGTAGGACATGGGTAGGGGGTGGTGAGGGGTTTGAACTGTTGACTGTAGACCTGATAGTATGAAAAGTAAATCCTCACTTAATTCATAATAAAAGGAGAAGATAGATCATACCTGAACCCTGGAACGGGAGAGCACCTGATTTTGGTATCATTTGTCAAGGACAAAGGAGACTCTTTCCCCAGATGGCTAGCAAAGGAACAAAACCTTGGCTAATCCAAGCCTGGCTTGGGACCGACTAGACATCCAGAGGAGATGGCTTCTTTCTGGAGACCTCTGGCCCAGGTACTACAGCCTTGTTGTGATTCCAGTCCTGGGTGTGATGTGAAGCAACAAAATCCCGTGAATGTCTTGGCACTTCAATGGTAAACCATATGAATCAATGGTTGCTAACTGGAGACCCTTGCAAGTTTTCATGGCACACAAGATGCAGGTACAGCCTCAGGTGGGTGGAGCCCCATTATTCCTCAGATTTCCACTAGCCTGTAAAGATAAGGCATGGAGTTGGACTTTAGGTGATGTGTAGATTATAAGTGATATGATATTCTTGTATTTCCAAATTTCTGAACTAAGGTTCATACTTGCTATTCCTGTGTTGCCACTGCTAACACACATGCTCAAAGCTGGACAAGACCTTA
>NW_022103901.1:41986564-41989203 GCF_000313985.2 Echinops telfairi | reverse complement strand
CTTATATGCATATGTGTGTCTGAATTTGTTTCTCTAGTCCACCCGGACTAACACATCTGGCTTCTCACTGGTTGGGAAAATCTTCTTACAAAATTGTCCTCATCATTGCACCTATGTTGTGCCCACTACTTAGATATGACTGAGTAGAAATGGTTTTGGTTGTATGAACCCAGTTTTAAGGGCTGGGTGACTGACCTGTTTGACCCAGGACACTGGAATCATTGAAGCTCAGTAGAAAATTGTCCATGGGGGTGGGATTGATAGGGGCTTTTCAGAATTACAAGTGATTGCAGCCACTGATAATATAGGGCTGGATTAGGGCTAGGGGCGATTGACCTCAAACATTGCAGGATACCCACTATGGGTAAGGGCTTATCAGAAGACCCATATTCCAGCCCCAATTCTCGGGAAGGAAACTGAATCAGTGTCTGTACACACATATCTAACTCTTTGGGGAAGAGTTTTCATCTTCCCATCCCATTCCGCCTGCTTTAGTATTGACAGTCATCTTTCCTTTCCAAATGACGCAAAATTAGAAGACAGGTCAACAGATTCAGGGTTCATATCATTAAGAATGAAGATAACTTGACCAAATTATTTCGCTTTTCTGTGTCTTGGATTCCTATTCTGAATATGGGTACAATGCAAATACTTTCCTCTTATTGCGAGGATTGAATGGGATGATGCTGTGTAGCATCTAACAGAGTACGCGAGGTTAATAAATGGTATCACCCTGCCTGCTTGTTTTATGTCTTCTGTTTGCCCGAGTTCTGATCCTGGATGCCTGGGACCATAGAGTAATCTTGCTATCATTCCTGGAATCAAGTACTCAAAAACTCCAACTCTCACTGCCATCATGTCCATGCTTATAGTGACCCTGTAAGACAGGGTAGAACTGTCCCTATGGGTTTCTGAGATTGTGACTCTACGTGGGAGTAGAAAGCCATGTCTTTCTCCCTGGCAGTAGCTGGTGTTCTTGAACTGCTGACCTTGCAGTTAGCAGCCCAGTGCATAACCACTTCTCCACCAGGAACCCTCAGCATTCAGTAACCACTTAACAAATACATGGTAGCTACAAAAAGTACAATGGTAACAAAAAATATAAGGTTTAGCAAATGCATATAGAGAAGCACTCAGGTGATATCTGGCATTTCCTTCTATGACAGATTTTTTTATTTGTTATTCTTCTGGCAGTCCATGGTATATTTAATATTTTTTGCCAACACCATAATTAAAAGGCATCAGTTCTTCCGTCTTCCTTATTCACATAGATGCATAGAAGACAATTGGAACCCGTGGCTTCTGTCAGGTGCACCACAGTCCTCAAAGTGACATCTTTGCTTTTAAACATTAAAGAGACCTTTTGCAGTGGGTTTGTCTAATGCAATAATACATCCGTTGATTTCTTAACTGCTGCTTCCCTAAGAGTTGATTGCGCATCCAAGCAAAATAAAATCCTGGACAACATCAATCTGTTTCACACTTACCGTGATGCTGCCCATTGGCCAGTTGTGTGGATTGTGTTTTCTGTTGAGATGTAATCCGCAGTGAAAGCGATGGTCTTTGCTCTTCATCAGATAGTACTTCAAGGCTTCTTCAAGCAAGGTCATGTAATCAGCCGATCTAAGGTGGTTAATGAGCCTCCCTCCAATTCTAAGGTTGTGTTCTTCTTCACACAGCCTGGCTTCTCAAAATATTTGCTTAGCATACATAGTGAATAAATATAGTAAAAGGAAGTAACCTGGATTTTGAACCTTGTTCTGTTCGAACAACTGCTTCTTGGTCTATGTATAGGTTCTACAGGAGCATAATTCGGCGTTCTGAAATTCCCGTTCTTCGTAGTAGTATCCATAATTTATTGTGATTCATACAATTAAATGCCTTTGCATAGTTATTGAAGCACAAGTAAACATTTTTTCTGGTATTCTCTCCTTTCAGCAATGATACCCTTGCTCCCTGTCCTTTTCTGAGTCTGGCTTGAATTTCTGGCAGCCTCCTATCAATGTACAGGTGCAGCCACTTTTAAATTATCTCCGGTTCACCTGAATGTGATCTTAATGTTATTGGTCCATAGTTCCCATATTCTATTGGGTCACCTTTCTTTAGAATGAGGATAGATATGGAACTTTTCCAATCAATTGGCAAATATACGAGCTTCCAGCATTTCACCTGTTGATATTGGGTCAGTTCCTAGAGCCTTGCTTTTTGCCAATGCCTTCAGGGCAGCTTGGACTTTTTCCTACAGTACCATCAGTTCTCAATCACATGCTGCCTCCGTTTTGTTTTTTGGTATGGTGAATCTGTGTATCGCTTTCATCTTCTTTTAAATGTTCTCCCATCTTCTATAATCTTGCCCAGAGAATCATTCAATGTTTCAACTTGAGGATTGAACTTTTCTTCAGTTCTTTCAGCTTAAGAAATTCCAGGTGTGTGCTTCTGTTTGTTTCTTTAGCTCTGTGTGTACATTTCATTATAACAATCTGAATTCTTGGTATTAGGCGCATCCAGCTGGTTCTAACTATAACAGAATGAAATGCCACCGAGTCTGGCACCATCGTCACACTGGTTGTTAGGTTTTACCCCATCGTTGCACTGGGTCAATGCATCTGGTCAAAGTCTTCCTCTTTTGCATTGCCCTT
>NW_022103901.1:41983667-41985344 GCF_000313985.2 Echinops telfairi | reverse complement strand
CTTGTGGATCCAATGGAGGTGGAAGCATCTCCAGCTCTCTGGCTGCTATCAGCATGGCTCCATGTGGCTTGTCATCAGGAATGTGAAGCAGAGTGAAAGTGTGGTCCTCTCAGGAGAAAAAGAGGGAGCTTCCAGAATCCTCCTGGTGGATGTTGCCTTGTGAACATTTTTTGGTATTCTCAGTTTTAAACGAAGATCCATCTGGCATTAGCAATGATGTCCCTTCTTCTATGTCCTCTTCTGAATTGCACCTGTATTTCTGGAAGATTCCTATCAATGTACTACTGACACCAGGTACAGAGATGTTGGGTGAAGCAGAGAGAATGATGAAAGGGTAAATGTGTCCACAAGACACCTAGCCCTTACTACCAGCAGACCAAGCCAATCTCATGGCAGACTTGAGTGGCCTCTTAAGTTCCCAGGGGCATGCCCCCATACAATGGACCCCAGACTGCCATGCAGCCTTCTCATGCCTCAGCAGGCAAGTGCCCCTCAGGAGGCATGAGTGTCATATGCCCTGGGCTAGGATACTTGCCTTGTATCTCAACCAAAGCACCAGTTGATTTCGCACCTCAGCCCCCTCTTGACCTGCCCCACCTCCAGCCAGCACCCCATTTAGAATACCCTTGGCCAATCAGAGTAATAGTTTGCCCTCTGATAAGGCTTGCATCCCACCACTCTCCCTAGGCCATCCCAACAGATGCCTTTTCCTCCTGGAAGGTGCCTCTTATAGAACCCTCTTCCTCAGCCCCCCTTGGAGACCACCAGCTCATGGACAGTGCCTGCAACATGGGCTCCTGGACTCGCCCTCCTTCAGGACAGCTAGATATACTTAGCCCCGCTCTACCTCCCCAACTACCAGACCTCCAGCCTCTTAGCTCCCTCAGCCCCATGGAACCCCTTAGTTTTTAGGCAGGGGTCTGTCTAAACCTATCATTGTCAGTCCAAGTCCCAAAGAGAGTGGAGCCATCCCAATCTAAACCCTGTTTCCAACTGCTCAACTTATTTCTTCTTTTATTGCACATTTTTTAATATTCTCAGGGCAGAAGTTAGACACTTAGTACTTCTCTTTTTCCCTCCTCTTCTTTAAAACAAAATTATATAAAATTACTATATTTATTATTCCTTCATAGTACTATCATTCCTTTAATACCTTCTAATAAAAATATTATGCTACCTTTTCTACAGTCCGTAAGTCAGCAATACCATCATCTCCCAGCCAGCACATCATTTAAATCACCGCAGGCCATTCAGAGGAATACTCTGCCCCCTGGGACCACTCATAGCCTTGCCCTCTCTCCACTGGGAAATCCCAATAAAAGGTGCCTGGTTCTGTTACTTATCCTGGGGCCCTTTTCAGAGACAACCGACTGTTGAAAGGTGTGAGCCCCACTACCCACCTCCCTGCGCCACATCCACTCAGCCCTCAGCCAACCTACTTCACAAACTATAAGACCTCAAGCCTCAACTCTCAGAGCCCCACTTGACCCCCTCACCTCGAGCCAAATGTCTACCTAAACTTACTCCTGCCAGTTCAAGCACTCCAATAGGAGGAGCCACCCACCCATAGACACTGTTGGCAATTGTCCAACTGACCCCTTTCTGCAAATTCCTAAAGTGTCCCAGAACAGAGTTTAGACCCTCAGTTCCTCCTCCTCCTCCCTTCTTCTTCCTCCT
>NW_022103901.1:41978900-41980959 GCF_000313985.2 Echinops telfairi | reverse complement strand
GATGAGGGCAATGAATGTACAAATGCGCTTTACACAATTGATGTATGTATGGATTGTGATAAGAGTTGTATGAGCCCCTAATAAAATGATTTTAAAAAAAGAAAGAAACTTCCAACCAAGAAGAGTTCAGAACCAGATGGCTTCAAAGGGGTATTCTACCATGTGTTGAGTGAAGAGCTGTCGTCAATACTACATGAACTGTTCCAGAATACAGAAAAGGACAACCACTTCCCAAAGCCATTCTATGATACGAGCATAACCCTGATACCAAGACCCGGCAAAAACCCCACAAAGACAGACAACCACATAATATCCCTCGAGAACAGATGCAAACATTCTGAACAAAATTCTGGTCAATAGAATCCACCAACATATAAAACAGAATTCACCATGACCAAGTGAGATTCATACCACAGATGCAAGAGTGTTAACAACTGGAAAAATAATCGATGTTATCCACCACATAAAAAAGGCAAAGAACCAGAACCACATGATCATATCCATAGATACGGGGGGGAAAATTGAAAATATCTAACACCCATTTCTAATTAAAAAACACCCAAAAAAATGGAAATAGAAAGGAACTTCCTCAACATAATAAAGGACATATATGTAAAGTCAATGTCACCATCGTAATACCCAATGGGGAAAAACTGAAAAAATTACCCCTGTAAACAAGAGCTAGACAAGGGATGCCCCCTATTACAACTCTTATTCAACATTGTGCTGGAAGTCTTAACCAGAACCATCAGACAACAAAAAGAAATCAAGGAAATACAGTTAGGCAAAGAAAAAGGGACATTCTCAATATCTGCAGATGACATGATTCTATAAATAGAGAACTCAAAAGATTCCATAAAAACATTCTTGGAAACAATCAAGGGATCTGGCAAAGTAGCAGGATCCAGGATTAACAAGCAGAAATTAGTTGGATTCCTGTTTACCCATGAAGAGAACCCTTTATAGACATCAAGGAAGCAATACTATTTACAATAGCCACACACAACATGAAACACCTAGCAATTAGATTAGTCAACTCAACAAAAGACCTGTACACAAAAAAACTACAGGACACTATTACAAGAAACTGAAACACAGCTACATAAATGGAAGTGTATATTGTGTTCATGGATAAGAAAACAATGTTGTGAAAATGTCAATACAGCCTAAAGATTTACAATTACAATGTAACTTCAATCTAAATCCCAATGTCATTCTTTAAAGAAATGGAAAAATTAATCACCAACTCTATATGGAGAGGGAAGAGACCTAGGATCAGCAAAGAACTCCTAAAAAGAAGAACCAGGCAGGGGATCTCCCACTACCCAACCTCAAAACTTACTGCGTAGCCACAGTAGTCAAAACAGCTTAGTGATGATTCAATGATAGATACATAGACCAATGGGACAGAACAGAAAGTCCAGAAATAAATTCATCCACCCACAGGCAATTATTATCAACACAGAACCCACCCACCCCAAATATCAAAGGGGACAGGAACAGGCTCTTCAAGAAATGGTGTTGGAAAAATTGGATCTCCATACTTCTCTCTATGGACAAAAAAGTACCTCAATATGGATTAGAGACATAAATATAAAAACCCAGAGCTATAAGAATCATCAATGAGAACATTTGAACAAACTGAAGGGTCATAGTCCAGGGCGCACACAGAGTGGGAGACAAACTAGATAACAGGGACATCAAAAAACATTTTCAGAGTGAAATGAAAGCCCACTGATCAGTGGGAAATGATACAGATTGGAGAAATGACACAGATAGCAATGACACCGTGCACAAGGGTCTAAATGCCAAAATCTATAGAATTCTGAAACACCTCAAGAAGAAAACAACAAATGACCCAAAAGAAAAGTGAGCAAAAGACAGGAACAGACAATTTGTGAAAAATGACATTCAAATGGCTAGCAAACACATAAAAAATGTTCTGGATCACCAGTAACTACCCATCTGGGAGATGCTAATCAAAACAATGATCAAATTACACAGAATCTGGGGTCCCACATGCTGGAAGATAAACAAGGGGCCATCTAACTGAGAAACA
>NW_022103901.1:41963858-41978227 GCF_000313985.2 Echinops telfairi | reverse complement strand
GTGCTGGACACAGATGATGTATGTACAGATTGTGATGAGTTGTATGAGCCCCTAATAAAATGATTATTTAATTAATAAATAGTCAGGGATGAGATAATATTTCATATGAATGCATGTGGCATTTAACCTCTATTTTTTTCACTTTGAATTTAAAGTTTGAGAGAAAAAAAACAATGATCAGCTATTACCTTACACCTGCAATTAGAGCCAAATTAAAACAAACAAACCAAACCCCCAGAAAACAACTATTGGAGGGTATATGTGCAGCGATTGGACCTTGATACACTACTGGTGGATTTGTAAACATGTACAACCATTGTGGAAAGGGATATGATGCTACCTAAAACAATGGAAATTTGATACAACCCAGCAGTACCTTTACCCATAGAAGTGAGAGACAGAGCATGAATAGATTTATGCTTGCCCATGTTTATTGCAGCACAGTTTACAATTGCAAGAAGGTGGAAACAGCCCAAATGCCCATCAGCAAATGGATAAAGAAACTCTAGTAATACTATGCATCCCTATAAACCAGTGAAACCAAGACATGGATAGAACTAGAATACATTATACTGAGTGAAATTAGTCAATCGCAAGAGGACAAATATTGTATGACATAACTACTTTCAAAATAAACACTAAGTCAAAGGCAGGCTTCTGTTTTTGGGTCATCTAAGGGAGAAGATCAATCAGTTCCTGCCGTCCAATGTTCTTTTATGGTCCTTCCCAATTAACAGACACTCCTACAAAATGATTGGCAAACCTTTCCGTAAAGCCAGTTAAAGGTGGCAGGGTGGAGGACATATCTCTCAGAGAAAGCGACCACACTCCAGTTGGTGGGTAAACTGGGTGGAGTAGCTTGCCATTGGGGAAAACGCTCAACATTAAGTATCTAGAGCACCAATGGGAGAATCAGCTCAGTGTTAGGTCCCGGACTGGGCACTTATGACCTAGTTTGTATTCAGCCCTGGATGATCCAGGCTGTGAATTATAGACAGCCAGGACTTTCTTGCCCCAAATCTTTCATAGGCCACAGCAGAGGATCTGATTTGTAATACCCACTAAGAGAGCTGTATTTTACCTTAAACACGCAGGTAGCAGACTAAAGGAACTGAAATACTCCCATGGGCCTCAAGATGGAAAGGCAGGAGTGTGAGAAGAAACAGATGACTACTATCCCAAAGTCATGGATGAGGAAGTTATTGGTCTTCAGTTCAAAATCCATGCCTGAGGATGCGCAATAAATGGTAACCCAAGACTATGTATGCTACGTCCATATTATCCCACCCCTTTATAACACGGTTAGTCCAATTCTACCTTTATAAATAGACATTATTGAAAATGCTGCCCTATCTCCAACCCTCATTGTTTGTAGTGTCCAGTCACCTAAATTGTTAATTTGTACAAATCAATAATTCATGAATTTTAGTAAAACAAACAAAAACCATTCCTACTCATGCATAATTTACTTTGCTTGATAGTGTTTTAAATTCTACACCATTGGTTAAACTAACAATAATATCAATAGAACTACCATATGCTCATGAGGATAATTTATAATGTCCTTCAACAAAAGAATATCTTTAAAGTGAACCAGAGATATATACAAACCATAGATGTATGAATGGATTTTGAGCTGGCACCTAACTGTAGTCCTAATCTAAGGACAGTTAGTTCTTATGACATGGCCCTGCTCACTGCCTGCCCCATGAAGGGATCACTGAAGATAGGCATGCTATAGCAAAACATCGTGAAGAAAGCAGATGGTGTCTGGTTATCAGAAAAACTAGCATCTGGGATCTTAAAGATTTGTCTTAAAACAAACAACTAAGTGAGGTGTTAGCTAAGTCCACATGAAAGAAGCACACCAGCCTATGTGGTCCAAGAATTATAAATAGTAAAAATCAACTCTGCTGGAAGGGATGCTCTCAGAACCTAAATTGTGAACAGTTTGCAGGTTGTGGGTGACTGTGAAACTCCAAAACCCATTCACAGGGTCCCCCATGCAGAGTAAGCCTCAGGTGAATCCCTTCTGACTATGGAACAGGGGTGGAAAAGCTTCTGTGATCAGACAATGTACACTGTAGGGCTGATTACTGCTGGTGTAGGAAGGTCAAAATGTGATACCGTATCATTTGATTTCCTTCTTGATACAATGTATCGATTTTTAAACTGTCCCAGTTTAAATTTTGTTTCTACTTTGTTTTCAATTGAGGTTTTTCTCTGTGTCATTCTGTCATTGCTTGGAGCCATTTATTTGAGTTTTGCTTTGATTTTGTATGTTTTCCTGTATACGAAACGCAAGATAGGTAAACTTATAGAGACAACAACTGGATTAATAGTTTCAAGGAGACATGGCAGAGGAGATGGGAGGGAAATGGGAAGTTAACAAGTGAGTACAAGGAAGAAGAAATATCCTGCAATGGATAGTAATGACAGTAGTAATCGACATTCATAGAACCACACCTATGAATGGGATTGAACTAGTGATGTGTATGATATGTGAATTATAGGTCAGTGAAACGGAAAAATAACTCCTGGAAACAAATGGCTGGACACAGCGAGGGCAGCAGTAGACTCAAATAACGAGCACCTATGTAAAGATGTGTAGAGATGGCACAGACCGCCATGACTCCTTCATCGGGCATACAGGGTTTTCTGGGTTGGAGCCAACTCAGTGGTACCTAAGAATAACATGTTACATACTTAACACAGGGACTGGTATGCTGTACATGCTCCATAAATGCTAGGGACTGGACACAACACACAGCACGAACTTGACCAGATTCTCTTACAATTCCATTCCCACCTCTCAGATGCAGCGTGCTGCAGTGTTTAAGGGCACAAGTCTGGAGCAAACTTTCCTGGATTTGATGCCTGGTTCTGCCCCTTTCTGGAAATGGGGCTTCAAATTTCGCATTTGAAGGTTTCAAGGGTCAGCCAGCTTCTATGACTACAGAAATTCTGTAGTCCATGAAAACGTAAAATTTTGTTCTGCATTTTCTCTCCTTTTCACAAGGATTCTTCTAGAGAATATCTGATCCAAATGATCAGTAATGATAGTTGGGCGCCATTCAGTTCTGCTAGTCTTATGGCAGAGGGGGCAGTTGTTCACAGTGGCAATGAGCAAATCACTGCCGTTGATGCTATTCCAACCTGAGGCAACCCTGCAGCACAGGCTAGGCCTGCGCCTGTCGGTCTCCAGGACTAGAATTCTTGACTATCGTTCACCCACTTCTAACCTTGCTGTTGGAAACCCCAGGCACAGCACCTCTCTATCCTCCTCCTCCTCCTGCCTCTCCTCTGGTGCTCTTCCTCTGGTCCTCTGGAAGAATGGAAACCAAACGCCAAGACTTGGATGATTGCTTACAAGCTTGAAAATCCAAGGTGCTCCACAACAAACTCAGAGGTAGAACAGAGCAGTAAATGCATTTTTAAGCTAATAACTGCACATCATCATACTTTTTGAAACTTCATTAAAGTATCCCAGGACCCTGGGGTGCTGGAACTCAGCTTTCCCCAAACCAAACCCAAACCAATTTCACTGCCATTGAGTCAATGCGGATTCATAGAGCCCCTTTAGGAAAGGGTAGAACTACCCTTGTGAATTGCCAAGTCTGCGACTTTTTATGGAAAACCATGTCTTTCTGTCGTGGTGGGGCTGGTGGTCTTGAACTGCTGACCTTGCAGATCCCAGGTATAACCACCATGGCACCAGGCCTCCATCCTTGGTTCTCCTGAATGGAAATACAACATCATGTATTTTACCCCACCTTTGTGTCCCTTCATTGTTTCTTACCCCTAATTCAATTCATGGGAATTGAACCCCCAACCTTGGCATTGCCAGTCACATGTTCAAAGTAATGTGCTTCCACCAAAGAAATTAACCAGCCTTCGTTGTAATTGTCTCTTGCACTATTTAAAAGGCAATTCATGTCCTTTTCATGGAGCACAATTCTTTAGACAAAGTGATTCCTGCCTCTTCCAGAGGTTTGTCTGAGAATAAATGAAATCTAGGACAATCTTTCACAAGTCTCTTATCATTACATTGTCTAGTTAATAAAAATATTCCCTGGTATTCATTATAATTAAGTATTGTCTGTTTAATATTGTCTGTATGGTATATTGTCTGTTGAATAAAAATACTGAATGGTGTTAATTATGTTTGGGTGAAAAGAACCATCTTGCATATTCATTGAAAAACATGAACCACCCAAATCTGCAAGTTGAGTGAATGATGAATGGGGAAGGATCTCTTGTCGCTTGTTCTCAATTTGCTTCTCTTTATTTTCTCAGGGTGTCTCTTGTCTTCTGATGATACAACGTCTTCAGCAAAGAGACGATTGTTTTCCCCTCCTCCTTGGCGGGCGTGAACACAAGAGACTCGTCTCTCCACCCTCCCCAGAGTGTTTCACGTTTTCATTATAGATCAGTAAACACCAGGAGCCCTGAGATGTGACAGTTAAGCACTCATCTGCTACAGGAAAGGCTGACTGTTCGAACCCAATCAGTAGTTCTTTAGGTGGAAACATTGGTGATTTGCTCCCACAAAGGATTTTATTGTTGGTGTGTGGATTCTGACTCTTAGTGACCCCGCAGGACAGAGTGGAATTGTGCCACAAGTGTTTCAGACCAGCTGAGGCCAGACTACCGTGCAGCGTTAAAGTTAAGCCTATGCCAATGGCTCTGAAGACAGAGGCCACATCCAGGGCAGAGGCCCTCAACATGGAAGCACAGCACAGATTCTGGCTTGTTTGTCTGCTTGTTTAATGTAGAGCCTTAGCCCTACACCTTCAAGCTCATTGCCATTGAGTCAAATCTGACTCACCGCGACCCTATAGGGCAGGGTCGCTCTGCCCCCTGAGACTGTAACTCTTTTCAGGAATAGAAAACCTCCTCTCTCTCCTGAGGAGCAGCTGGTAGTTGTGAACTGTTGAGCTTACAGTTACAACCCAATGTGCCACCCGCTATGCACCAGGGCCAGGGCTTTCAAACTGGAGTGTGTGCCACAATCAGATAGCTTGTCAAAACACAGACAGCTTAGAAACAACCCAGAGTTTCTAAGGCAGAAGGTTCAGAGGGCCTGAGAATGTGCATTTCTAACAAGCTCCCAGGTGATGCTGATATGGCTGGTTGGGGACTCCCTTTTTGACCTCACCCTAGATATCCAGTCAGAAACACCTGAGTCTCGAGAACCATTTACCTACAAGATTACAACCATTCATGTTATGCACGTTTGAGGCCCCTGGGTGGAGCATAGGGTAACACTTGCTGACCAACAGATTGGTGATTCCCATCTACCCAGAGGCACCTCATAAGAAAGGCCTGGTGATCTACTTCTGAAAAATCGGCTACTGAAAAAAATGATGGAATATAGTTCTATTGGAACACATATGGGATTGCTGTAAGCCAGTGTCAATTTGAAGGGAATTGATTTGTCCTTCTTCAAAGTGTTTCCTTCAAGGAAATTACAGTCTGAAGGGAAAAACGAAATGCAAAAAGACCCTAACTTATGTTCCCATGACTTTACCACCAGTTCATGCCAACATTACAAATATCTCTTTTTACCTGTTTTCATTATTATTGCCTTAGATTATTAGTGTCAGAGCCCTCATGGTGTAGTAGTTACAGATTACGCTGCTAACTGCAAGGTCAGCAGTTCGAAACCACTACCTGCTCTGCAGTAGAAAGATGAGGCTTTCTACTGCAAAGAGTTACAATTTGGGGAGTTCTACCCTGTCCTGTAGGGTCAGTGTGAGCTGGAATTGACTGGATGGCAGTGAGTCATCATCAGTGTCGTTGTCAATCTGATCTTCATTTCTCGTTAGGGTTGGAGACCTTACACCTCAACAGTAGCGGCACAAATCACCCTCTGTAAGTCTGTAGGAAGTGCATACTACTAGTGACAAAAAACACAACTACAGATGTTTGCCAAGTGTGATCTGCCCATAAGTCAGAGACTACCTGCACAAGCTCAAAATTATGATACTACCTCTCTTGTTTGCTGGCTCTTACACCTTATTTTGAAGTCGAGCTTGTGACCTAATACTGTGATTGCTATTTTCTATGCCGGCTTCCTCCCAAAAGACTGAGGCCGCCTAGAAGGTCAAATTCGCATAGCCTCATCTTCGCTCCCAGTGCCTAGAAGTGTCAGCCCTGTGCCTTGGCATTTTCGAGATATTTTGCGTGTTAAATAAAATGTAGCTCATTTTCCCAAAGGAGTACCAATCTAGTGCTGGCAGAAGTGCAGCAGATGTGGAATCCGTAATTATATTATCAGCTGGCATCAGAATACTTTTTATATGGGAAAATGATTTCTGTTGAGAGAAATCCTTTTGAGGAGGCTTCTGGGGGTTGAAGTAAAGCTCTGAATGCTTGGACGTTGGAAATCCGTCAGGCAATGGAAGAGGGGTACATGGCTCAGCAAGATGAAAGGAGGGGACCTGGATCTTGGAGCAGGGCAAAATGCAGCAGAGGGAAGAGCCCAAGGATGGGGGGAGTGACTGAGAGATGAATCAACCACCAGTGAATTAACATCTACCATTGTCTCCCCACGGCAATGGTCTAGAGTAGAGGTGCTCAAAGTAGGAAGATGATCGAAGATTTTTGAAGGGGCCGGGGGAGCCAAGTGAACGGTGAAATGATGGGACTCGTGAAAAGTTTCCAGTCTCAGATGAGGCAGCCAGACCATTTCCAGAACAAGAATGTATTCTTTCTGAATTTCATTTTTCTATAGACACCTTTCCTATGCCTACCTCACACACACCCTAGTCTTCAAACTCAAAAACTTACACCTTGTGTGACTACTTTTGTTCTTGAACCTGTATTCCTTTTGGAAATAACATTCTGTTGGACTTGGTGGCGTCGTGACTATGCGTTGCGCTTTGATCTGCAAAGTCAGCAGAAATGACCTCGAAAGGGGAAAGATGGGGCTTTGGGTTCACATAAAGAGCTATATCTCACAAACTCACAAAGGCAGTTCTATTCTGTCCTGTGGGGATGCTGTGAGCCAGCCCCGACTGACTCATGCAGTGATTTTGGTGAAAGTTTACACAGAAAATCAGGTTGGCATTGAACCATTTCTATACATGTTGGTCAGGGACATAGCTCACATTCCTCGCAGCACCAGCCTGTGCTTGCCTTGGGTGCCTGGTTTCCATTCCAGGCTCTGTAGTTCCCCTGCCCAACTAGCCTTTCCTCTTTGCTTTAGAGTAAGTGCTGGCCTTGCCACCTGAAATGCAGGTATTTCAGATCTATTGCTTCCTCAGACATCTGGAGTGGAGCCTGTTTGTCTTTGAGCAATTTATAACAATTCCATAGAGATGGCACTAAGCAAAGTACCTCACTCTAACTGCACTTAGTGAGGGGTCCCCCCTCACTACATTAAGTAAAATAACTTAGGTTCCAACCTCTTGGTCTCACCCAGATGTTTTTCTGATGGAGCGCCACACTTGGGTAATGTCGTTTGTTTTGTGAGCCAACCTGTTCTTTTGATAAAGGTTGACGCTGAGGAAAACTTCAGTTCAAGGTTACGGAGTACTTCCGGGTGATATTCTCAGGGAGTCTTCCAGGACCAACTGGTCCAAAAAGTCTGGACCTTTTAAGAGTTTGAGTTTCTGTTCCATGTGTTGCTCTCTTTCTATCATGGTCCCTCTACTGTGGCTCTGATTCAAAAGGATTGTGTGAATGTTTTTCTTAATGTTTGCTTTTGTGGAAATGAAGCCTCCAACAAAAATAAAACAAACAAACAAACAAACAAATCACTGCCATCAAGTTGATAGCAACTCATAGCAGCCCATTGCGTTTCTGAAGCTATAACTCAGAACTTTCTACTCGCCGCTTGAGTAGAAAGCCTTGTCTTTCTCCTGAGGAGTGGCTGGTGGTTTCGAACTGCTGACCTTGCGATTAGCAGCCGAATGTGTAACCACTATGCAATCAGAGCTCCTTTGTGGAAATGAAGAGGCTGAGTTTTAAGTGTGGATCAAACCCTAAGGCCTTGGAAGCAGGGCCTGCCACACAATAAGATGATGTGTAGATGAAGCCATTTAGCTGAGTTAGAGCCTCATTCAGTCAGGAAGGGCTCATTGAACGTTGCTAGCAATGGGATAGCATTGTGAACACAGTGGAAACATGGGGTTTAAATGCTAGTGTGGAGGGTAAGGGGAGACACGTAACATAACTGGTGGTGCTGAGTGCAAAGAAGAATTCCGTAAGTTGATGATGGTGTAATAATTGTGTGTGGTGGCCAGCGGAGAGTTCTTTGAGGAAATGTCTCATCTGAAATCTAAATGAAATTAGGAAATAGAAGGCTAATTGGGATAAGAAGCAACCAGGCGGGCAGACCAAGTATAAAAACACTGAGCATGCTTGTCCCAGTTGAGGGAAGCGAGAAGGCTGTCATCTCAGCAGAATGAGAACCGAGAACGGATGGCAGGAGGCTCTACAGCAGAGGGTCAGATCCTGTAGGGGGTTGTGGGCTGTGGTTAGAAATCTGAATTTTACCCTGAGTGGAATGCAGGGTGGGAGATGTGAAATGACTTCTCAGTGCTATTTGGTGAATGAATAAGGAAAACCAAAGAATGTATGCCTTTGCATTGTGGTGTTGGTGAACGACATGGAATTTATCGTGGATTTCCAGAAGGAACAAATCTGTCTGGGAAACAGTACAACTTAAATGCTCTTCAGAAGTGAGAATGGTAAGATTTTATCGCACGTGTTTTGGAAATGTCAGCAGAGACCAACCCCTGCAGAAAGACACCGTGCTTGGGAAAGCAGAGGGTTGGTGCAGCAGAGGAAGACCCTCCAGGAGAAGGACTGACGCGGTGACTCCAACAGTGGGCTCCGAGTTGGCAAGGGAGAGGCTGGGTCAGGACAGGGCAGTGTTTGGTTCTGTGGTGCACACAGGGCTGCTGTGAGGGGGAACCCACTTGCCACACCTAACAGCAATAGATGAGAATAAACGGCCAGAGATGGAAAGGGGGAGACCAAACGACCCTGGGAATTCTTAGAACTCTTGGTGGGGGCTTTGAACTTCTCTTGGCCATAAAATAGAGGTTCCTTTCATCTCTTAGAGAGTGCACGTGTTTGGGAGACCAACCTGACATAGAGATGTAGTACTCCTCTTCCTATAGTATTACTGATACCCTTTCTACTAGCAGTATTACCACCAGCACTTATTCGCCATTGCTGCAGCTGCCGCCGCCACCATCACCGCCACCAGACACTAGTACTCGCTTTGTGACAGAGACCTTGAAACCAGCTAGGTTGAGGAATTTCCACTCATACTTGAGGGCACCTTGGGCTGAACAATGTTGGTAATAAAAATGCCACCCAATGGGCTTGATCGGTGGACCAAGAAGAAAGCCGTTCCTAATTCTCTTGAATTTCCCTGACCATGCATCTGCCCACTGCAGATGTTTTCTCAGTTAAAAGACCCCACACCTGTTGTAGCCAGTCCCAATAAAATCCACTGACACGCAGGAAGCTTCACTGTGCCCTCTCTCTGACCCCAGAATGTTAAGACTCACATCAAGGGATCAGCATCCACAGGAACTACAGCATCTGTGTTACACAGATATTTCAGACAACAGGGCTTCGTGGCCACTTCTGTCCAAATCTAAATGGAACCCCGTAGAATAATGTTTAACCTTCTCCCAGAAAACTCCTCAACTATGTATAGCTGCCTCTTTCCTTTTCTGATTAAATAAATATCCCTCGGTGCTTTGTTCAGGTAGCAATAATTTTGAGAGTTATCTCCCCGTTTCCTTCTCTTGTGAGCAATAAATTGTGCTGCTGTGAAAAGCCACCAGGCTCTAAGGAAGCCTGGTGGCATAGTGGTTACGAGTGGGTTGTTAATCTCAGGGTAGAAAGATAAGGTTTTCTGTTCCTGGAATGAGTTACAGTCTGGGAAACCCATAGAGGCAGTGCTACACAGTCAAATATGGTCACCATGAGTCGGTATCCACCCAATGGAAGTGCGTTTGGGGGAAAAACCCATAGCACTGTCTTTCTAAGCTGTGTTCAATATCACAACAGTTTCTGTGGCATTACACCTGAGCAGGAAACAAAATTTCACAGTTGCACGCTGTTCTTTTAAATTTGCCATGACAAAAAATGAGGTTCACGCAAAACTGCTTTTCCAGGCGATGCCACTGGGTGTACTAACTCAGAGCAGGTTGTTCAATGCTTGCCTCGTGGAAAAATGCATACTATGAAAGCCCCACCCAGCGGAGCTATTTTCCAGTCTCTTTGGATAGCCCTTAGATGTCTAAGAAATAGCTTAATATCAAGAAGTAAATTTATATCAAGAAAGCATCTCTGCCCAGTTCAACTGAAGTTCACAGGCAAGAGTGCGCTTCAGAGTCAGAGCTGAAGGGCAAGGGCACAGGAAGGTGAAGCAGGATTCAGGAGGATGAAAGACCAGGGGCTCAGAGTTCTGGGGATTCAAGGTTGGTGAACGTGACAGTGGGTGCCCTGAAGAGCCCATCCACTATTATTTTATGATGGAAATATATGTAGTTAGAAGAATTATATGCCCTGATTTGACACACTTAGCTAGAAGGATTTCTTAGCTGTGACCTTAAACTAAATCCCTCTATCTTGTCTCATCGAGTCTCCTGTAATAGAGTCTAGGTCTCCTCCTTCCCCTCACCAAGGACCAGGACATGCCTACCTGGCCTATTTCCTGGAGATTTTGGGTCCCTAAGTAATGGAGACGCTGTAAAACAATACCTGTGTTAAAACAAAACTTTGTTTTCAGGCAAGTAGCTGTCATCCCAAGATTTGCATCTGTCTGAAAGAAGTGTTTCATTCAGCCTGTACAATTACCCTGTGAGAACAAAGGGTTGGGGAGACTGGCATTTAGAGGAAGATTCCCCTCATTCTCCTTTCCCATGCATGTGAAGATAAAACTTAGAATCTTTTGAATCCACCGGGTTTCTGTAATCTGGCTGCGATGAGCTGACAGGGTGATCCTTCTTGGTGCCCACCCTGCAACAGAGTCAAGGCAGGGTGCCCACAGCCCTCACAGTCCAGCAGCCCACATAGGACCTCCCCTGGAAGCAGACACAGAGTCCCAGCAAATAGGAAGGTGGAGAGGCAACGAGAAAGGAGGAGTTCACGGTTTTTTCCTTATGAAAATGCCACCCAGGAGGCATCACCAGTCTGTGACCTGATTGACAGGTTGGACTCCACCTCTGTCCACACTTGCGTACAAATTCATCTTGACATGAAATTATACAACTACCACAACCCGTCATCCAGCTGAGGGAGACCATCTGCATGAGGTCCTAATGGTGTCCAAGGATTCACAGAAAGGCAGACCCTTAGTAGGACATGGGAGTACACGGGTGTGATTGTCACAAAAGGAGGATTAGCAGTGAATCAACACATCACTGTTTCAGGCAGGACTAAAGCAGCAGGAGAAGAGCCATGACTAAGCCAGGCACACTATCCTGGATAGAAAGACTTAGAAGATGTGTTCAGGGCCCTCTGACCAAGGCAGTCAGGGAATGACCCATGACCATGTGACCTCAGTGCCCAAATTCTATTAAGGACACACCTAGGTAAATTCCTAAGAGCCAGGCTGCCCCTCTGGGCTAGCTTGGAGAATTATAGGAACCCGCTTTCTGGCATACTCTACCTAAGGGAAAAACTACTCACATTGCTGGTTATTGATCAGAAAGAAAACAATGGAGGCTGAATCTATGTGGAGACTCAAAATGGCTTTAGGTCTCCTACAATAAACAGTAGACTACATCAAACAGTGCTCAGGATTTAACTATAAGACACTAGGGAGCTGAGACTAACTGTGAGGTACTGGCAATAAAGATGTGGACTCTCACCCACAACCACAGCTCAATTTCCATGGGGAAATGCCATAGAGCACCAGGAGAATCTTCTAAAAAAAATAAGTGATGGACTTTAAATCTTACACAGTCTTGAAATCTGTAAGCAATTCCATTTTATTTAACGGATTAGAATGGGAGGCTCAGAAAAGTCAAAGCATAGTGTGTCAAAGAGCAAACTAGTGCTTCTGTTAAAATTAAAGCATTTATTGAAAGAACAAAATGATCAGGATCATGTAGCGTTTTGCAAGAATTCATGAAAGACTGTATGTATGGATTGCGATAAGAGTTGTATGTGCCTCTAATAAAATGATTTTAAAAGAAAAGAATTCACCAAAGTACCCCAGCAAATGGAAAATTTTAGAACTTAAATACCAGGGATCCACAAACTTACAAGAGAAAAATAGAATGGTTGACATTTATAAAGCCATGCAAGACCCTCTAAACTTTATTTTGCATATCATAAAGTTTGCGTCATTTAACAGCTAATTAATAGATCTTTGGAGAGCCAGCCTGAGGGAATGGCTTTCCTGGGAGCAGGCTGTGAGAAGGAGTAAGAGAAGTCTTCCTGAAGTGTTGTCAGGGTGTGGTGACCCCTTTGCCGGGCATATTTGCCAGGTTTCTGGAATGGTTTTCCCAGGTTCTCGCTTCTCAATGCTGAAAGAATTCATGCAGCGGAAGCAGTTTTATAAGTCCAAGTAACTTCTAGGAGGGAAAGGAAGGAGTACAGTTACAGATAGTCCCAGTTGTCTCTGGAAAGCATGCAAGGCCACCCCCGGTCCGTGTTTGAGAGTTCTTGGTTGAAAATGGCTGCTTCACGGGAGCCCGAAAGCCCACGTGGAAATATGGCTTTTAAGCGGAGGCCACGGAGCCAAAAGAGGAGTGGGGAACCTAAAAGGAGTAGAGGCCATGAACAAAGGCCCTCCAAGCTGAAATAGAGAAGCCTGTCCTTAGTCTCAGATATTTACCTCCTCCTACCCCCATGTGGGTTGTGGCAGAGGATTGGAGGGGCAGGGTTGAGGGTATTGGCCATTCTTAGTAGCTGAGTTCAGGCACATGTATGACTTAATGTTGCTGGTGTCTACTGAGCATACCCAGGTTGACCTTCACCTGCCCTTAGGTGACCTGGGTCTGCACATGCCCAGCTGTGGATCTTCCCCGTAGACAGGGCCAGCTAATTTTCATTTAGTGTAGGCATTCGGTGGAGAAAACTCCCTCTATCCCTAATCTTTCTACCAACAGACCCTGGAACAGTCACTTCTCAAAAGGAGCGGTGGTGTGGCAGCATTGCAGAGACCAAACAAACCGCAGATTGGTTGAGCAGTAAAGTCAAGATACACTGGGCACCATGCCCAAGGGAGAAGCATGAGGTACTGTCCAGATCAAAATGAAAGCTCATCTCAAGACAGTACAGAGACTGACAGAGCGCTGCATGGTAACCGTGCCACCTAAGAGTAGCCACTAGGGATGTGCTAATGTTTGTTTCCCATCTTCCCTCCCCGTAGAAAATTTCCTGTTGACTTGAACTTAATTGTAACTGTATCATATCTGTATTTAAAATCTGTCCTTTTCCATTTAGCATCATAACTAAAACATTAAGCCAACTCCCATCCATAATAAAATCTCCATTTGCTCACTTCTTTTTCTGCCCCACAAAGATGCAATCAAAGAAATCAGACTCCCTTCTGTCATTCTCAGCACTCTGTCTTATAATGGTGCCTTAAAGGATACAAAAGAAGTCCCCAAAGACTGCTATTCAGGTTGGCCAAGGCCTTAGGGTGTTAGAACCCAGAAGAGTTCTTCAGCCATTGACACCGTGCTCCATGCAAAACAGTGGGGTTTGTCTCACCAGCCTCCTTGGATGTCAGAAGAATCATTTTAAATGGGCAGAGCCAGAAGGACCTTGCTACTCCTCCATTTGGTATCATTTCCCCCTTCCTGCCAGCAGTGGGTTTGGAAAAATGATTCACAGGATGGCGATGTATTTGCTGTTGTGTGTCAGTTCCCCAGGTTTGATCTCATGTTTCTTGCCTGGAGCTCATATTTGAGGTTAGAGTAAACTATTTACTGGTGCTATCAACCAACTCTTGTGCTTTTCAAAATCTAAACCTGAAACATCAGAGCAGTTGGATCTCACCAGCTGACACTATTTATGCTTTTCAGATACAAAGATAGATCAAAGGATGAATCACAATTATCCCAGCACATCAATTTTTTCAAGTGAAAAAGGAGGAGATACTGTTTTCCATGGTGTCTAGGAAACTCAATGAGATAGTCTCTGGAAGGTTCAGATGAAAAGATTACAGCCTTGAAAACCATATGGGGCAGTTCTATATACTGTGCCCAATAGGGTCATTCTGAATCAGAATGAATTCAATGACAACAGGGTATGGTTTTGTTTTGTGAAGGAGCATTATGTCCCCCCCCCACCCAAATTATATGTGTAACTCCTAACCACTATGCCTGTGATAATCCTGTTTCAGAATGGGTTGCCTTTGCTATGTTAATGAATCAGGCATTGTG
>NW_022103901.1:41956478-41962208 GCF_000313985.2 Echinops telfairi | reverse complement strand
GTAGGAAGTCAATCTTGCAAGCTGAAGCAGGGAACTGCTAAGGCAGCTGCACCCTGGTGCGACCATCACAAAGCAAGAGACCCAAGAGCTAGCAAGGCAAGGCTCACCACCCATTTATCCCTCCGCCTTTCAATTAGCCCCACATGTGATTATGGGCCAGGTTGGCACAATTAACTAACTCAATCTACAAAATGGAGAAGAAGAAGAAAGAAGTAGAGCTGGGGTAACATATATATCACAACACAGTAAGTTCTCCAAAGAACTTAGAAGCAGAAACTGAAAAGACAAGGAACTTTCTCTAGAGCCAACAGAGGGCAAAAGCCTTCCCCAGGGCTGGTATTCTGCATTCAGACTTGTAGCCTCCCCATCTGTGTGAAAACAAATTTCTGTTTGGGAAAGGCCGCGTCCTGTGGAGTTTCTGTTACAGCAGCACTAGGGAACTAAGATAGAATTTGGTACTGAAGGAATGGGATGTTGTTCTAACAGACCTGAAATGTAGAGGTGGTTTTGGAACGAGGTAATGTATAGTGGCTGGAAACGTTTTAAGTTGCTTAAGAGTAAGGTCCGTATGAGTCATAATCTACTCAATTACAGCCAGCTTTTGCTGTTGTTTTTTTAAATAGTAAAAGCCTAGATTATCATGACGAGGCTATTGGTAGAATTATGGATGTCAAAGGGCACAGAAGGAAGTGAAGTGAGCTACAGAGAACAGCTCTATCATTTTAAAGAATACATATGGTGCCCACAACAGAGTGTTTCTATAAATTTGCATGCTAAATGTGCTTCCGTTGAAGCTTTAAATAAAATGAAGGACATAGAATTGGACAGTGGGGAAAGGGTGGTGCTTTTTATGTAGTGGCAAAGAACTTATCTGAATTATGTTTAAATGTCCAACGAAAGTAGAATTTGCAAATGATGGACTTGGATATTTGGCTGAGAAGATTTCTAAGCAAGCTCTTAAAGAGGTCATGTGGTTTCTCCTTGTTAATTATGGTAAAATTCGATAAGAAAGAGACAAACATAAAAATGAGCTATGCAAAGTGAAAACTGCACTTTAACACTTTTGGAACATTCTGGCGTATACAGAAGGAATCTGTGTCCCAGAATATTCATCCTGGATGTGGTTATCAGGCCTTTGAACCAGTTGTTCCAATTCAACACCCTGGTGAGAACTTGCTTTTCCATCTCAGATAGTCTGAATCAGAACCAACAGTTTAATGGGATCCTCCGGACATTCTTAGAGATCTGCAGGTGAAGCTTATGTGTCCATAAGCATCACCTGGGGAGCCTGTTAAATGTGCTCTGCTGAGGTTTGGACTTATCTTGATGCTTATTACCAGTTCCTTCTCTCAATTTCTCCCATTGGTATGGACATGTCTCTTGTGCTTTTCCCCCATTGCTCTTGGGAAACAGTTAACTTGGAGCCTAGATTTCACAGGTTCACCGATGAAGAGAAATTTTGCTCCAAGTTTGAATGCATTTAAAGTCTCACCCATATTTGATTTAGATGCTTTGGAAGATAAGATTTTGAACTCAGAATCAATTTAAGACTTTTTGTTATATGATGAATGGGATATATATGTTTTGCATGTGGCAAGTACATTCATTCTGGGGAAAGAAAAGGGTAGAAACCAATTGAAATGTATTCCCTCCAAATATCTGTTGTAAATCCTAGCCTCTCTTGTCTATGGTCATAACCCCATTGGGAGTGGCTTGTCTTTGGTAAGTGAATGAGGTAGGAATGCAGTAGGGTGTGTCTTGAGTCAATCTCTTTTGAGATGTTCAGTCAATTAAGAAGGTGAGAAGGGGTAAGATAGACATCAAAAGACATGAAAGTTTCCAAGGACCCGAGAAGCAGATGCTTAAGAGACAAGGCCCTTCCCTCCGAGTCAACAGAGAATGAAAGCTTTTCACTAGAGCTGGTGTCCTGAAATGGGACATCTATCCAGCCTGGTAAATCATGAGAATATAAATTTATTTTTAAAGCTGCCCACTAGTGGCATTTATGTTAGATTAGCACTTGGAAATAAGGCAGGTGGTTGGGAGATTGAACTTTTGGGTGACCTTGATTTGGGTTTATGTTCTAATTCTGTCCTTTTTGGTGTGACCTTGAGAAAGTTACTTGATCTATTCGAGTCTCAATATCCTCCTCTGTAGCATGGGCATTGTTTAAAAAAGTTGGTTGAAATGATTCATATAAAATAATGCATTTGTATCAAGAACTCTGGGTCTGCACATCCGCACTCCTTGAATGCTAGACACTGTTGTAATGGGAAGATCAGCAAGCTTCCGAGGTCCAGGAGGTCCTGTCGGAGAAAGTCACCCATCACCAGGAAAGGGGGTGTAGCACCCTTCCTCTGACGTTACTTGTCATAAGGAGCACCATCTTAAAACCAGCCATTCAATGGGCTGTTCTGACTTAATGCCCCAATGGTTACTCTCTCCCTCCTGTTCTCTTTTTGTAAAAATGAGCCCATCACCTTAGGAAGTCACCAGACCGAGCAGCATCTTGGAGTGCCTTGTGCCTCTGGGGCCCACAGGCACATCTGGAAAAGATCCACTTCTGTAAATGCATCTTTGCTTTCAGAAGGCAGAGACACAGACCTGGTGCACCCAATGGGGACTGCGTCCTGGGGCTGGACAGGAACTTATCTCAGCTCAGTGGACATAAATGTGCATCAATCTGTTTAAAGGCCTTTCAGAAATTTATCTTAAACATATCAAACCTGAAAACCACTGTGGAAACTAGTTTGGTGGTTCTTCAAAAGGATAAACATAGAACGACCACATGCCCCAGTAATCCCAATCCTAGGTCCACACCTACAAGAAGTGAAGGCAGAGATGTTACAGAAACCTGGCTGCAGGGCTCACTTTTCACAAGAGGTACAAGGTGGAGACAGTCAAAATGCTCACCAAGAGATTAATGGATAAACACAATGTGGTACATACATGCCGTGAAATATCATCTTCTCTGTTAAGTCAATATTTAGTCATAGCAACCCCATGGGACAGAGAAGAACATTTCTGCAAGATCTTCTTGAGTCTGCTATCTAGGGAGGTAGATCACCAGGTGTTTACTCCCAGGAGCCACTGTGTGGGTCCAAACCACCAACCTTTTGGTCAAGAGGAGAACACTTAACAGTGTGCAATACTGGGAATCCATTTAATAGACTATCGCTCAATGATAAAGAGAAATAAGACTTCGATGCATGCTATAATATGGATGAGCCTTGAAAACATGCTGAATGATATAAGTCAATGGCAAAACCAAACCAAAGCAAAACTGTATAGCCTTACTTATATGAAATAAGTAAATGCACAATGCACCGTCATTGAATTTATTCTGATTCATAGAGACGTTATAAAGGGTTTCCAAAACTGTAATTATTTTCTAGGAACAGAGAGCCTCCTCAGTTTCTCATTGAGTGATTGGTGGGTTTGAATGGCCAACCTTCAGATTAGCACCCCAATGTTTATCTCAATGTGCCACCGGGCTCCTTAAGCATATATGTGGGGGTAACCCCCCAAAAAAGATTCCTCCCCAAAGCTACATATTTAAATATATATTTTTTTACAAAACAATCGTATCACCTTTACACTTAATACAATTGTCCAATTTGCGATTTCATTCTTGGAAACATTTTTTTCTTTTAATTATTTTTATTGGATTTTTTGGAGATATCTATAAATATTATATTAAAGTCATCGAGAGCATTAGGGATACAAGAGAGTCAAACAATGGAGTCAGACACGTTTCATGGTGGCATTGCTCACCTCAGCCCTGCTTGGTGGTCTACGTGGAGAGAGGGGGAAGGGAAGGAGGGCAAGGGAACAAGGGAGCGAGGATGGGAGAGGAGAGGGGGAAGAGAGGTGAGAGAGGGGGCGAGAGAGGAAGAGTGAGCTCTATTGCTAACCCAGGCCTATATACCTTTTGGGGGTATGAAAGCCCACTAATTACAGGTAGACATGCATCCCAAGAGGGGGTTGCACTATAAGTTATACAGCTATGAGAGGGGGTGGTCTAGGGACATACACGCAATAGGAAGAGGAGGGATTGGGGGTATACTTGTGACAAGATGGGTGGATCCTAGATTTAGGATGGCAGCTTAATTTTGACCTGTTTTCTGGATCTCCATATGAACCATTATCAGTAGGGTGTGAACTCCACCTACAGGAACCAAACTAATGGTTGCAAGCTTTAGGGAGAAGTAATCCATTGTCTCCAACAGCAGGAAGCAGGCTCACCCCTGTGGTGTGGAGAGATAGCAGTCTGCCTCCAGGGAGGATGTCTAAGCATCTGACCTCCCCCCACAAGTCCCCCTTTTGTTTTATATATAAAATTCAAAAGCCGCATGGGCGACATGATTATTTTCTATACATTAAAGGCTGTCAAGGCAAAATTTCATGATCCAATTAATATAGCCAAAAATTCAGGCTTATAGCAAACATTTTGAATCCAGGTGCTGGGGGTAAAGTTCTGTTATGCCCTTCTGCTATTAGAGGAAGGTATGAGAGAGATTGAATACCAGGGAGGGAGGACCAGGGTGGGAGGAAAAGGGCCAAATAGGAATGTCTGCTTCTGTAGTTAAAGCTGCTGGCCACACAGCAACCAGCTATGTGCTTGTAAGAGACAACCTCAGATCAGCACCATATAGGAGGAACAATATCATGAGAATGTGATTAGGACTTACCTATAACACACAAGGATGGAGATCCCCCTCTACCACTAGAAACCTAGCCTTCCAGGCTCCTTTGCGAGAGAATGAAGGATTCGTCCTTAAACACATTCTTCCCGTTCTTTGCTCCTCACAGTGTTTGCTTTATGCACGAACTTCAAAAGTGCCATAGAGGCCGTATGATTCTCCTTCACATGCCTTAGCTTTCTATAGAAGCAACACGTGATAGCCAGGACAAAAATTGTAACCCAGACTATGAGAAATACTTTGAATCCAAGCACGAGGATACAATCCTTCCATGCCATTCACCACTTGCTTAATTATATCAGAGCCAGGCGATGCCTCAAGTCTGTCTCTGAATGTATAGAAAATGTCCTTCTTAAGCCGATCAACATCTCATGAAACATTTCCCTCAAACCCTTGCAAATGTTTCTTAATCAAATCCCAATCACGCAATGTTACATTATATAGGTAAGGAGTTACACAGAAATCAGTTACATTCCAATCACTTTATAGCATTAATTGACAAGTCCAAAATCTTGATCTTTCAGCAAAACAGTCTGTAGTCACTATTGTATAAAATGTTCAGCTTTGATAGAGTCCCAGAGTGTCCCTTAGATGTCATCAGCAATGGAAGAAATAGCTCAGCAGTCAGCAGTCACCATTCTCAGGAATCTGCGAGGTCTTCTTGACGTTTTGGATAGCTTCAGTAACAGGACAGGGTCAGGCCACGCATCAGCTTCCCTGCTTTCTTCTGGGCCTTGCTGGCTGAAGAGAAATCCATCTATCTCCTTTGCCTCAGCCCCGCTTGGTGGTCCACATGGAGAGAGGGGGGAGGGAAGGAGGGCAAGGGAACAAGGGAGGAAGGATGGGAGAGGAGAGGGGGAAGAGAGGCGGGAGAGGAGAGGGGGAAGAGAGGCGAGAGAGGAAGAGCGATCTCTGTTTATTGTTGTTGTTTTTTAATCCTTTTATTGGGGCTCATACAATTCTTATCACAATCCATACATACATCCATTGTGTCAAGCACATATGTACATTTGTTGCCATCATCATT
>NW_022103901.1:41947854-41956378 GCF_000313985.2 Echinops telfairi | reverse complement strand
TGTACATTTGTTGCCATCATCATTCTCAAAACATTTGCCTTCCACTTGAGCCCTTAATATCGGCTCCTCATTTTTTCCCCTCCCTCCCTATTTACCCCTCCCTCATGAACCCTTCATAATTCACAAATCATTATTGTTTTCTCATAAATTACTGTCCGACGTCTTCCCCCACCCTCTTCTCTGCTGTCCATCCTCCAGGGAGGAGGCCATATGTAGATTCTTGTAATCGGTTCCCCCTTTCCACCCCACATTCCCTCCACCCTCCAGGCATTGCGACTCTCACCACTGGTCCTGAAGGGGTCATCAGTCCTCTTGGAAACATTTTTCAAATCCATCTATTTAGATGGCTGACAGGATCTCCCTCGTTTTTTTCTCTACCTCTTCATCAAATCACTGTCCTTTCATGTGCCTCTTCATTCATGGAAACAAAAAGAAGTCACATGGACCGAGGTCAGGTGATTAAGTGTGTGAGGCAAGAGAGGCATGCTGTTTTTTGCCCAAAACTGGCTCACTAAGATGGCTACATGAGCAGGTGCATTGTCATGGTGGCAAAATCAGTCCCCTGTCTGCCACAAATCAGTCCTTTTTGGTCACACACTATTAGGCAATCTTTTCAGAACCTCTATATAAGAAAGCTTGATTAACAAACTGACCTGGTGGAACAAAACTCCAAATTCTCTACAAGTCAGTATTTTTGTCATTTCAGGAAGTTGACAGACATCCAGAATGAGGTTTCTCATCACTTGACATTTCACCATTTTTGGAAAGACAAACCCACTTGTACAATTAGGTTTTTCCCATAGTGCTGTCCTTGTAACCTGTATCAACATCACAGTTTCTGTGGCATTTTTTCCTGAGCAGGAAACAAAATTCCACAGCCACGTGCTATTCTCTTAAATCAGCCATCACATAAAATCAAGTTTCAAATGAAACTGCTTTTATGAAAAAACTCACTGTGACCAGAGAGAGCCTTCCCAGGCGATGCCACTGAGTACACTAACTCAGAGCAAATGCCTCAATGGTTGCCTAGCAGGAAAAATGCATACTCCGCCCAACAGAGCTTTTTTCTGTTTTTTTGTTTTGCGGGGGGTTGGTGGGGGGTACCCCCTCGTACATAGAAAGCAAAATCATTAATGGTTATAAGGATCAAGGGAGGGATGCAGAGGAGGTTTTTTGAATGGTGGTAGACTATTTTGGATAAGGATGGTGAAAATGGTACAATATGATGAATCCAATCGGTGTCATTGACTTGTACATGTCTTCATTGTTTTACTGTAAGATATTTTGACTGGTAAGTTTCCATCACAATAAAAAAGGGTGGGAAGTAGAAATAGGAGATATAGAGTAAAACTTATACTTTAAAATAACCCACTCAAATCCAGCCCTCCTAATGTCTGATCTGGTAGCATTGTGGGTTAAACATTGGTGTGTTAGACCAGGTTCACCAGAGAAAAATTCAGAGACACTCATAAGTGCATAAGAAAGAGCTTTATATCAAAGAGCAATTGTAAATTAAGAAAACATCCCAGCGCAGTTCAGAACAAGTCCAAAAGTCCGATATTAGTCCATAAGTTCAATACTAGTCCATAATTTCCTCTCCAGACTCATGCAGCACATGCAATGGTGCAAAATGAAGGAAGATCATAGGCCAGTGGGTACAGACTTGTGGATCCAGTGGCAGTGGAAGCATCTCCAGGGCTCTTGCAGGTCTCAGCATGGCTCCAAGCGGCTTGTCAACAGGAAGTTAAAGGCAGAGAGATAAGGAGGCTGGCCTCCAGAGAGCCATTTATCACAATCACTCTCCAATCAAGCTGCAACCTGATTGTCAGGCTAAACTACGCCCACATGTTCCTACAGGAGCCATGTTCGCACAAAAACTCTAGCAACTGGGCTGCTAGCCACAAGGTTGGCAGTTCAAACTCACTAGCTGCTCCTTAGGAGAAAGAGGAGGCTGTCTGTTCACTTAAAGATTTACATCCTAGAAAACCCTAAGGAGCAAGTCTACTCTGTCTTATAGGAACCAGAGTGACTTGATTTGGTTTGCTTGATGTCTGCATATTGTCTAAGGCATCAGTTCTGCCCTCCTTATACCCTATCTCCTCTCCTGTAGACAGACTGAACCTCTTTTTGTGTCCACCCAAACAAAAGCAACCTTCCTATGAGATTTACCACCATGTTCTCATAATTTTCCAATGTCATCTCTGTAAGACACATCACTGATTTAACAGCACCTTTCGTGAAGGAAAACACAGAAATAAATGTCCACATCAAAGTTGTCAGTTGTATCGTGTTTGGGGAAATGTTAAAGAGTGGGAATGCATGCTTTTTGGAACTGAAAACATACAGTCATGTTCACTAAAAGGGCACTTGTTACAGCAGAAATGCTACAACTGCCTGTGGGTTACTGAGCCCAGCAGTGGCTATGTGACATCAGGGTTCCCTGACTGCCTCCTCTCCTCTGTGAACCTGGCATCTGGCCTCTCAGGAGCTGATGCGTAACCCGTGGAGTCACATATAGATTTGTGGTGTCTGGTCCCCATGATTCCCAACCTCTCTCTTCACTGAGACAGGCTTTACATTTTCTCCAGAACTCAGAACTCCAGCCCCATGAATATACCACATGTCCGTGCGGTGGGTGATTATAACTCAGTGACCATGGGGCAACCAGGAAGTCTAAGTGGACTGCTGCCTTGCAAAACTCGTGGTATTTTGTTCCTGAAAATTGGGAAAATAGAGGTTTGATATTTGTTCTGTGACTCAGAGAAAAAGACAGAGATGGAATCCTATTCCTCTAATCTCTGTCACTGCAAACGATGGCTATTTCTTTAGCAGCAATGGCTCTCCCCATGCTGAGACACAGAATAGAGTGGACACATCATTTCTCTTTTTCCCTTTACAGGGGTGGAACTTTGGGCCATGGATCATGTGATGACTGCATGATTCAATTGATATGATTGGTCTCATTGATTAGACATGGGGAAAGTGCTGATCTGGCAAATGTCGTTTATTGATATTTTTCAAGAATGAAATAAAAATAATAATAAAAAAATGCCATGAATGTGCACATGCTTAAGCAAAAGCGAACTTGAGGACCACTAACCCACCCACATTGGTTGTTCATTGGCAAAGGGGAAAGTGAAAAGCCAGTTGCCATGCATCAATCTGATTCATGGTGGTCCACGTGAGTCAGTAGAAGTGTGCGCTATAGGGTTTTTAATAGATTTTTTTTTCTGAAGTAGGTCACCAGGTATTTCTATCAAGGCATCTCTGGATGGATTTGAACCTCTAGCCTTTCCCTTGGTGGATGAGCACCATCCAGGGATCCTAAGGGGAAAATGAGTCCATAAAAAAAAAGGGGGGGTGGTGGAGTGGAAGAAACAACTCGTAGTGGGCCTTAGGGCTGTTTGCTGACTCTTCCCCTCCTCCTTATTCCAATCTCCAGAGCTCTACCAGGTCACCATTCTGTTCTACATCAGCCTATGCCAAGCTCAGAGTTTGGTTAGACTAGACCAGGTCATCCAACTCATGTGCCCCTAATCAAATTCTCTCTAAAAGAATTCAAAATCCAATCACATAGCTGTCCTTCTAGTTCTGTGGTTAGCTAAGCGAATAAATTCTGGTGCCAGACACCTTGAGACCATTCCATGACTCTTGACTTATGCAAGTTATCCAATCACTCTGTGTCTCAGTTCACTCACCTGCACTCAAAGGGCAATAATGGTACCTCCATCGTGTAAACGCCACCCCCGTCTGCCAAGTTGTTGTACTATGGTGACTTGCCTGCTTCTCTGAACCTGGCGGCGACACCACTGTTATTTCAAATGCCAGAAGGGTCACCCATGGTGGGCAGGTTTTAGCAGAGCTTTCAGATTAGGTAGAAGGACCTAGCAGTCTTCTTCTAGAAAGAAAGTGGCCAGTGAAAACCTTATGAACAGAAGCAGAACATCATCTGATATTGTGCCGGAAGGCAAATCCTTCAAGTCTTGAAGCAATCAATGGCACGGCTGGAGCAAAGCTTTCAGGACCTTCATTTGGTGATGGAGCATGATTCTACAGGAGAAGAACTAGCTGTAAATATTCATTAATAATCAGAACATGGACTGTAGCAAGGATGAAGCTAGGAAAAGTAGAAGTTGTCAAAAATGAAATAGAACACTTCAAGATCTGTATCCAATGGATTAAAACCCAAACTTAGTGCTATCAGGTTGATTCTCATGATGACCCTAGAGGGCAAGGTAGAACTTTCTTTGGGGTGTCTGAGACTTTAACTCTTTATGAGCGTAGACATCCTTATCTTTCTCCTTGGAGCTGCTGATAGGTTTAAATCTCAGGCATTGTGGTGAGCAATTCAGTGCTCAATGCCATTACAGCATCGGGGCTCTCCCAGGGACTAGTGAGCTGAAATGGATTGGTATTGGCCATTTTGAATCCAACAATCATATGGTCAATTATGCTAAGATGACAGTTTGAAGAGGAAAGCCAGTTAAAATGACCATGATTCTAATTTATGCACCATCACTTCTCAGCCTCACCGATGCTGAAAATGAAGAAACAAAAGAGTTTTATCAGCGTCTTAAGTCCCAAATTTATGAACCCTGTAATCAAAATGCATTAATAAATACTGTAAATTAGACTAGAAAAGTTGGAAACAAAGAGGAAGGTACAGTAATTGGAAACAAAAAGGAACAGTAGTTGGGAAATATGGCCTTGGTGATAGAAATAAGGCTGGAGATCGCATGACAGAATTTTGCAAGGCCAATGACTTCTTCATCGCAAATACCTTTTACCAGCAACCCAAAAGGTGAGGGTGCATGTGGACTTCTCCAAATGGAATACACAGAAATCACATTGACTGCATCTGTGGGAAGAGATAATAGAGAAGCTCGAATTAGCAGGTAAAACTAGACAGGGGTTGACTGGGAAAAGACTTTCAATTGGTCATCTACAAGTTCAAGTTGAAGGTGAAGACAACTAAAACAAGTCGATGAGAGCCAAAATGCAACCTTGAGTCTTTCCCACCTGAATTTCAAGAACAGGTTTGATTCATTGAACACTCGTGACAGACGATCTGATGAGCTCGGGGATGACATCAAGAATATCATATATGAAGAAGGCAAAAAAGGTCATCAAAAATACAGGAAAGAAGGAAAAGATCAAAGTGTATGTGAGAAGAGCTTGTGAAACTTGCTCTTGATTGTAGAGTAGCTATGAGAAGTTGGGGGGGGGGACAATGAATTCAAAGATTAACAGAAAATGTCAAAGTAAAATATTATAATTAAATGTACAAAGACGTTAGATTCTATGAGTAAATACTGAACCATGCAGGAAGCATCCAAAAAAGATGGAAAGAAGGCAGAGTCACTGTCGTAAAAAGCACTAATGACATCCAGACATTTCAAGACATAGGTTATGATCAAGAACCAATGGTACTGAGAAAGAAGCTCCGGCTGGGTTATATGAAACAGAATGCAGCATCAGGTTTGGAGGAAGGTTTATTAACCTGAGATACTCAGGAGGACTTGAGGCACTTGCTGATCAAGATCAAGGATTGCAGCCTTCAGTATGGATCACAATACACTGTAAAAAAGACTCAAATCCTCACAAAGGGACCGATAGGTAACATCATGAAAAAGAGAACAAAAATGAGGTTGTCAAGGATTTCATCTTGCTTGGACCCACAATCAATGCTCATAGAAGCCACAGTCCAGAGATCAAGCGACACCCTGCATTGGGTAAATCTGCTGCACAAGACCTCTGGAGCGTGTCGAAAAGCAGAACGGTCACTTTAGGCCTAAGGTGTGTCTGACTCAAGCGATGGGATTTCCAATGGCCTCATACAGAGGTGAGAATGGAACTTTGAACAAAGAAGATAGAAGAAGAACTGATGGATTTGAATTACGGTGCTGGCCAAGAATATTAAAAGTACCGGGGATTGCGAAAAGAAGAAACACATCTATTGGAAGAAATAGAGCCAGAACGCTCCTTAGAAGCAAGGATGGGAAACATCTCATGAACTCTGGATACGCTATCAGAAGCAAGTCCTGCCTGGAGAAGAACATCATGCTTGGCAACGTATGCAGGTAGTGAAAAAGAAGAAAATCCTCTACAAGATGGATTGACACAATGGCCGCAACAGTGGGCTCAATGTAAGAGCGATGGTGAAGCGGGCACAGGAGTGGGTGGTGTTTCCTGCTGTCGTACATAAGCTTGACTTTTCTCCTTTAGTTCTCTCAGCTTCCAAAATAGCAACTGAATTCTTCCCTTTTATTTTCTATGAGTCAAAGCAGGTTTGGTGACATCAATCAAAAGCAACACTATAAACCACAACTATGCCCGTGCTATCAAGTTGACTCTGTGGAAAGAGACCCTGGTCACTCAATATCATCAGTCAGAACAAGGCCGGGGGTTCACTGCAGAATTGGCCATCACCTGTTCATACACAAGTTCAGGTGGAAGCTAAGGAAAAGGACAAGTCTGTCTCCTCTAACTGTAGCGGCCCGAGGTGACCTGCCAAAATGGTTCGCTACTCACTTGACCCAGAAAACCCTACAAAATCCTGCAAATCAAGAGGGTCGAACCTCCGGGTCCACTTCAAGAACACCCGTGAAACTGCCCAAGCCAACAAAGGCATGCGCATCCAGAAAGCCACCAAACACTTGAAAGACGTCACTCTGCAGAAGCAGTGTCTGCCCTTCCGATGTTACAATGGTGGCGTTGTAGGTGTGCCCAGGCCAAACAGTGGGGTTGGACCCACGGTCCGCAGCCCCAAAAGAGTGTTGACTTTTTGCTTCACATGCTTAAAAATGCAGAAAGTCATGCTGAACTTAGGGGTTTAGATGTGGATTCTCTGGTCATTGAAGCACACCCAGGTGAACAAAGCCCCCAAGATGCGCCGCCGGACTCACAGAGCTCATGGTGGGATCAACTCATCCATGCGCTCCCCCCGCCACACTGACATGATCCTGACTGAGAAGGAACAGATCGTTCCCAAACCAGAAGAGGAGGTTGCACAGAAGAAAGATTTCCCAAAAGAAACCGAAGAAGCAAAATCTCATGGCTCGGGAATACATTCAGTTTAAAATAATAAAAGTTTTTAAAAAATGACAAGTCTGCAAAAACCAAAGTACGACCGAAATTATCACCCACTTGACTTTGGAGACCGTCTCAAGGAGAGATCTGGGACATTGAACGCTAATGACTGAAGACCAGACACGTGTGAGACATCACCAGGAATGTCATAGGTAAAGAAAACAATGTTGTTAAAAAGACAGGAAAGAAAGCAGAACCCAGAATGAGTATCAGAGGAGACTCTGGAACTTGTGCTGGAACATGGTATAACTTCAGAACCTCAGTTATTTACTGCAGGTAGCTTACCTGATGCCATGTTTTTCCTAAAGCCCAATTCTGTCCCTTTGAATGTTTATAACTTTCTATTTTGTCCAGGGGCAAATATGGTGGATGCCATCCAGCTAAACAGAGAATTCTCTCTTGTTTGCCTTACTTGATTGGTCATGGCCAAAAGATTGTTCGTGTTATTTAGTCAACAGAGACATCCTGAGACTGTCCTAACCTCATCCTTCTGTCTGCTGGCTAATGCTCAGCAATTGCATCTCTTGATTATCCTGAAAGTGGAGTTCACATACAACATCTGGGAAAGTACAGAACTCCCCCAGGTGGGAATATCAAAGTGAAAAGTAGATTAGCCCCTAAGTATTTTGATCCTAAGTGGGATTCCACTAAGGCAGCCTGCTTAGTCTCCTGTACCGCCACTGGTTTCACCTTCTAAGTGTCTCTTTGCCACTCTGACTTGGCTCTGCTGCTCCAGGGCCTAAACCCCGAGGAGGAATAACACCAGGAGCGGAGCTAAAGCAACTGGAATAAATGAGGATTTAAAGAGCCGAACAGGTTTCAAGCAGCAGTTTGTGAAGACAAAGTAAAATGTTCTCAAGAAATGTGTGAAGACCTGCAATTAGAAAGCTAAAATGCAAGAATGCATGTGCCATTTCAGAAACTCAAAGGGCTGAGAAGAAAAGAAATCCAAGCCTTGAGTTGTAATATGGAAGGATTCTATGGGTGAAATATTGAATGAAGTATTAAAAGAAGACAGGAGGAATACAGTCATTGTGCTGAAAACAACTGCCTAATGATTGACCATTTCAGAAGACAACATGTAATCAAGAACCAACAGTACTGAAGGAAGAAGTCTAAGATTCATTGGAAGCATTGGTGAACAATGAGTTTCCAGGAATTGATAACATAACAATTGAAATGTTTCAACAAGTGGAAGCACTCATTCATTTATGCCAGGAGATTTGGCCAAGAGCCAGGAAGAGATCCATATTTGTGTCCATTAGGAAAATAGGCGACCCATCCCCCCACAGAGGGGTCGCAGGGAGGGGGTGAGTCAATCAGGGTGCAGTAGAGCACTAATGGGTCACACACTATACCTCTATTCCCTGGAGGCCTCCTCACCACCCCCACCCCACCCCCACTATCATGGCCTCAGTGCCAATCTAGACTAGAC
>NW_022103901.1:41923044-41947545 GCF_000313985.2 Echinops telfairi | reverse complement strand
GGAGGGAGGGGAAAAAAGAGGAGCTGATCCCAAGGGCTCAATGGAAAGTAAATGTCTAGAAAAGAATGATGGAATATATGTATGAATATGTCGGATACAAGTGATGTATGGTTTGTAACAAAAGTTATAAGAGCCCCCGATAAAATGATTTAAAAAAAAGAAAGAAAAATAGGTGACCCAATAGAATGCAAACATTTATCAAACAATATCATTAATATGACACACAAGTAACCTTTTGCTGAGAATAATTTTAATACAGTTGAAATGATACATTGACAGAAAATTGCCAGAAATTCAAGCAGGATTCAGAAGTGGATATGAAATAATGGCTATAATACCTGATGTCGGATGACTCTTCACTGAAAGCAGGGAATAGCAGAAAGATATTTGTCTGTGTTTCCTTGGGGATGCAAATCACTCCAATGTGTGGTAAATGAAGACAATAACCAACCCGTCAAAGATAACACCGGACTTGGCTGCACAATCGATGCCCAGGGAAACAGCAGGCAAGAAATCAGCTACCATGCAACATTGGGCAAATCTGGCACAATCTTTTGAAAACTTTAAAGGGCAGAGAAGTCACTTGGAGGAATAAAGTGCAATTGACCCAAGCCACGGTATTTCCAGTCCCCCTACATGCCTGCAAAAGCGGAACAATGGTGGAGGAATTGTTATGTTATCAATTCCAAAAACGGATGGCTTTGGATCATGGTGCAGGTGAAGCATATTGGATAGGTCCCTGGGCTTTCAGCAGAACTCCGAAATCTGTCTTGGAAGAAGTACAGTCAGAATGATCTTTAGAAAATAGAGTGGCGACATTTCATCTCACTTACTTTAGACGTGATGTTACAAGGAGGAACATCGTGTTACAAGGAGAAGGGCATCATACTTGGTAAAGTAGAAAGCAAGTGGAAAAGAAGACTTTAAGGAGATGGAATGAGATCGTGGCTGCAACCACGGTCTCCAACAAATCCATGACTGTGCGGATGACGCAGAACTAGGTGGTCGTTCATGCAGCTGTGCTTACGGTCACTATGGGTTGGAACTTGCCTGCTCTGGCCTCCTCACGCTATGTGAAACGAGTTGATGAACTTAAAAGAAGATGTATTTGGATTCTAGCTCAGTCTCTTATAAGCACTGCTAATAGCAGTCAGCAGTTCAAACCCGCCAGCTGCTCTGTGAGGAAAAAGTGAGGCTTTCTGGTCCTGTAAAGATTTACAGCTTTAGAAACCCAAGGGGCTGTATTACCCTGTCTTCCCTGTCCTACAGGGTCACTAGGAGTAGGAATAAACTCAATGGCAGTGAGTTTGTCCTTGTTTTGATATCTTATAAGGTCTAGAGTTCTGAAACACCGAGTGTCCATTGTCCATTGCCAGCATTTGCATAAGACAAGCCGGTATGATGTTCCCTGCTTCCTAGGCTTGCCAGAGGGAATTCATTGAACGTAGTCCCATATGCTCAACAAAGGAACCTTCTCACTGTGGTCCATACACATAATGGGATACTGTGCATAGCTAAAGAACAATGAGGAAACAATGAAGAACCTCATGGCATGAATAGACCTGGAAGACATTACGTTGAGTGAAAGTAATCAATCATAAAGGACAGATATCATACGACACAAAGAAAAAGAATCAAGGTAAAGGCTTCCATGCCACAGGAAACAGACTTTGATGGTAACAAAGCGAGGCGGGAGGCAAGGAAGGCAGAGGAAGCAATAGGCTGGAAGGTGTTGTTATGAAGGGCCATTGCATCAGTCCAAACCAGAGAAACCCTGGGCACACAGAATGAAACACTGCCCAGCCCTGCGCTGTCCTCACCAGTGTTCCCAGGCCTGAGCCCATCGCTGCAGCCACTGTGTCCGTCCATCTCATGGAGGGGCTCCCTCTTTTTCACTGCCCCTCCCCTTACCACGCATGATGTCCTTCTTCAGGGACTGCTCTCTCGACCACATGTGAGATGAAGTCTCGCCATCCTTGCCGCTAAGGAGCATCCTGGCTGTACTTCTTCCAAGACAGATTGGTTTATACTTTCAGCAGTTCATATCTGTCAGTTTGTCATCTTGTGGTGGCTTGTGTGTTGCTGTTATTCTAGGAGCTATGTCACTGGTATTTTGCATACCAGCAGGGTCACCCAAAGCGAACAAGTTTCAGTGGCGCTTCCAGACCATGAATAGACAAGGAGGAAGGACTTGGGTGCCCATTACGGAGGAGGTAGTGACTGAAAACCTTATGCACAAACTAGAAGGTAGACAGGTATTAACTTGGATAAAGGGGGAGCTTTCAGGGGTTTGATAAGTAGTTAAAGTTTTGAATACAAAATTAATGATCTGAAAGGTAACCCCCCCACCTAAGTCACAATTTTAAAAAGTAAGTTTCTGGTCTTTTATTTGCTGGGGGGGAAAACAAAACTAAAATGCATTCTAGGCATGATCTTTTCTTATGCCACCAGGAAGAAAACAAACAAAGAAGCTAAATAGGCTCATCCACAATTTCCTTTAGGGCTCCTGGGGAAAGGCAGACGGTAAGACCTGACCATGAAGCCCGGGATCTGTGTGCCGCTTTCAAGAGGGCAGCAGGGACAGATTTCTCAGACACAGAGTGAGGGGAAAATAAGAACCAGGTCAGACTTGATAGTGTAATGTCCTTTAGGTAAATTCCAAACATGTACGCACAGCAACAGCATATTTTTTGAAAATACTGGATATTGAAAAATAAACCAACAAGCAATCCAAACTCACTGACATAGAGTTGATGCTGACTCACCGTGACCCTATGGGCGAGGATAGAATTGTTCCTGTGGCTTTCTGAGACTGTAACTCTTTACAGGAGTAGAAAGTCCCATCTTTCTCACTCAGAGTGGCTGGTGGGTTTGAACTACTGACCTTGTGGTTAGTAACCCAACTCATAACCATTATGCGACCAGGGATCCTGTGTCTATAAACTATAGAAGGTAATTCGAAGTATATATATTAAATGCACTAGTATGAATACTCAGAGGGCAAAAGGAAGAATATGAAAATAAAAGCAATAAAACAACAGATTGTTGGAAAATGCGCCCTTTAACCAACCAAAACCCAACTTGTTGCCATCAAGTCAATATCAACTCAAAACAGCTCTACAGATCATCCTATATAGGAGCCTATAGGACAGAATTGCCTCTGCGAGTTTCTGAGACTGTTGATAGGAGTAGAAAGCCCCATCTTTCTCCCACGGAGAGGCTGGTGTTTCCAAAATGCTGACTTTGCCTTTAACAGAAAATCTGTATTCTATCTCTACCCTGGCAATCGATGCCAGGATTTAGGATCAACTGTGCTGTCAAGACATGACTGGTCTGTGGAAAGTCTGGTTTTACCTAAAATCTCAACACCCTGTGCTCTGTCAAGCTGTGGGTGGGCTCCATCGCATGACGCCATCACAGCTGGTCTCACTTCCCCGGCAATTGCTACTCAAGCACGCAGCTACATCGCCTGTGGGTCACCACCCCTTTGGGGGTTGAATGACCCTTTCACAGGGGTTGCCCGATTCATAACAGTAGCAAAATGACAGTGAGGAAGTAGCAAAGAAAATAATTTTATGGCTGGGGGGGTCACCACAACATGAGGAAGTGCATTAGGAAGGTTGAGAACCACTGCACTAGATGAAGCACAACAGATCTCGACTCCAACATCATTACTCTAGGCTGCCTCTCTTCACTTCCCATATGTTATTCTACATTCACTGGGGGGTGGGGGTGGGGCAGCCTGTGTAGCACTCCGCTTTCTCTATCTGTAGAATGGACAGGATGTCTTGCCCTACTTATTTCCTACTTGGGGGAGTGGAGGGCTTGAGAGGTGATATATTGTAGTACCAAGGGCCACCAAAGGAATGAACAAATCTGTCCCGGAAGAAATACAGCCAGAGTGCTCCGTGAAGGCAAGGATGGTGTGAGATTTTATCTCACCTATGTTGGGCATGTTGTCTTGGAAAAGCAGAGAGGCAGCAAAAAAGAGGAAGATTGTCACAGTGGCTGTAACAATGACTCAAACATAAGAATAACTGTGAGCATGGCACAGGACCAGGCGGTGTCTCGTTTTGTCCTACACAGAATCACTATGAGTGGGAACCGACTCCATAACACCTAACTGTAGTGCAACAGTCAAGAGCACAGGGCTTGAATTCTGGCTTTTGCCCTTGAATCTAGGATCTGTCAATTAAGTTCATGGTAAAAATTTACTATGTACTACTGTATTATTGTTAGTGCAGCTATTATCATGTCTAGGAACCTTGGTGGTACAGAAGGTGATGAGTTAGACTGCTAACCACAAGGTCAGCAATTCGAAATTACCAGCCACTTCTCCGGAGAAACATGAGCCTTACTATTTCAGTAAAGATTTACCATCTCAGAAAGCCATGGGGGCAGTTCTGCTCTGTTCTATAGGGTTGCTATGAGTCAGAATGGACTCAATGTCATTGAGTAATAGTATAACCTTTGCTGCCCACATAATTGCCCTATTATCTTCTTTGGGGGCAGATGCATTGTGTGAAAACAGATTGCGAAGATTTGGCCATTAGGAAATAATTTTGTAATCTGCAACAAATCTACACAATACTCAGAATTGAGAAAAGATGAACCAAGGAAGGAGTTATGGGCAAACTTGCATCTGTATTATATGGAACCATTTCTGGTACACAGTAATATACAGATATATACACATACACACAAATGAATCCTCAATAGGTATATTATAACAGAACTGATATCTAAATGGGGATCCATAACAGATCTGGTAGTTACAGACCCCATCTAATCATTCCCCTCCTTGGTGCTCTATGAATCAGAATGCTCTAACTGTGCTTTGCGGCTCACACTCAGTGCATTTCTTAGGGGCGATGAGAAACATGCACCTCCAGAGCTTTCCTTTGATCGGAGAAGTATATACTCCTGAAGAAATTGTCATTTATCTCTGTAAACACTAGCGGTCTGCAAGTGGTGGGCTATGAGAATGAGAGCGGTCTTCAGGCAGAGAAGGGCACGGTCTTTAATGCTTTAGACTCCTTTTATGAACTGATTTTCATTTTTGTACTCAGACAAGAATGATGCATTTTTATCCATATTTTCCTTTCTCTCATTGTTAATCCATTGTGTTTTTTTCTGAACACTGTCCTATGATTAATATTGATGCAAGGGGTCCTTGGGGCCGCCAGTCAATATAGCAAAAGGATCCCAAGATATCTACTGATGCTTTTCTTCCATTGATCTAAGCAGTGAGCCCAATGCCTAATGTAATTAGTCTAGTCTGCCTTCCTGTCAGGAGGATTCTTACATGCTGAGACTTGTAAGTACCAGAGACAAATTGTTCTAGGATAATGCACTCCAAGTCCAAAGGAAATGGCTTTCAGGGTACAGATACTAAACACTGCACTAGACGATTTCCCCTTTCTTTGGCAATTGATGATTATTATTCTCCTAGACCATTCTCCATCTAGAAACTAGACATCCAGAGACATTTTGTGAAAACGTGCTTTAAATTCCCCATCGCTCTGGTTCAGCTCCTGACCATCATTGTCCTTCATCCCAAGCCATTTGTGCATCAATGGAAATCAATCAATGAAGACAAAGATAGGGGTGGTACAAGAGAGAGAAAAGGAGAAACGGAAAACACAAAAGCCTGCGAAAAGGAAAAGTCATTGGTGACCATTTAGTATTTTATAGGTGATTTTCTTTTAAAGGAAGACAGTGGTGGCCGGTGACATGCATTATTTTCTGAATCAGTCTGTTATGTAGCTACAAAGTGACTTCAGGGTTAATTTCAGCTCCTGGTTTGAAGAGTATCTCTGGGTAGTAGTCTCAGGGTGTCCACAGTCTCAACCAGTCTAGTTTTTGTTTGTTTTTCCTTCTCTTTTGGTTGGTTTTTAGGAATTTGAGATTGTTCCACTTTTCTCTTCCATTCTATTAGGGTCCCTCTACTGTGGCCTTGATCGGAATGATTGCTAGTGGTAGCTGGGCACTTCGAGTTCTGGGTCTCCAGGTGGATGAAGATGTGGCTCATAGACTATCTAGCCTGTAGATGAGCTTCTTCCTGGAGTCTTCGGTCTCCCTATTTCTCTTTTGATCTAGAAGGCTAAAGGCGAGCACTCACTTTCAAGCAAAGATGAGTATGTTAGGGGCAGGGAAACTCAATCAATAGAAATGAAACACAAATAGCGAGAACAGTTACACACTCTAAAGAAGGTAAACAATACCATTGAACAACTGGGTAGAAATTGTTGACTGGCAACTGAAATGGCTATGGAAACCTTCACAAAACAGAACAAAGCATTACTTCTGGACAAATGAAATTTAAAGTATCTGATATCTAGATCCCAAGTCGCAGAGCCAGCCTTGGGAGGAAAATGAAGACTTCCACGCAAGAGGAGAATGCGATCCAACGAGGTAATGAGCGGTCTTCCAGCAAGATTAGGGAGCTGCCTCCAAAAGGATTCCAGACTCTCAGCTGAATACGAGGAAAAGAGGAGAAGGAGTTAATGATGATGAAAATAATAAACAATAGTCAACATTAATTGAGTGCATCACATCACCGATAATACATATTTTACTCTTTTGCATATATTAACTTTTAGGAGAACAATATTTGATTTGATTTTTGGTAAAGGTTTGCACAGCAGTTTGGATTTCCCTTCAACAGCTTCTGCACTAGCTGTCCAGTGGCATTGGTCACACTTGTCACAACGCCTGAATGTTCTCCTTGCTTCTGTTTTGGTTGTTCCATGTTCATCAATCCAGTTTCCCTGACCCTTAAGTTCTCACCTTTGTTTTCAAGTAAGTAATTGTTGTCTTTCTGGTCCCACAGATATGATCTTTTAAAGGAATGAAGTAATATTTACTAGATAATGTTCATTGTTTTGTGAGCAAAAGTTATATTTGTCTATAATTTATTTACCAAGGATTCGTTTCAGTTCAAGGTTTGACTAGTATCTCAGGGCACCAATCTTGGGAGCCTTTTAGTCTCAACTAGGCAAGTAAGTCTGCTCTTTGGGTTTGTTTCTTTTTAAGTATTTTTAAGAGGTTCTACTCTATATGTTCACATATGAACTCTTAATTTTCCCAACAGTCTTATGATTAGAATAGGTCTTCAAGAGGTGGGAAACAACCTTACTAGAGAAATATCATATAATCTAAAACTAGTATCCTGGATTAATCTTTCCTCTAGTAGTAGATGCTCAGATGCAACAAAGATAAAACAAATGGTTTACAACACCCAGAACTGGTATTTTCCGAGTAAATATGATGGAGAGGGAGAAGGGGTCAAAAATAAGGAGCACTTGGGCATTTGTGATTACAATGATGGGCTATGGAATCTAAGGACAAGAGGAGAAACAACAACAGGCTGACAAATGAGGGGAAGACGGTGGTGTCAGCGGATTGAAAGAAGAGAAGTTTGCCGACAGAAAGTGGGAAGGGGAGATTTATGATGCTTGGAGAAGGAGCTGTTTTCAGTGATGATGAATTCTAAGATATGGTCCTAGGGGTGGTGTGTTGCTTCTATTGGCTGCCAATGAGCCCTGATTCATGGCACCTCCATCTACAGTGGAATGAAGCACTGCCCCATCGGCACCATCCCCACGATTGGTTGTGAATTGAACCTTTATGATTAATAAAGTTTCATTGGCTAATTTTCTAAAGTAGATTACCAGGTCTTTCTTCCTCGTCCATCCTGATCTGGAAGCTCCATTGAAACAGGTTCACTATCATGGCAAGAAACCTCCACTAACAACTGGGTGGTGGTTCATATAAGTGCATTAGCTAGTAATCAACCTAGGTCTCCTGCATGGAAGGCAAGAATTCTACCGCTGAGGCATCAGGGATCCCATGGTGGAGGCTGAGTAACAGACACGGTCAGATACGTATTTGGAAAGATGAGCAGTATGGAAGCGGGAGACAACTGCAAACCCATTTTGGTCATCCTGTAAAGAGTTTATGACTGTTTAGCTAGAATGGTGGCAGTGAGGTTATAAAAAATTGGGCAGACTGGGGAAATGTTGAACAGGTGGAAAGGTGGATAGGACCCAGTGTGTTTGTATACTAGAGATCAGCAAACAAAGATGCTGTGATACCTGGATTTCTGGTTTATGTTACTGGGGGAGTGTCGGTCTGTTTCAATTATAGAACAGAACTCAAAAAGGAGGTACAAAGTAGATAAGCTCAATTCAAGATGCTTTAAAACATGGAGGACAAATCAAGATCTTGTTGCTACCTGTTGGTTTCAATGTTCCATCTCCTGGAAAGATAGTTTGGCATTTGGCTAAGTTACTAAAGATCTCAGATAGAGTCTGTGGGAGGTCAGAGTATCAAAAATGGAGGAATGAATACAGAAGGTTAGGACCGACTAGAACTGCCTTATAGGATTTTCAAGTTCATAATCCGTATAGAAGCAGATCACCACATCTTTGTCCAGCAGCGTGGCTGGTGTGTTTGAAATGCCAATCTTTTGGCTTGCAATGGGGTGGTTTAACCACTGTGCCACCAAGACATCTTCTAGATCAACCAACCAACCAACCAATCACTGCCATTGAGTCAATTCCAACTCTTAGTGACCCTTCAGAACAGGGTAGAATTGCCTCCTTGGCTTTCCAAGGCTGTAAATCTTTATAGGAGCAAACAGCATCATTTTTCTCCCAAGGAGCAAATGGTGGATTTGAATCACTGACCCTGAGGTTAGCAACCCATAACATGATCCACTACACTACCAGGGCTCATTCTGATATCTGACAGGCCCCAAAATCCACAAGAAGAGTTTCAGCAGGTTGGTAGGCAATACTACTTTGCTCTCTGCGATATTCCATCTCCCTCTGGATACAATCCCTCCCTGCAATTCTGAGAACCAAGTGGCCATGAATTATGCATGTACTTCCTGAAGTTTGATGAAAGTTCCTTCACCTATTAAATTGCCAGGTTTCCAAATCTAACATAAATCTAATCCAAACACACTTAGGGAAATACTGTGCCATTTGTTCTTCTATTATCAAACCTTTTGCTTTATTGTATCATGTATTCAAAGTGCCAAGAGCTTTTGCTTACTATATATTCACCTTGGGATGACAAACCAGCCGAATTAGCTCACGACATTGCTCAAAGCTGGTAGAGATCCAGAAAACACAGCCTCCATTATTGTAGCTCATCACTCAGGGGAAGACCGCCTCGCCCTGTCCTAGGAGCAACCTGTGGAAACAGAGAAGAATCCTCAGTAGAGAAGTCAAACTTCCCAATAATCATCTCAAGGAAGGAAAGCGAGGGCCACCTCCCAACTCTTTGATGGCGTGTTATTGGCAGTGTGGGAAGAACTGTGCACTGTTTGGGAAGTCAACCTAAATTCTCTATGACACAGCTTCTTACTGTACATGTGACCTACTCTGACTCCAGCACCTTTTCTTTCCCAGCCATTTCAAACAACAACAGGTCCTTGGCATGTTCGTATTGAACAACCCGATTCTCAAGGGGTAAGACTTGTCTCACCTCCTTTGGAGATGCTCTCAGGAAGAACCAGTCCCTGGAGGAGGGCACCATGCGTGGTAAAGTGGAGGATCAGCACAAGAGAGGAAGACCCTCAAAGAGATGGATGGACACAGTGGTTGCAAAATGGGTTAAAATATAGTGAGAATGGGTCAGGACTGGGCTCTTTTGTGCATAGGATCAGTATGAATTGGAAGCAAGTCAAGGGCACCAAATAACAAAAACACGAATAACTTTTCATGAATGGCCTTTACTCTTAGTGTCCATAGGTTTTGGTGGCGGCGGCACTGGTAGTTATTTCAGTTGCAAGTAAAATACCCCAAACTGTTTTAAGCAAGAAGGAAAAATTGCTAGGTTACGCTGTTGGGAAATTCAGGAGGACCAGAAGCTTCGGGTATGGCTACACCAAGGGTTCTGATGACATCACCAAAATTCAGAGGCTCCCTATCTTTCATTTCTGCTTTCCTCCGTGCTGGCTTCATTTGGGGCAAACTTTCCTGCATTATCAAGAAGGCCTCTTAATACACAGGCTCATCTATCATCGCAATCAAGTAAGAATAAAGACATAAAGAACAAATCATTGCTTTTTAAAATAACATGCGCCCCTAAGGTCACAAGCAGCTATTAATCAAAGGTTGCCTGTTCAAATCCATCCAGAAGCACCATGAAACAAAGGCCTGGGGATCTACCGGAGGAAGATCACAGCAATGGAAAATCGCACGGAGCTCAGGTCTACTCTGAAACACACGCGGTGGTATGAATCTAAATCAACTCCGGCAACAGTGGTTCGTCTCTGTGTTTAAATAGAAGTCATCTGAGACTGACCTCCGTCTTCAGAAGGTGCTTCTGATGTAGGCCAACTACCTCATTTTTGTTTCGTTTTCATTATTATTGCCTTTTTTAATCAGTTTCTTATAAATCTGATCTCTTATTAGTCTTGGTGGGTTGGTACGAAAATGAAAACATCAGCAAAATACGCCTGCAGCATTGCATGGTGAACATATCACTACAGGTGAGGCGTGCAAACAGAAACAGACAGGTATCCACGAGGGTCATGGTAACACGTTGTAAATCAGGGACTCCCAGTGCTAGAAAAGCTTATCATATTTACTATATTTATGAATAATTTGAGCTGAGAAATATCAGAATACCGCACATGATTATCCTAATTGTGCATCTATTGCGATAAGCTAGAAGCTCTTGCGGCAGTATCAGACCTCCAATAGCAACCACAGGCTGGCTTATTCTGGAATGCGCTGTTTGAACAAGACATGCAGTCTCCAGGTCACGACCCTCCTCCTATCATCTCCCAAGCTCTAGCGCCAAGCATGAGATGTCATTTTTTCATCATGTCCTGGCGGTTGTTGTGTTTGGGAGCTAAGTAGTTCTCTGTTTCTCAAGTTCATGGAAACCAAGAGAGGAACATGGATTTTTCCATTTCAGATTGCCTTCTTGCTCCTGAGGTTGCGCTTCTGCAGGAAAGTAGGGCTACGTTGAGGGTATGGTGGATGGGAAGGCTAACTACCATTAGAGAATGTGGGTCCAGAAACGGACAGAAAGGAAATACAAATGAATACTCATCCACAAATGGAATACCCCACCTCCTCCCCTCCTCAAAACTGAGGGTCCCGCCCAGCATGCAGGTCGCAGGTCCCGGCTTAATCACTGCTCTAGTGGTGATCATCCGAAGCATCTGCCTAGGAAGTGCAGCCCTCATCATTGAACTTGGTTGCCCTTTGGGGATGTTATGATAGTCAATAGCGGCCCCATGCACAACGGAACAGAACACTGCCTGGTCCTGTGCCGTCCTCACAATTGTTCCTCTGCCTGCCTTCCTCCTTTTTGCTGCCCCTCTACTTCCTCCTCCTCCTCAGTCTTGCTTCAAGTTCCCTCTGACCCAAGGGGTCCAATGTCAGGCACTATCTCAGACAATGTACTGTTCCCATTTAACAGGCTTTCAGTACCTGGCAATGTGTAAGGTAACCCCTCTGAAGAGAGGAGCCGATTCCTTCTTCATGGTCTGGGCTTAGTCTAGAACAGTGGCTTAGTCTAGAACCTTCCTGATGCTGTGACCCTTCAATACAGTTCCTCATGTTGCGGTGACCCCCAACCATAAAATTATTTTTGGTGCTACTTCATCACTGTCATTTTGCTACTGTTATGAATTGGGTGACCCCTATGAAAGGGTCACTCAAGCCCCAAAGGGATCACGACCCATTGGTTGAGAACTGCTGGTCTAGAAGCTTCAGTGATAGGTTTACTTTGGATGACCCTGTGGCATTTGAAATTCCAGTAATGTCGCTTCCAGCATCACAGCAACACACAAGTCACTACAGTCGACAGACTGACAGATGAGTTGTGGTCTTCTGGGAATGGAAAGAAAGAGGTGTCCAGTTATTTTTATGGAAGCAACGGCATATGATGTTTTACATTTTCAACCATGGAACTTCCTTGCTTGCATCAGAATGAATCACCGAGTGCAATGTGTCTGGGATTAGCAAAAATATAATAATAATTTATATCTTTTTATAGTTTCTGTATATTTCTGTGTACCCAGACAAGGACTCAAACTGATAAGAAGAACCAATTGTCCGTTCGTTGAATTATTTTTTCACTGTTTTCTTGCATTCCACCACCATCCAGGATCTTGATTGGCTCTTTATTTGGCACTTTGTTATTATTAGATGCTATCAAGTCAGCGAGACTTTGTCTTACATATAATGGACTCTGGAGAGACTAGTCCCTGGATAAGGCCATCATGCTTAGTAAAGTAGAAGGGCAGCAATAAAGGAGGAGGTCTTCAATGAGATGGACTGACATGGTGACTGCAACAATGGGCTCAAGCATAGTAACTAGATTGTGAGGTTGGCACATAACTGGGCAGTGTTTCATTCTGTTGGGCATAGGATTGCTATGGGTCATAACCAAGTTGATGGCATCTAGCAACAACATCAAGTTGGTTCCAATTGCAAGTGATACCAATACAACAGAAGGTCTGCAACATCATCACGATTCTTGCTGTATTTGAGTCCATTGTTGCAGACCCCGTGTCAAGCTTGTCTTCGCTTCCCTTCTGATGCATGTCTACAGTATATGACAATAAATTTGGCTTTCTTCAATTTTAAGGAGCATTCTGGCAGCCTTTGGTATATTTCATATTTTTGACAACACCATCATTCAAGTGTGTCAGTTCTTATTGAGTCTAGCTTTTGCATGCACGGAGGCCCTTGAAAACACTATGGCTCAGCTGAGAGCCAACTTGTCCTCAAAGTGACTTCTTGGCTCTTAACACTTTAAAGAGCTCCACTTTGATAGCAGATAGCAATGCACAATAAAGTTGGTTAATTTCTTGACTGCTGCTTCCCTGAGTATTGATTGTAAATCCAAGTAAACTTAAACCCTTAAAAATTCAAATATTTCCTCGATTTATCATGATATTGCTAATTGGTCCAGTGGTGAGGATTTTTGTTTTCTTGATGTTGACGTATAATCACATTGAAGGTTGTAGTCTTTGATCCAATTCTGATGTTGTAGTCCAGTTTCCTGGATACTTTGTTTTAACGTACAGACTGAGTGAGTACAGTAAAGGGATACAACTCTGACCCTTTCTTGATTTTAAACAATGCAGCATCCCTTTGTTTTGTTTGAACAACTGCCTGTTGGTCTCTGTATGGGTTCCACAGGAGCACAATAAAATGTTCTGGGCCTCTCCTTCTTCACAAAGTTATCCAGAATTTGTTATGACCCACATAGTCAAATGCCTTTGCATGGCTAGTAAAATCAGATAAATATCTCTCTGGGATTTTCTACTTTAAACCAAGATCCTTCTGACAACAGCAGTAATACCTTTGGTTCCAAATCCTCTTGAATTTGGCTGGAATTTCTTGCATTTCCATATCAATGTACTGCTACATCTGTTATTTAATTCTCTCTCAGAAAGTTTTATTTGTGGTCATATGATATTGTTCAATAATGTTCACATGCTATCGGATCACCTTTCTCTTGAATGCGCACCAGTATCGATCTCTTCCAGTCAGTTGGTCAGATAGCTTTCTGCCAAATTTCTTGGCATAGACTAGTGGGCACTTCCAGATTTGCATTTGTTTGTTGAACCATCTCAATTTGCATCCTGTCAAATCCTGGAGCTCCTGGTGGCATAGTGGGCTATGAGTTGGACTACTAACCACAATGTTAGCGGTTCAAAATCACCAACTGCTCCATGGGAGAAAGATGAGGCCCTTTAAAACGTTACAATGTCAAAAACCCATAGGCCAGTTTCACTCTCTCCTACAGGATTTCTGTAAGTCAAAATTGACTCGAGGACAATGAACTTTTATTTTTAAGCATGTTTCCCCCCAGTGCCTTCAGACCAATTTAGACGTCTTCCTGGAGTACCATCACGATCACCCTCCTGAAATGTCTGATGCAGACCAAGTCTTTGGGGTAAAGTCACTTTATTCCTCCTATCTTCTTTTGATGTTTCCCAAGTCATTCAAGATTTTATCCATGGAGTCCTTCAACACTGCAACCCAAGACTTGAGTTTATTTCTTCAATTTGCTCAGTTTGGAAAATGCTGAGTGTGTTCTTCTATTTTGGCTTTCTCACTTCAGATCTTTGCACATTCCATTAAAATACTTTATTTTGTTTTCTCAAATCACCCTTTGAATGTTTCTGTTCAGCTCTTTTCCTTCAGGATTCCTTCCATTTTCTTTAGCTACTCTGTACTCTTAAGTTTTAGAGTTTCTTCTGACACCCATTTTGGTCTTTTCCTTTCTTTCTAGTTTAACGACATTTTGCTTTCTATATGCATGACGTCTTTGATGTTATCCCACAACCTTTCTAATATCTGATCATCAATGTTCAAGGCATCAAATTCATGCTTGAGAAAGTCTCTAATTTCAGATGAGATATATTCAAGGTAGCATATTGTCTTTTATAGACTTGTTTTAATTTTCTTCACCTTCAATTTGAACTTGCATTTGAACAACTGATGATCTGTCTACAGTAGGTTCATACCCCTATTCTGTTGATTATATTGAGAGTCGCCACTGTTTCTTCCCACAGATATAGTCAATTTTATTCCTGTGTGTCCTATGTGGCAAAGTCAATATTCAGAGTTGATGATCATGTTGCTGAAAAAGATATTTTCTATTAATAAGTCATTGGTTTTGAAAAATTATTTCATGAGAGTCTTGGTTTCATTTCTATCACCAAGGACATATTTTCCAATTGCTGATTCTTCTTTGTTTCCAACTTTTGCAGCACTCTAATCAACAGTAATTATTCGTACATCTTGATTGTACATTTGGTCAATTTCAGACTGCAGTAGTAAAAACCTTCCATTTTTAAATCTTTGGTATTAGTGGTTGATGAATAAATTTGAATAATAGTCATATTAACGGGTCTTCTTTGTACGAATATGGGTATTATCCTATCACTGATAATGTTATACAGATCTTGAAATGTATTTTTTTAAATCATTTTATTGGGGGCTCGTACAAGTCTTACTACAATACATACATAAATCCATTGTGTCAGCACATTTGTACATTTGTTGCCATCATCATTCTCAAAACATTTGCTTTCTACTTGCGCTTTTGTATCAGCTCCTCATTTTCCCCCTCCCTCCCTCATACACCCCTGATAATTTATAAATTTTTTTTTCATGTCTTACACTGTCTGATGTCTCCCTTCACCCACTTTTCTGTTGTCTGTCCTCCGGGGGGTGGGGGGGATTATATGTATTTTATGACAATGAATGCCACACAATTCTGCTTTAATTTGTCATTCTCATCATAGGCAACCATGTGACTGTCTGATTCAAAATGCTCAAGATCAGTCCATTACAGGTCAATATTTTTTTAAATCATTTTATTGGGGGCTCGTACAAGTCTTACTACAATACATACATAAATCCTTGAAGATATTGATCTTCAAGGGCCCCATGTTATTTTTGACAACTTTCAAATTTTCTAGGTTCATAATTCATATACTCCACATCTTGGATATTAATAGACATTTCCAGCTGTTTCTTTTCATATTGAGTTGTACCACATGATCTCTATTCTAACCACATCATTAAGGCTGATTCTGCCTCTGTAGTATTTTGAGTGCCTTCCAACCTAATTGGCTCATCTTCTGGGACTGTATCAGAAAATGCTTACCTGCTGTGTTTGTCTGGGTTGACTAGAGAAACAAATGCATAGACACTCATATGTGTGAAAGAGAGAACTTTATATTGAAGAGCAATTGTACATTAAGAAAACATCCCAATCCAGTCCAGATCAAGTCCATAAGTCCGCTATTACACCGTATGTCAATACTAGTCTATAAATTCTTCTTTAGATTCATGTAGCCATGCAATGATGCTGAATTCAGGAAGATCACAGGCCAGTGGATGAAAAGTCTTGTGGATCCAGTGGTGGTGGAAGCATCTCATTGCTGGTGTGGGTCTCCACGTAGCTTCTCTAGCTCCAGGGCTCTGGCTCTATCAGTGTAGCTCCAAGTGGCTTGTCAACAGGAATGTGTAGCATAGAGTGTGAGTCTGGCCTCCAGCAAGCTATTTATCTCCAGAGAGCCTCCAAATGAGGTCATCAAGCTGCAACCTGATTGACAGGCTGAACGCCACCCCTTTACCCTTAATAGTTTCACATTGACACCAGATTATGTAACTACTACACCTGCCATTCATGAGGCTTTATCTGGCCCTTTTTCTAAAAGAAATATATCACGAAGTCCTTTCTACTAGTCTGTCTTAGTCTGGAAACTGCTGAAACCTGTCCACCATGGGGGTCTCTGCTGGTATTTGAAATAGTTGTGGCACAGCTTACAGCATGACAGCAATGTGTATGATAAGGTGACCAGATTTTAACCTTGGTAAAGCGGGGCACCATTGATAAAACTCATATCCTAGTGAAATAGCCACATGGCAGCCGAAAACTGTATACCCTATCTTGTCATGCATTCTTTCCAAAAATCAGGACTTTTTAAAATGCCGCAGGACACAGGAAAAATTGTTAAAAATCAGGACTGTCCCGCCAAAAGTGGGACTTCTGGTCACCTTAATGTATGACACACCACACAGTATAGCACATGTGGCATATTGACAGATGGGTGATGTCTATTTGGCACCAAGGTCATAATGACTGGTCAGCAATGAAGTCTTCCAAATATAAGTAAGGACAAACATTTTACCTCCGCTTATGAACTGGGTCTATTTGGTTCTGAAAAATTTATATGACGTTCCTGGGCATGTCTGCGAAGAGGAGTCATATAGTCTTTCCGTGAGTTTCTGGGAAAGGGGAAGCCAGGGGACTTCTGATGTGACAAGGCTTCCCACTGGAATCTAACTATAATGAGTGAGAACTATCCATATGGCGACTCCTCTCGGGCCAGATGGGTTGTTGTCAGGCAGCACATGATCTTTGCTTCACTCTGAAGGAGACATGAGTAATCCTGGGGATATTAACCCAACAAGGGCTATATTTATCTTCATTTCTTTGGTTGATAACACGTCTCTATTTCTTTCCTAGGCGCCAGGGGTATAGGCCACAAACACTAAGCTAGTCCTGCCCACAGCCTAAGGAAGCAAGGCGCCTCCACTCTCTGAGATTCCTGCTTGATTCTACAGCTTCATCCTGAGATAGCCTTGCCACCCTAGAAGGCAAAGGGCATCAGAACCTTGAGATATATTTGAGCCTTAGAGATTGACCAGTCGTTTGGACAGATTCAACTACTTCATGCATCTTTTCTTAGTCCACAGCTTTTTGCTTAATGATGGGTCTGTTCCCCTCACTTCTCAACTCCATGATCTCTCTTTCTCAGCTAATAAACCTTCCTCATATTTTACAAACCACATCTCAGAGAAAGCCAGTCTGATTTGCTCTGTTAATATCCATCAACTTTATTGGTCATAGTGCTTTGTGTCAGATCACTTCATGGGCTACTGACCAGTCAATGAATGTGCTACTACCCCTGATCCAAGCAGAAGAATCCCTCAGGAGAAGCGCAGCCGACCTGAGCTGGGACTGTGAATGCGGTGGTGGACACTCCATACGCATTATTCTTCCATTGTGAAAAGTACAGCCTTTGTTAGTCCGAAACCAAGAAGTCCAAGCTAGTTGCCATTTAGTCAATTCCAACTCATGGTGACCCCATGTATGTCAGAGCAGAACTGTGCTCCAGAGAGTGTTCGTGAATGTGAACTTTCAGAGCAGATCATCATGACATGCTGACTTTCTGAGGCAGCTCTGGGTGGTTTGAACCTCCAACCTTTCAGCAGTGCACGGCCCAACACATGCAGACCACTCAGGGACTTCCCTTCTTGGGTACCATGACTTCATTGATAGCATTCTGTTTTGTTGGCCATATCCAGGCCCTACCGAAGTGCTCCGCAGTTGCTTTCTTTTCGGATGCTGACACAATCCTACATCATATGTATAGGTATCTCCACTTTACAGAAATGGAAATGGAGGTCTGAGCGTTCATCATTCGCTGAAGTGACATAGCTGGGAAGAGCTGGGGCCAGAACTGACAGCCAGATAACCGGACACCAGGAGATAATTGTGTGCCACTGCCTCTCGCTACTGACAAGTTCTTCCTTCAAAGAGGGGGCAAGGGAGCCAACGTGCTATTCAGCCTCCCCTTCAAAGAGTTGTCTTTGGTATCATTTACTTCCCCTCTCAGTCCATTTTCAGTAGGAAAACCTTTACGGACTTTTAGATTAAGTCAAAATTTTGGCTAACATAAGTTTCTGGCAAATGTAAAGTATCTTTATTATCTTAAATTATTGTTGTTCTTGTTGTTGAAGCCCTGGAGGTATAGTGATTATACGTTGGGCTGTGATCTCCCAAGGTCTGCAGTTCAAAAACACCATCTGCTCCAAGGGAAAAAAACAGGGCTTTCTACTCCTGTAAACCGTTACAGACTCAGAAACTCACAGGGGCAGAGCTACCTTGTCCTATAGGGTTGTGCACGGAGTTGGCATCAGCTCACGGGTAGTGAGTTAGGCTTTGGTTGGTTATTGTGATTATTTTGCCCTTTATTAGAAGATTTCAAAAGGCTAGAAAGATTTCAAGAACCCAAAGTATACACTTCAGCTGTTAAAGAAGAAAAGATTCAAAATACAGTGAAGGCACATCTGCAACTTAGGGTAAGGCTCCATCTCAGTGACTCTATCTGTAGACGGAGACGATGCCTCCTAAACTTATAGTCCGTAGGACATCCATGTACAAATGCTTGTGGATGGATCTGTCCATGGCATAAAGCATTTGTTCTGTATAGATGTGTGTCCTCATCTGAATCATTTATTTTAGGCATCACCATTGAGCTATGTTGGCTAAGGAAATGGTGTGGGGACCACATCTCACCTCCTCTGGCTCCCAAGGCCAGTTAGCACAGGCAGACTTCAGACATAACCTCCACCCTCCATCACTTTCTACGGCATTCTGATATAAATGATCCCTCCCGTGGTGCTCTACTTCTGTAGCTGGGTTAGATAAGTCATTTTAACGGCCACACAGAACTTACAGACAGCACTCATGATTATGAGGTTTATTAAGGGAGGTTAACAGGTTACAGTTCATGTGAGAAATGCTCAGGATACATTGGTTGGGGTCAGGACAGTTTCTTCTCTGCCTTGCCCACAGTCAGGCCTCTCTGGCCCTGATCAGCAATGTTACAAAGCCTCAATCCGAATGCATTCAGCTCCAGCTCCGTAGATCAGCAAAACTCGACTCCCAGAATTAAGTGCCCAGAAAATCCTGTGAAGCAGTTATATTCCATTACATAAGGTCACTGTGAGTTGAAATTGACCTAAGATGCTTAACACCACTGGTTCTTGTTCGACTACCAACATAAAGATGGTGGTTTGAACCCATTGGGTAGAAACACCCCAGAGAGGCCTGGTGATCTGTATCCATGGAGAGTACAGTCAAGAAAACTCTATGTGGCAGCTCTACTCTGTAACACATGGGGTCATCATGAATTGGAATTAACTTGATGGTCATGGGCTGTGGGGTACTATGAAGGGGTACCCACTGTTTACTAAGCTCTGGGAAATGAACACTGCATGCGACTCCTTGTTTAACCTCCTATCAATGCTGTGAGATCAGCATTATCAGTATCTTCATTTAACAGATGAGGAACTTGCCAGTTTGGATTTCGCCCTGAATATACTGTCTCTCTAAAACTTGAGTTCTTTCAAGAATATGTTCTCCCTGGGCCAGGGTCTAGAGCACCTTATCTGCAGGTCAGATCTCCAGACCTAAACATGTGCTTTCCATCATTTCTGTGATCTTGGGAGAGAGAGAGAGAGAGAGAACACGTTCAGTTGTGGAGGCTGGCCAGTCCCAAATCCGTGGGCAAGGCAAGGGTCTAAAAACTTCTGAATTGTATGGTTGCAAGAGCTGCTGATGCTGTTGTTAGGTGCCATCAAGTCAGCTTCAACCCATAGCAACCTTATGCACAACTGGACAATATACTCCACAGTCCTGTGCCATCCTCATAATCATTCCCACTCCCGAGTCCATGGTTGCAGCTATTGTGTCGATCCATCTCCTAGAGGGGCTGCCTCTTGTTTTCTGCTCCTCCACTTTACCAAACATGACGTCCTTCTCCAAGGGCTGTCTCTCCTGACAATATGCCCAAAGTATGTGTGCCATCCTTGCTTCCAAGATGCACCCTGTCCTTACTTCTTCTGAGACAGATTTGTTTATCCTTTTAGCAGGCAATGGTACTTTCTCTGGCACCACAATTCAAAAGCATTGATTCTTCTTCGGTCTTCCTTATTCAATGCCCAACTTTCACATGCACAGGAGGCAATTGAAAATACCTTGGCTTGAGTCAGGGGCACCTTTGCCCTCAAAGTAACATCCTTGCTCTTCAATACTCTAAAGGAGTCTTGTGCAGCAGATTGACCTAATGCAATTTCCCTTTTGATCTCTTTGCTGCTGCTTCCATGAGCACTGATGGTGCAGCCAAGCAAGACAAAATCCTTGGCAACGTCAACCTTTTCTCCATTCATCCTGATGCTATCTATTGGTCCAGTTGCAAGGATTTTGGTCTTTACTCTGAGTTGTAATCCATCCTGAAGGCTGCAATCCTTGATCTTCATCAGCAAGTCCTCACATCCTCATCACTGTCAGCAAGCAGGGTTGTGCCATCTGCGTATCACGTTGTTAATAAGTCTTCCTCCAATCCTGATGCCACAAATCTGATGATTTTCTCAATATAGAGATTGAATAAATATGGTGAGAGGACACAACCCTGACACACAACTTTCCTGATTTTAAGCCATGCAATATTCCCTGGTTATGCTTTCATAACTGCCTCTTGATCCATGTACAAATTCCTCATGAGCACAATTCTGGAGTTCCCATTCTTTTCAAGGTTATCCATAGTTTATTATGGTCCATACAGTCGAATGCCTTGGCACAGTTGATAAAACATATGAAAATCTCTTTCTGGTATTCTCTACCTTGAGCCAAGATTCTTCCAACATCAGTAATGATACCCCTTATTCCAGTCCTTTTCTGAATCTGGCCTGAACCTCTGGCAGTTCCCTATCAAAGTCCTGCTGCAACCATTGTTGGATTATCTTCAGCAAAATTTTACTTGCATGTGCTATCAATGACACTTTTTTATAGTTTGAGCATTTTGCTGTGTCACCTTTCTTTGCAAGGAGCACAAATATGGATCTCTTCCAGTAAATTTACCAAGTAGCTGTCTTGTAAATTTCCTGGCATAGATGAGTGAGTGATTCCAGTGTTTCAGCAGCTTGTTGAAACATTTTAATTGGTATTCCATAAATTCCTGGAGTCTTGTTTTTGGCTAATGTTTCCCATGCACGTTGAACCTCTTTCTTTAGCACCATTGGTTCTTGCTTATATGCTACTTATTGAAATTGTTGAAAGTTGTTTAATTCTTTTTGCTACCTGGACTCTATATTCTTTTCATCTTCTCTTGATGCTTCTTGCATCATTCAATATTTTTCCCATAGAATCTGTCAAGATTGCAACTCAAAGATTGCTTGAATCCTCTCTTCAGTTATTCCAGTGTCAGATATATGAGCATGTTCTTCCCTTTTGCCTTTCTAATTCTAGGCCTTTGCACATTTCATTATAATATTTGGCTCTTTCTTCTCAAGTAGCTGTGTGAAATTTTCTATTTAACTCTTTGACTTCATCCTTCCAATGCTATTAAGAGCAAGATTCAGAGTCTCTTCTGACATCCACTTTGAGCCTTTCTTTCCTGTCTCTTTAATTATCTTTTGCTTTCTTCATGAATGATGGTCTTAATGTCCTCCCACAGCTCATCCAGTCTTCTGTCAGTGTGTCATTGTGTCAAATCAGCTCTTCAAATTCAGGTGGGATAGGCCCAGACTGTATTTTGACTCTCGTGGGCTTGTTTTGATTTTCTTTAGCTTTATCCTGAACTTACATAGAGCGATTGAAGGTCTATTCCACAGTCAACCCCGGTCTGGTTTCAGCTGCTGATATTGAGTGTCTCTATCATCGCTTGCCACAGATGTTGTCAACTTGATTTCTGTGCATTCCATCTGATGAAGTTCATGTGTGTAGTAGCCGTTTGTGCTGTTGAAGAGAGGTGTCTGTTATGAACAGGTTGTTGATCTTGCAAAATTATATCATGCGACCTCTGGCTTTGTTTCCATCACCAAATCCATATTTTCAAACTACTCTTACTTCCTCTGTTTCCAACTTTTTCATTCCATTCACCAATTGCCAATACTTATCAATGCATCTTGATTGCATGTTTGATTAACTTCAGACTGAAGTCATTGGTAGAATTCTTCTTCATTACTAGCTGTTGTGGTTTGTGCATAAAGTTGAATAATACTTGTACTGATGGCACTTCTTTGAAGGCAGATAGATAAAACCCTACCATAGACAGCATTGTGCTTCATGATGGATTTTGCAATGTCCTTTTGACTATGCCAATCCTCTTGGTTGTGCTATTCCTGGCATAGTACATCCGTATGATTTTCTGATTCAAAATGGCCAATACCAGTCTGTTTCTGTTCACTAATGCCAAGGATATAGATCTTTCTGAATTCAATTTCATTTTTGACAACATCCAATTTTCCTAGATTCATTCTTTCCCCCATTCCAAAGTCTGATCACTAGCAGATCGTTCCAGCTGCTTCTCCTTACCTTGAGTCATGCCCCATCAGCAAATGAAGCAGCTGCTAAACCCCAAATCTGCAGGTCAGGTGGCAGGTCAAAGACTTCTCATGGACCAAGAATCAGAGGTCAGCTGTTGAGGAGCTGGGTATAGGATAAATAGGGAGAGAGCAGGAATTGCCAGAATATGTTTATTTCATGGATGAAAGTCACATCTGCAAGAAAACACTTCCAACTGACTGCTCACATCAGACCACAAGATGGAAGATGATTACATCATGTCTTCCAAATCCCTAAGGTAGCAGTTCTCAACCTGTGGGTTGCGACCCTCTGGGGGTCGAATGACCCTTTCACAGGGGTCACCCAATTCATGACAGTAGCAAAATTATAGCTATGAAGTAGCAACAAAAATAGTTTTATGGTTGGGGGATCACCACAACATGAGAAACTGTATTAAAGGGTTGCAGCAGTAGGAAGATTGAGAACCACTGCCCTAAGGATTATCTCCTAAACAATGTGACACATAACTTTAACAATCAGAGCACTTTAATTGGCATTTGATTTGGGTACTGCACATGCTTATGGTGGGACTGGTGTAGATGAGGGAGGGGGTTGTATTTCTGAAAGCAACCTGGCTTTTTGCAATAGATTGAATTTAAAAGGTTTGGCCTTAAAAGGTCAGTTAGTCACATCCATGCACCTGCCTAGTCCCAGGAAACAGGCTACGGAGAAATTTGAATTAGTTCTCATGCACAAACCAGAAATTTTACAAGGACTGACCGTTAGCCTCTGGGCTCTCTGGGAACCAACAATCATGAGTTAGTTCTGCTTTGCAGGATGAAACAAGGTGCACTGGTGGCAAAGTGGATTAAGTGTTGGGCTTCATGCCGAAAGGTTGGTTGTTTGAATCCACCAGCTGTTCTGTAGTTAGAACATGAGGCAGTCTGCTTCTATTAAAGATTTACAGCCTCAGAAAGTCTATATGGAAGTTACACTCTGCCGTGTACAGTCACTATGAGTCAGAATTCTCATGATGGCAATGGCAATAGTGGGTATGGAATGAACCGAGAAGAAGGCGACATGGGCAGCTTCCAGAGCTGAAGGTGAGCATCACAAGTCTGTACAACAGTTCAGTTCCTACCACAGAGCAATAATATTTGATGAGCATCTTCTACGTATCAGGCGCGCTCTAAGTTCTTGGCACACATTCCCACATTTAGTGTGATTAATAATGGACTAGTGCATATTCACATCAGTTAAATGATCCTTCTTATAATAAACTCAGAATGATGATTGTCTTCCTTTTGTAGAGCGGGAATGTGGGGCTTAACGAAGAAAAAACTCTCAGCTAGCACAACAAAAATTCCAAGTGAGGGGCAGAGTTTCTTTTCCCACCTCTGGCTCAGACTTTAGACAATTGGGACAATGACCATCATATTCACATTCTAGGACAGTCTTAACTAAGTACCACAGACTGGGCGCTTTTGACTCACAGTGACTTTACAGGGCAGAGGAGAAACGATCTAGAACAGCGGTTTTCAACCTGTGGGTCGCGACCTCTTTCTGAGGGTTGAACGACCCTTTTACGGGGGCCACCCAATTTATAACAGTAGCAAAATGACAGTTATGGAGTAGCAACGAAAATAATTTTATGGTTGGGAGGTCACTAAAACATGAGGAATCATATGAAAGGGTCACAGCATTAGGAAGGTTGAGAAACACTGACCTAGAACCTTGGTGGTATAGTGGTTGCGTGTTGGGATGCTAACCTCAAGGTCAGCTGTTCAAAACCACCAGCTGTTCCTCAGGAAGCTTTCTACTCCCATAAAGAGCTGCAGCCACTGAAGACAAATGGGTGCATAAGCAAAT
>NW_022103901.1:41913246-41922313 GCF_000313985.2 Echinops telfairi | reverse complement strand
ATGTACAAATGCGCTTTACACAATTGATGTGTGTATGGATTGGGATAACAGTTGTATGAGCCCCTAATAAAATGTTAAAAAAACAAAAAAACAAAGAGCTGCAGCCTCAGAAACTGCAGGGCAGTTCTACCCTGTCCTATAGGATCCTGTGAGTCAGCATCGACTTGGCGGTGATGAGGTTTTTTCGGTAGAAATGTCCCTGTGGTTTTCCAAGGCTGTAAATATTTATGCGAGCAGAGTGCTTAATTTTTCTCTCAAGAAACTGCTGGTGCGTTTAAACTGCTGATCTTTCAGTTAGCAGCCCAATGTTTTACCCACTAGGCTACCACGGTTCCTTCCTGACTTGGAAATGCTTTGTCTCACAGTCTAGAAACTAAAAGTCTGAGTTAGGGTATTGGCAGAGCCCCACTCATTCTTAAGGTTCTAGAAAGATTTTCTCTGGTTTCTCCGGACTTCTGGTAGTCCATGTATCCTTGGTTTGCAGCTGCCATATTGACTTCTGTCTTCACATGATTGCCTTCCCTCTGTGTGAATCTCTTCTCTTTTATCCCATCACCAATCAGATTGGATTAAAATCCACCCTAGTCTAGTATGACCTCATGTGAACTTAACTGTCAACATTGACAAAGAGCTATTTCCAAACAAGGCCATGCTCAACATAGGACTTCAACGTATCTTTTTAGCAGGTACAAGTCAGGCCTTAGCCACCATCAAAAAGTACATTCTTTCTCTTAGGCCTGGTGGCAACATGAAAAACCCTCAGAAAGAGGAGCTTAAATACAGTTTGTTGTCTATCCCCAGTGACATCAGAAAAGAGAATGAGTTTCCTTTTTTTTTCCTTTCTCTTTCCTTACATCTTAAAACAAAACAAAACAAACTTGTCTTTATGCTGGATTCTTTGAAGGTTTACCGAGCACAGCATTCGTTCTACATTCACGAACTCATCAAACTCTCATCGCCCGGCTTTCTCTCCATCATTTTTGCCCAGCTTCCTCTTGTTGGGTGTTGTCTGGAGGGTAAATTTGAGATTTTGAGAGTCTATAAAGCTCAAAGTCCAGTAATTACTAATCCTTGCTTTTGTCATCTGAAAACTTGGAACTGAACATGCCTGAAAGCATGAAAATCAAATGATATTTGTGAAGACAGTGGGTTCACTGCCATGAAGTCAGCTCCAATTCACAATGACCCCAAGTTTTACAGAGCAGAAAGGTTCTAGATAGGATTTTCTTAGCTGCAGTCTTTCTGCAGAAGGCAGAATCTATATTAACAAGCAGGGGCACTGGAGAACTTCCATACCTGTGAGTGCCAAGGATTTCTGGCAGACTAGCCCATGTACCAGATACCTGCATCTTGATTTTTCATCGGTCCCCTAATTGTTTTAGGACATCTCTTACTGATCTTATTCATCCGTCTCTTCCAAATCTTTTAGAGGGTGGAAGGAAATCTGCATTGTTATCTCCTCAAAGAGAAACAAATTGACCCTTCAAAGACAAGATATCCCAGAAATTCTGGAGCTGTTGGAAAACTTCCAGAAATCCCATTCTCCTGGCTGCCATCGAAGATACAGGACACCCATAGAGGCAGCCATGCAATCTCTCTCCCCTCCCAAGAGAGTCCTGAACCTCAGGATTGGATTTGTGACTGACATAAGTCTTGGTGCTCATGCACTACTGGGGGACAAGCTTGACATCCATCGATGACCCTATGAGAGCAACAAACACCAGTTGCTGCTGAGTCAGTTCTGCCTCATGATGACCTATGTTCCCCATAAGGTTTTTGTTTGTTTGCTTGTTTTATTGTGATGAAAATAGAAGTCACAAAACAGACACAGCCCTCTCAACAGTTTCTACACTGATTCCGTTACTCAAGTTGTGCAGCCATTCGCACTGTCCTTTTCCAAACAATCCCGCCACCACTCATCTAATCTCAGTGCAGCTCCATAAGGTTTTCCATGGCTGGTTTGCAGCAGTACACCACCAGGCTTTTCTCCTGAGGGGACTGTGTGTGCACATAAGCCTCCACCCTGTGTGTGCACATAAGCAACTGAACACACCTACTGTGTGCACTACCCCAAAACTTTGTGTTGGGGTGAGAGCATTTTCACAAATTACACAAGCAAACTTTCTTTGCCCCCAGACCAGCTGAAGAACCAGAGGGGAGTTTGACTGTGGATCAAGGGCCCATCCTGGCCCCTAGCTATAGCTTTATTCTACTTCCCATGAAAGCGAGATGATGGAGTGTTTGGGTGGATGGTTTTTATTTTGTAATCATTTTATTGGGGGCTCATACAACTCTTATCACAATCCATACATCCATCCATTGTGCCAAGCTCATTTGTACATTTGTTGCCATCAGCATGCTCAAAATGTTTGCTTTCTACTTGAGCCCTTGGTATCAGTTCCTCCTGCTAAAGGGATGTGTATATTTAACATATGCACACACACACACACACACACACACACACACACAGACTTCAAAACAGGAATCCATCTGGAAGGTAGGATAGCTCCAGGGCGCCCCTGTCCTGAGAGTAGAGGGGGCAACATGAGTAACATCAGACGGGTTGCATACAAATGCCCAAGGCAAATGCTCCATCTTGCAGGACTTCCCAGGAAGGCACTGGTGTTGCAGCAGTAGAATTCCAGTCTTCCACAATGGAGATCAGAGTTCAATTCCCAAACAACGCACCTCGTGTGCAGCCACCACTACGGGGATGTGTGCGCTACTGTGATGCTAATCAAGTCTCAGTAGCGTTCCAAACCAGGATGAACTAAGAAGACAGGCCTGGAGATCTACTGCTGAAAATCAGCCGGCGACAACCCAGTAGAGCTCAACAGCCCAAGTCCATCGCCGTGAGGTCAGGAGCCCCATCAATTACCGTCAATAGCAACAGTGATGCCCTGGGACATTCCTGAGGGGCTCCTGACGCTGCCTACCTGATCTGTTTATTCCCAGCTCTTCTCCGCTCTTTCCTGGGAAAGTCTGCTTTAGCTAGCCTGGGGAAAGGAGAAGTCTCTGAGGGGTGAATCCTTGTTCTCATTTGAGAGAAGTTTGTCTGTTATAATACGTGAAGCTCCTTCAAAAACACCGAGGACCTGTGATGGAAGATGGGGACTCACTTGGCCAACTAGAGCAATGGAGTCATTTCCTGGTTAGCATCTCCCTCACACCCAGTGTTTCCTTAGCCCACTGTTCGTTCTCCTGTCCTTCCAATATTTCTCAGGCAAGACATGGAGATTAATCTGCCAGCAGTCTTCCTGCAAGTCCACCCAATCCTTCAGGCCTATGGGAACGATCCTACATAACTCACAACTGGTTAAACTATTGAATGATCATCTTGTTGCAGCTTCTTCGTGATCTTCTTTGTTTAGGACTGAACGCCCTGCATTCTGGGACCCAGGCAAACTGGCACAAGCTGGTCATCGCAACCTGCGAAGCTTCCCAGGTCTCTGTCAGAACGACAAACAGCTGCCTGCCTCTTGCCGCCTTCCCCGCACCTGCCAAGGGTCTTTTAGGTGGTGGGGGAGTTTTTGCCCTTTGCACCTGTTACCACCTCTTTTGCTTGAGGTCTAGCTCCAGCCATTTCCGTTAACTCCTGGCCTCTCCTTATCGAATCTCTACATGGGTCAGACTCGAGAGGCAGACACGGGCTTCAAGATATCAGAGGATCATTTCCTGCAGGTTGTTTGGAAAAAGAACGTGAAGCCACACCCCAGGATGCTTATTTGCTGCCATGAGCTGGCCCTGACTCATGTGGACCAGCTTTATAACAGAATGGACCATTGTCTGGTCCTGCATGATCTTCATGTTCATTGTATGTTTCAGTCCACTCTGGTAGCGGCTGCTCCCATCTCCCCCAGTGAGGGTTCCCCAATTTGTGTTGGTCCTCTACTTTACCAAGCATGGTGCCTTTTCTGGCATTCGTCTTTTCTGGTGATACGACCAAAGCAAGCTCATTGAAGTCTCACCATATTTGTTTCTAAGGAAAGTTCTAGTTCTGTCTCTGCTAAGATTGATTTGTTAATTCTTTTGGAAATCCGTGGTGTATTCAATATTCCTGCCTAACTCCATCGTCTGAATGCATCGATTCTTCTCTGTCCCTTTGATGCCCCTTTGCATGCATGTGAGGCAATTGAAGAGATTCTAGGGCGGGCCAGACTCAGCTTTAGTGTACATAATATAATTATTGCAAAATGGAGTGAGTATTATTATTTCCAATGTTCAGAGAGGGAGCCAAGAATTAGAGATTGTAACCGATTCACTAGAAGTCACAGTACAAACAAATGACGGAACTGGAAGACACCAACCAGAAGAAAAGTTTGGAATTAGAGATACGAAAGTTCCCAATGTTGAAGCCAAGGAGCGTAAAAGCCAGCCCGATGAAGAAGGGCAAATGAGCAGTACTGTGGAAAGACAGAAATGCCATGTTTTTACATCAATAATGCAGACGTTAGACATACATTTTTGCAAGCCGTGCAATCCCTCCCCCACATATACATTAGTGTCCTATGTATGCTATGCACACATTATACACAGGAATATTATCTGTGAAAATATCATTTATGCGTTCCTTTTCCTCCCATTTTCTTCCTCTTTTATCTCTCACGCTCTTGATGGCACTTAAGCCATTCTAATACTTGTAACAAAAATGTAGTATGTATAACGTGGTTTGTTCATAAAATGATCATGTTTGGTATATTTAAAGATGTGAGAAGATGGGGAAAAGGAGAAGAGTTTGGGGAAATTGTTTTTCTCTTCGGAAAAAATTAAACATTCGGGGGGAACATTACATGAAAAATGGGTTTGTGATTCCCCACCTCACCCTCCCATCCCCAGATGTTGACAATTCTATCTGTCGTCATTCATGTTCCTCTGTCTCAGCCTTCAGGAGTTCTCCAGGCGCCTCCTTGTGTTCTCCTGCCTGCCAGGGGCAAACGCCCAGCATCAGTCTCCCCACTCCCCGCTCGTCCCCACTCTGTGGCTGTGACGCCCATCATGCATCTGGCACCCTCTGTCTGCTCTGCTCCTTTCTCAAGTCTGAGTCTCTTATCCAACTTCCCATTCAAGAGCTCTTCCTAATGAACCATTCCTCATGGGGAATAAGTAGTTCCTTGTTCATCGTGTGGTGGATGCTTGCCACTGTATGACAAGTCCTAGCAAGGTCATCCATGTTGGGTAAGTTCCAGTGGAGCTCTCAGACTAAGAAAGTCTAGAGAGAAATGCCTGTTGATTGACTCACAAAAATTAATGAGTGCAAACTGTATATAGCACCACAGAATATTAGCCACTATGGTACTAGAAAATGAACCACCTGTGGTGGGAAGCAACAATGGACCAAGCATGCCAGAGACGGGAGATGGCAGGAGGCCTCATATACATGGGTCACGATGAGTCAAGTCAACTTGGTAGTAACAGTTAAAGGGAGCGGTTGACCTCTCTCGTCGCTCATGGTGGCTGCTGCTCATCTCACCCAACTGACCTCTGAAGTAGATCTGGTGCAAAGTTCAGGGAACTTTCTCTTTAAGACTTCTAGACAGATGAGGATAGGAAACTGTTCTCTTACCACCCAAATGGTGGTTACGGGCCTGTTGTTATGGACTGGATGATGCCCTGCAGAAATCCTTGACCCTACACCCATGGTTAAAGAGCCGTGCTGGTACAGTTGGGCTGGTAACCCATGGGGCTGTCTGCTGCAGCCGAGGTTTATAGTCCATGTGAGAGGGCACTGACTGGATGGTAGGGCTCATTACAATCCACTTTGGGAGTGGGGTGATGGGGATGCTAATGAGGCAGTGTCGGTGTACAGTGTGTCTGGAGCCACCTTTTAAGATAGGAAAGAAGCAGAGAAACAAGGAAGGGAAGAGCAGAGATGAGGGAGAGAGATGCCATGTCACAGGGAAATCGCAGGCCACCCAGAGCATGAGCTATAGCAACAGGGTTCATCCCTTGGGATGGCAGAGAGAAAGTCTTCCCCTAGAGGTGGCACCCAGGAGTCAGATCTCTAGTCCCATGAATTGTGAGAAAAGACAGCTCTGTTTGTTGACACCTCCTACCTGTGGTATTTCTGAAATCGTTGCACTAGATGACTAAGACACCCGCTTTAGGCTTTCAGGCTTGATGCATAGAGAGTGGGCTAGATGTCACTTCCAAATGCCCATCCATGCTGACCCCAATGGATCAAAGTCTTCAAAGGAATTTGGCCTCAAAACCAGAAACAGTCTCCATGCCCACTCTGAGTGTGGCTGCAATGAGGCACAGCTAGGAAATGGAATAATGTGCAGCTACGAAAGTTCCGAGACAGAGCTTTGTTTGGGGTGGAGGTTGGCCAGGCTGTAGAGTCCATTGGGGTTCATAGAGACGACTCCGTACAACTGCCCTGGCAGGGTTTTCAAGGTGGTCCTCTCTTCAGAGGCTGACGACATCATCTTTCTCCTAGGGAGTGACTGGTGGGTTTGAACTGCCTACGGATGGCCACATTGGATGCAACCATGGGTTCAAACATGAGAACAATTGCAAGAGTGGCACAGGACTGGACGGTGCTTTTTTCTGTTGTATATGGGGTCACTAGGAGTAGTGTGGCAGTTCGATTTTGTGTCAGTGATACCTGTGTGGAGGAGGTAAGGGTGGCATCTAATCTATCAATCAAATGCTAGTCTGATGATGCCTCCCTGGGGGTGGGGCTTTTTCCATAGGAGAATCAGCAAGAATGGCTCCCTTTTTGACGTTCCTGCCTGCTGGGACTGTGTGTCTGCTCCCATGGGGCAGCCCCATGGGTGCTGTTGACCTGGGCAGCTCTTGGTGCCCTTCCATGCGCCCACCACCTTTGGATCCCTGTGACTCTAAAGCCCGTCCTGTGATCTTCCTGCATCGTTCTTCACCTCTCTGCATCATTGGCCTTGGGCTACATGAGTCTGAAGAAGGCTCCGGCTAGCATCGGAAGTTGGATTCACATAAAATTACTTCTTGATATAGAGCTTTTGTGTACATATATAAGGGCCACGGGTTTCGTTTCTCTAGCCCACCCAGCCAAACACAAGTCGGAACGGCGTCAATGGCACCTAACAACAGCAGCGAATCTTTCTATTAGCAGGCAAGCATTTTAACAACTGCGCCTCCAGCGCTCCTGGAAGTGTGTCCGGTAACAGGAAAAAGACGATAGAAATGAGACGATGGGTACACATTTGTTTTTACGTTATCAAATATGTCTGGAAGAACAATCCTCCAGAAACCGGAATAGATCCTAGACAATTAAAGGGCAGGAGCAAGAGGGGTTTACTCTTCATCGTCTCTCCTTTGGGAGAGAGCCTCGGGGGCACAGCAGTTCAGGGCTTGATTGCGCCCCCACAGGTGGAGCCAATCCACCAGTGTGGGGAGAAAGCTGAGGCGGTCTGCTCCCGTTAAGATGCGCAGCCTCAGAAACCCCGTGGGAGCGTCTGCTCTGCCTCCAGGGTTGGGAGGGATCAGGATGGACTCAATGGCAACGGGTTTGGGAATCTTTTCTTGTCGCTATTTATTCTTTTCTATAGTTAATTTTAAAAAATCTGTATGTACGTATTGTTTCATAGCTACTAGATGTATACATAGATAAATGAAAATTAAGGGGGCCTGACACATTATAATGCATTTATAACTATGTTTTAAATAAAATCAAATGACAACAAAAACGCAAGTAATTATGTCACCCATGTTACAAAGGACAGCATTCACATGGTCGAATTTTTGCCTTATTCTATCAGTCAGTGGGAAAATTAGAGAGTTGGGGAAATCTTTTATATGTCTTTGGTGGGAGAAATTTAAACAATCATGGGACAAAAAGACAAAAACAAAAAGGTCACAAGGTGAAGTGATGTAACCAACAGTCCAATCTACTGAATGGGTTTAACCTATGTCTTTTGGTCCCAATAAATTCAATGGAATAGAGTACTGCTTAGACAATGAAGCAGAAACCAATAGAGAGGTCTGAGGGGCCAGCTCCAATCCCAACTACGTGGTCAGCGCCCTCACCCCCCAGAAGAATTCACTTCAGAGGACAGCACTGAAGCTGCAGCTCAGGGAGAGAGACTTGTCTGATCTGAGCACATGGGAACAAATGAAGGGGGAGGAAGAGAGAGTGGAGCACATCCTGGACCACCAAGCCCTGAGGACAATATTTCTGCTCAGAGCAACTAATGCACAGAGAAAACTATAGGGCCAGCCCCACTATGAGACACGACATCCCTCACTGACCCATAGTGCTACGGGGGACAACACTGGAGACACAGTGTAGGAATTGCACCAGATCTGACCCCACCACATCAATGCGAAACACTAATAGCATTTAACAGAAGCAACAAAGTCCCCAGGGAATACCAAAAATAGACACTGGTGTCAGGGCATGGCACCCCATTAGACTGGACCTGCAAACACTCCTAAAGGTCAACAAATAGACCTTGAACCATTTATAGGCTTTTCTTTTTTGTTGTTGTTTTGTTTTCTTTTGTTACTTTGTTTTGCTCTGTCTTGCTTTTGTGCATATTAGTATCTCTGCAGGTCTTTCTACATAAGATAGGTGGAATAAACAATCAGGAGGAGAAAACAAGGGTTCCAATGGTTCCGGGGGGGATATGGGAGAAGAGGGGGTGGGGGAAAGGAAGGGTGTTAATAAACCCAGGCACAAGGAAATAACAAGTGATCTAAAATTGATGGTGAGGAGGGTGTGGGAGCCTGGTAGGGCGTGATCAAGGGCAATGTAACGAAGAGGAATTACTGAAACACAAATGAAGGCTGAGCATAATAGTGGGACAAGAGGAAAGTAAAAAGAAATAGAGGAAAGAACTAGGAGACAAAGGGCATTTGTAGATGTCTAAATACAGGTATGTACATATATAAATATATTTATATATGACAATGGGGAAATCGATCTATGTCCATAAAGTTTTAGGTTTAGTTTTTTTTTAACCTTGCTAAAAATATTTATTTCACCTTACATTTTTTAAGGTAGCAGATAGACATTGGGCCTCTACTCAAGTAGTCCCTGAACGCAAGAATGCTTTGTTCTATTAACTGGGCATTCCATGATACTCACCTT
>NW_022103901.1:41906061-41910898 GCF_000313985.2 Echinops telfairi | reverse complement strand
GCCATCATTATTTTCTAAACACTTCCTTCCTATTGAGCCCATGGTATTAGCTCCTCTTTTTTCCGTCCCTCAGTGCCCCACCCTCATGACCCCTTGATATATTACAAATTATTATTATTTTCATATCTTACACCGTATATGGTGTGAGGTATGGATCCCTCCTCATTTTTTTTTTGCATGTAGATATCTTGTCGTCCCAACACCATTTATTGAAGAGGTTATCTTCCCATTTGATGGATCTCACACCCTGTTGACCACTCAGTTTTATTCCACTCATCTTTATGTCTGCCTTATGCCACTACCAGGCTGTGCTGACCACTGCAGATTTCCTTTCTTCTTTGCAAACTAAGTGTCTGCAGAGATAGAAGGTACCTGTGGCAGACCCACCTTAGGGCTGAGGATAGAGGGATGGGGATGGAAGTGTAGTTCGTAGAGCAAAAGAGATGTTCTCCTCTGCATGTCTTTCAAAAGCAGAATCTTCTCAATTACTTGTTTCAAGCAAATAGGTGACCATGATGCACTTATGAGTTTGAGGAAATATTTTTAGATGATGCAAATGCCAAGTGCACACCCGAGGTTCTACGAAAGGCAACTAAGGTGTCCTTTTATGAGTTCCTTGGTCTACTAATAAGACGATGCAGGCTTCACCCTCCATAGGCCTATCCTCTGCCAGGCACCACCCCAGCCCCCTTCCGTGCTGGTTAGCACCTGGCTACCTTCTAATGGAGCAGGTAAGGAGACAGGCTGGTTGGAATCTGGCTTGGCGTATTGGAAGGAGTAACCTGGAGGATTATATTTACAGAGTGATAGATAACGCTGAGTGTTTCCTACAGGCAAGACTTCTAAAAATTGGTAAACACTACAGATGAACAGAAATAGCTGTTATCACAAACTTTAACACCTACATTGCTTATATTGTTGCCGGGAAAGGAGAAAATTCTGCTGGTGGGTGTTGAGGAGGTTGCTTTCAAGATAAGTGGGTTGCAGAGGCATTATGGGATGATTCACAGAGAGACGAGGGAAGGAAATAATAACACCAGCTACCAGCTTGTGGCACATCTATTATGTTCTGAGTATTCCTCCCAGATCTTTTTTCACATCATTTCAATACAATAGAAAGGAGCACATGACCTAATATCAGCCAATCAGACTCTTTCCTGGGACTAAAACTCCTGAGCAAAATGATGCAAGGACCATGGGTACTACTGAGTTTTATTCACCTTGGCACCTAAAGGAAGCCATCAAAAGGTTTCTGCTGCCTAGACCTTTTGAATTGCCCTGATATCTGGTACTGTCTTTCCCCCTCCATCCTGAAAGCTAGTCCATTTCTTTCTGTTAAATTATTTTTGCTTACTCAATCCTGAACCCAATTCTGTTGCTATTGAGTAAAGAATCATAGCTTATCATATAATACTATAAATGAGTAAACGTATTCTCACTGAAAGATAAAAACAACAATAAAATCCAGCTGTTCATAAAACTAAAACCACTCACCTAGTGGTGTACTGGGTTGTGTACTGGACACAACTTCCAAACCACCAGTCACTCTATGGGAGAAAGATGAGCCTTTCAGCTCCAGGAAAGAGTTACAGTCTTGGAAACCTACAGGGGCTGTTCTACTCTGTCCAATCTATAAAGTCTTCTTCAGACTCATGAAACACATGCAATGACACCGAATGCAGGACGATCACAGGCCTGTGGATGCAAAGTCTTGTGGATCCAGTGGTGGTAGAAACATCTCAGATCTGGCACAGGTCTCCACATGCCTCCTCCAGTTCCCAGGGCATGGGGTCTTTCAGCATAGTGCCATGTGTCTTGTCATTAGAACATCTCTCAGGGAATGAGCAGAAAGAGTTTTATATAAAAGGTAATTGTACATTAAGAAAGCACAGAGAGAGAAGTGTCTCCCGCCTCTAAGGCGGAATACAGGACTTCCCAGAATTCTCAGGGGAAGGCCATGCCCACACAGAGGCCTCATTGGCCATGACCCAATTGACAGACTAGACTCCACCCCTTCACTCTTAATTCTCTCAAGCCCCAAATTGACACCGGCTTATGTAACTACCACAGGGAGTATCACACAGAATTCAGACCGGGATAGAGATCATATGAAGAATCATCTCGAAGTCAATGGACACCCAGGACTGCTTGGTGCTACCAAGGAGAACCCCTGTCCAAGCACCAACATCCTATTTGGACTCCTAGCCTCTTAAAGCAAGAGACCGTTTCTGTTCATTAGTCACACCTGAACGGTGTTTTTTGTTAAGGCAGTGACAGTACTACAGGTAAGGAAGCAAGGCTCAGCAAGGTGATATCACCTGCCCCAGGACACTGGGTGGAGTGGAACCTGGGTCTCTTAACCCCAGAGCTCATCGCTGTGTTGTCTACTTTCGAACCTAACATTTTATTTATTTTGTTTTTATTGTGAATTGACCGAATATTTGGAAGGCAGGTGGTCAGTTTCCTGCTGGGCTTCCTCTCACCGATGACAATCCCTTCCTTGCATCACTTACCCCACACCCTGCCTCTGGGTCCTGTGCCAATTTCTCTCTCCTTCTTTCCGAACCCTTCTGAACTTCTTCCTATTGATCTCACGGGGCTGAGCACCCTAACGTGCAGGCACCTCGCTAGTGGTGTTCTTCCACCTGGTGGAGCTGTCTATTGGTTGACTGAAAATCCATCTAGATCTGAAAGGTGGCTAAGGACCATAGTCTTGGGCTTCCCCCAGTCTCCATCAGACCAGTAAGCCAGCATTCTTCTATGATTTTGAGCCTAGCATTTCATTTTAAAACTTCATTTTAATGAATAAGAAACTATTAGAATTGCAGATTTTACTCTTTCCAGGCTTTGCTTAAAATCCAAATATCAAAACAAATATAAAACTAAAGATAAAACATGTACCAGCCCTTCTGGGGAAGCCAAGTGTAATTCATTCACTGGTCCCATGTTGAGCAGCTGGGTGCACACATCTCCGGGATCCCTGGGTAAGTGCTGAGGAACACACAGATACGTGCTGGGCTACTAACCACAAAATTGGCAATGCAAAGCCAGCAGGGGTGCCTCCAAAGGAAGGCTTGGTGATCGGATTTTGTAAGGTCACAGCCCTGCAGACCCGACTCTGTCCTACTCTGACACCTCGGGTCACCAGTGTGATAAAGCATTACCATTTCTTCGTCATGTGGGGTTCCCTCTGACTGCCACTTGGCCAACTGCAATATTTGTTTGAGAATTCTCCCAGCGGGTCTCCTAGGGCAAGCTAAATTCAGCTGGCTGGAGAGCTCTCATGCCAAGCCTTGGAACTTGCTTAGCAAAAATCAACATGAGGAAATGCACCCACAGGCCACCTGGGACCTGATGTCAACCCAAGAGGGAGAAGGAGAATGCAGCTTCAGGTAGTGGGGCTGTCAAGGCCAGCAAAAGATTGGGGATTTAATTTGGGAAGTGATGGGGGATTGTGGAAGGCCTTGTCTTGTTCTGGGTAATTTCGCCATTTTCTTTGGCAGAAGATTGTCATGATCAGAGTTTATGCAACCCTTCTGCACATGTTAAGCATCTACCATATACCAGCACTGGTGGCTCAGGGGTAGAGTCCTTGTCTCCCAAGTAGGAGACCTGGGTTTGGTTCCTGGCCGAGGCATCTCATGAGCAGCCACCATCCATCAGTCAGCGGAGGCTTGTGTGTTCCCTCAATACTGAACAGGTCTCATTCAGCTGAATACAAATCGGGAAGTAAGGCCCAGGGATCCACTGGAAATCAGTCCCAATGGTCCCATTCTGCTGGGTCAGGGCTCACTAGATAGTGACTGACAACCGTGAGCCAGTTGTTCTCTAGGAACTGGGGGTGCGGGGTGAACCAGACAAACAAGCCCAGGTAGTGCTCTAGGCCCTGGGGATGCTGCAGGAGCAGATTCGACAGTGTCTCACAGCACAACTTACAATGGAGAGAATAGCAGAGGGCGGACCGGCCTTTCCTTTTGTTTTCGGTACTACCCCAAACAAAAGCGGGGTTCTGAACACCATCTGAGAGTCATCTGCCTGGAGCTGAGCAAGGGCTTGGAACATTACAGGGGAGTGTTACACGGGCTATGATATGATCAGTAATACCAGAAATATTAGGACGTGTTGATTGCATGTATATCCCTGGATTGTAGCACACCACGAACATTCAGCAAGTGTGGACTTGCCTTCCTGCACTTGAACCTGGCCTCTGGCCTCATGGCATCTTTGAGATTTTGGGCCCAGTACGGAATGAGGAGAGGCCACACTCGTGACCCCTTTCCTGGAGAAGGAGGTCAGCAGAAACCCACAGACAGGATCCCTGGACAGAAAGAAATCATGAAAACTCTGGTGGCAATAAATCACTCAGACAGGTTCTTTGGGACCTCAGGGAAATTTGACAACCGTGTTTCTTCTCCGTTCCACAGCCTCTTACAAGGCCACTGGCCCTCACTCCCGCATCCCGGCCCACTGACACTAAACTGCAGGTGACAACAGGGACTGAGCAGTGGGGGAGGGGGTAGTGACTGCTCTTTGTCCAGGTTCTGCCTGCTCAGAGCAACCCCTATTCAAAAGCCATCCCTCATCTTTAGGCCACAAGTCGTGCAGTTTGGGCGATTGAAATTGTTGTCCTGTTGAAGCAGATGCTTCATCATTTGCTCCGAGCTACCTGGGCAGACCTGGGCTGCTCGGCAGGGCTCTTCATCCCAGCTGAGCAGGGCGACAGCAAGGCTGGCCTGGGGCTTCAGAAGCGCACATTGGTTGCTAACAGCTACCTGTGTATCTTCCCTCCGAAATGTGTGACCTCCCTTCTTAGCAAAGCTCTCTATCCAGCCTCCCT
>NW_022103901.1:41888514-41905723 GCF_000313985.2 Echinops telfairi | reverse complement strand
TGATCACTTTAATCTGCTACAGTCGTCTCGCTAGTACGCTCTGCTTGGTAACCAGGTAATGCCCACCCTTCAACTATGCTTAGAGGGAAACCACTGGAAGCTTATTGCTTGTGTACATCTCGCAAATGTGTTTTGGGTTTCCACTGTCATCCAAAATCTTCGCAAACCAGAATCAGCAGAGGTTCATATACAAACTGCTACACAAATGATTCAGGGACATTAGTCCAATTTTTTACAATGCATGAAGGCTCTCCTTATTTCTGCCTGGTTGTTCTGTTTCTAGAAATCTAGTTTCTCTCTCCGCCTCCCTTCTCCATCCTTCTCTTTTTCTCTCCCCCTTTCTCCCTCCTTCCCCTTTCTCTCCATTTCTGCCCCCTCCCCACCCAGTAACCGGTGACTGCCTGGACCGCAGTTGTGTGGGATAAGTTTGCCAGGCCTTCCTCCCATGGAGAGGTGCCCTGTTGGCGAGGTGGGTTACACATTGGGCTGCCAAAGAGTTCGTAGTTTGAAACCACCGGCAATTCCATGGGAGAAAGACAAGGCTTTCTTTGCCAGTAAAGATTGACAGCCCCAGAACCCCCGGGGGCAGTTCTACTCTGTCCTATGGTCACTATGGGTCAGAATCAATTCAATGACAGTGACTTTAGTTCTTCGGCTTTCTCCTCTGCGTCTGTTGGGGGAATCTGAATAGCCAACCCTTTGCTTCTCAGCCAAGTGCTTAGGGGTTGCACCACCAGGGAAACTGAGCCTACAATTCTCCTGAAAAATCCAATTCATTAGGTAGATGAGAGGCATGGTCTTTTTAAGAGGTAAATAGTTTTTAAAAATCACTTTCATATAGTGGAAAAACCTGCTTTCTGTTCATTTTCTCTCTATTAAAAGTATCCAAACCACTCATTGATTCCTATAAAGAGAAAGCGAGGGGGAAAAGTTCAAGTACAAATTGAATAAGGATTTAAAGGTTTATTATATTAGCGCTATAATTCAAACAGGCTTTGGGAAGAACTGTTGTCTAATTAGTCATTATAATCAGGTATCCATGGGACTACGTTTTAATGCTTAGAGTAGACAACCAAGTAGTCATGTCTAGGGCAGTCTGCGCAATGGCTGCTATCAAGTGCCTTTGCTTCCTAGACTCTAATATAGCCCTAGTGGCACACTAGTTAAACGCTTGGTTGCTAACCCAAAGGCCAAGGGTTTGAACCTGCCAGCCACTCCGTGGGAGAAAGATGAGGCTCTCTGATGCAGTGAAGGTTCACAATCTTAGAAACCCTAAGTTCTACTCTGTCTTAAAGGGCCACCATGGGTTAGGATTGACTCCATGGCAGTGGATTTGGTTAGATCCTCATTTTACAGTGAAACCGAGTCTCCGAACAGTGAAGGGGCTTTTTAAGGGTTGAATAGATGAGCTCAGATTCAAATTGGCAAGAGCAACCGGATGTGAAGTTCCTTCTTTTACTAAAAACCAACAATACTATTTTATTGTGTTTTGTGTTGGTTTACAACACAGACGTTCTCATTCAACAAATTTCTCTTCAAATTGCTCCATGACATAGGTTAGCCTCACTCCTGTGTGTCTATTCCTCTAGCCTCCCCCTCTCTCACAGTCTCACCTTTGTTTTAAAGTAATTGGGGACCCATTTTCTCCAGTCGGTGATTTTTTTTTAAAGGAGCACAGTGTGGACAGGCGATATTCATTATTTTTAAAGGCTTAAGTCCAAGGTTTGAGGAGGATCTCAGGGTCAAAGTCCCTGAGGAGGACTCTCCTCCAGCCTCACCCAGTCCATGGGCTCTGGTTTGTATTTATTTGATGTCTTTTGGCTTGAGTTTTGTTGTTTAAGGACTCAGAGATTCTGTTCTCATATCCTATCAGAGCCAAAATTAAACTCACTGCCATCAGTGGATGCCCACGCAGAGGACAGGGAAGAACTGGCCCTGGGAGTTTCCGAGACTGTGACTATTTACAGGAGTAGAAAGCCCAGTCTTCTTCCATAGGAGAGGCGAGTGGTTTCAAACTGCTGGTCTTGTGGATGGCAGCCCCACTGGTAACCAGACTCAAATCCATCAGTAGGGCTCCTTTGGAGCCCATCTATGGGGATGATCAGAGCGGGCTGTAGTGGTAGTGGGGCATCATCTAGTTCTACTGCTCTCCAGGTAGATGGTGCATGTACTGGTTCCACACTGGACTGCTAATTGCAAGGTCAGCAGTTCTAAACCACCGGAGCTCCACAGGAGAAAGATGAGGCTGTTGACTCTCATAAAGTGTTACAGTCTCAGAAACCCACAGGGGAATTTCTACCCTGTCCTATAGGGTCACCATGAGTCAGCATCGACTTGAAGGCCCTGAGTTTGTTTGCCCTGTAGGCCAGCCTCTTCATGAATGTGTTTCCTAAGACCAGGGATCCACGTTTGTGACGCAATTTACGTGAAATTAGGTAGTATGCATTATATGTAGTGGTGATTTCATCCATAAGTTCCTATCAGGTGTTCGATGTCAGTATCTGAGGTCAGTTCAGTGCGGGTGGATCCCAGCCTAGTCACTCCTGAGTTACAGACGTCAACTGAAGCCACTCAAGGACTCCAGCAGACACCTGCTCTTGGAAGAGGCTGACTGAAGGCCCTGCTGGGATCCCGATTGGGACTTGGGGCCTCCAGGACTGTGAGAAGGTCCCCCACCTGGCCTATGTTTTACCTGCTTCACTGCAGACAGGTCACAGCTGCACCAGGTAAGGAAGATGACCCTTTAAAGATGCGGGCCACCTCAGCTATGCTGAGTGACTCCAGGGACAAGCTCCTTGCAGGCTGTGACCAGAGGCTGTCCAGGGAGTGGAGGGAGGCCACGTTTCTGACTAACAGTTGTTAAGTGCAGGGGCAGCTTGGGTCTCTTTCTCTTTCCTTCCCCTTTTTCTCACTTTATTGGATGAAACTCACACAAGAAGAACCATTTAGTATCACTTATTAGACTGAAGAATTCCTGATGGTGCAGTGATTAAGCATAGGTCTGTCAACCCAAAGGTCAGTGGTTCAAACCCACAAACCACCTCTTGGAAGAAGGATGAGACTGTCAGCTTCCCTCAAGAATTCCAGTCTCAGAAAACCACAGGGGCAGTTCTACTCTGCCCTGGAGAGTTGCTGAGAGTCAGAATCGATTCCATGGCTGTGAGTTGGTACTGTACAGCCACCTCCTCTATCTAATGCCAAAGTATTTCCATCACCCGAAAGAAGAGTTACACCCATTAGCAGTCCTCGTACTCTAACCCCACCCTGAGCCCCTGGCAACCACTCCACCTGCTTTCCACCTATGGATTTCCCTGCTCTGGTCTGGCCTCTAAAGAGGCTCACAAGTATATGGTGCTTCCTGCCTGGTTTCTTTCACTTAGCTTGAGTCTCTAGCTTCATCCATGAGGCAGCAGGCATTTTTTTCATTGCTGAATAATATTCCATCGTGTAGACATACCACATTTAGTCTATCCATTAGTGGGCATTTGGGCTGTTTCCACCTGTTGGCTAGAAGGGAGGAGGGAGGCAGAGACAAAGAGTTGGCTGTGGGGGGGAGCGGGGGGAGGAGGAAGAACACGAGACAGAAGAGGGGGAGAGAGAAGAGGATGGGGAGAAAGAAGGGGGGTTGGGGAGTGAGAAAGGAAGAAGTGAGATGGGCTAGAGATGGAGGGGAGAGGAAGAGGCCTGAGAAAGAGAAGAGATGAAAGGATGAGGGAAGGGAAAGAGGAGACTGGAGGGAGGGAGGCCAGGCGGCGGGACTACCTTAGATGAGCCCTGTGTTTTATGCATTTGCCAGCAGCCACGTCTCTCAGAGATGAAACCTGGCCCCTTTGAACGATTTCCTCCAAGCTGGGCCAGCACGGGCGGGCGGAGGCGGGCGACAGGACACAGCACATTTATTGATTCCAAATGGGCTCCCGTGAGAACCCATCAGAATGATTTTCAGGATTCAATTGAATTGACTCGCTCTTCAAATTAAATTCTTTCATGGTTGCTCAGCACCAGTACGCTCACCAGAGTCTATCCTGGGGGACCTCCAATTCCCAATTAATGTGCAGGCCTTGAGCGGTCCACACCGAAGCAGGAGGCAGCTTCAAGGAAATGAAGGAGGGGAGCAGGGTCATCTGTGCAGGGAGCACCAAGATGGGTCCCTTGTTCCAAGAAGCGGGCTTCTCTTTGCAGCTGGTTACATCATGTGATCCCACTGAGAAACAGAACTGGGGCGACCTGCGTCTTGACAGGCAGCAGTCTCCCAGGGGAGAGTGGGAAGGAGGCTGCTCCCCACCTTGATCACCTGGCATTCTTGCTTTTGCTTCAATCAAGGTGCAATGGGATGGATAGCCTGGAGGAGGTTATGTCGTGGGGCTGCTTTGAAACCAAGGCAACAGGAGAGAGCTGGAGGCGGGACCCAGGTCGTGAGGGGGTGAGGTCCCTTTGGGAAACAGCATCCCAGCCCGGGGCTTTTGTGCGCTGTACTGTTGGGCAGTTCCATCACTGGTGAGGAAACTGAGGCCAACACTGGCCACACATGTTAGTGAGGACATGGCATGGCAGAAATTGAACTCAGGGACATTGATCCCCTGTTCTGCACAGGCTATGCAATGGGACGGTTAAAAACCCCACTCCGGAACCAACTGCCTGTGCTTGAATCCTTACTCTTCTGCCTCCTGGGTGTGTGATGTTGAGGCACCATCTCTGTGCCTCAGCCTCCCCTCTGTGAAATGGAGATCAAAACTCTACCCAATTGGCAGGGTGGGGAAGAGCGAAAGAGTCTTGGGAGACTCAGGTCTGATTCCTGGCCAATGTACTTCCTGGGCAGCACCCTCACCTCCCTGCCAGCAGAGGCATGTGCATTGCTCAGGTTTCCGTAGAGCTTTCAAACTAAGCTGAACGAGGACGAAAGGCCTGTCGACCTATTTCTAAAAGTCAACCAATGTAAATGTTAGGGATCACAATCGTTCAGTCTGCTGTGATCATGGGCAGGAGGCAGGACCAGGCAGCATCTCGCTCCGTTGAGTAGGGCGTCGTCAGGAGTCACTGAGAGCGGTGACTGTTTGTTACGTCAGTGTTAGGAGGCGTTTGGTCACACCGTGCAGCGTCCACTGCAACACAGGAGCCTGAGTGTTGTGTGCTGGGGATTGTGGGTTGGAGGAAGAGAGCAGGAAGTCTCAGCTGGGCTGGATTATGTTGGTAGGTAGTTGTCAGACTGCACCTCAAATATTCTCTGCGCAGGCTCCCCACAAGACCGTCTTGACTTGTTCTTGCAGCCCCTTACGGCTTCTAAGAGACTGTTCATTTGAGTCAGGTGGGCCTGTGAACAGGCCTCATGGTACCAGGTCAGACGCTGGCCCCTCTGCCGGTGACCAGGTCCGTGAGCGTGCAGAGAAAGTGGCATGTGCTATCTGAAGCCCCATCAATCAGAGTAGGGGCGATGGGTGTGAGAGAAGGGTGGCTGGCTTTCACAAAATCAGCTCTTGTAAAGGACCACCAGGGCATCTCAGCAAACAGAGCTCACTCTGACCTAAACACTGAGCTGTGCCCAGAGGCCAAGTGGCCCAACCATCAGGAGCTCAAGCCCTGGGATCGAACAGACTGAAGTTCGAATTCCACAGCTCTGAGATCCGGGGGAAATCACATTCCCTCCCCTCAGTAATAACATTTAACACGATATTTAAAAACCCAAAGTCAAATGTTCTGAGTCCCTTCTGGCTCACAGCCACCCCACAGGCTGCAGATCAGAACCATTCTGCAGGACTGTCTTGGCTGTCACCTTCATGGAAGAGGGTGTTATTGCAGTGATTTTTGATAATGATGAAAATGAGGAATAAACCATTTGCATTGTCAGGGACTTTTCCCAACGTGTGTCCCATCATCACTTTCTTCTAGCCTAGCAGGTCTAACCAAAGTCGGCATGGTCTCCAGAGCCATCAACGCACAGTCTCGTGGCCAGGAAACCTGTCCAGGTATGTTATGAGGAAGGGAGCATCCTTTCTCTCAGAGGAATTCTGGGTGTCAGGGCTTGGCTCTGTCACCAGAACTCGTCACCTTCTCCCGGGGAGGTTCGCTACAGACAAGTGTTTCAAAAGGCACTGAAAGCTGTGTCAGTGTGGGACAACTCACCTGAAGTTTATGTGCCCTTCTTGCTGTGGCTCATAGGAAGCTCAAAGTCAACAGTGGATCCTCCTCCTTGCTAGTCCTCACTAAGCTTGGACTCTTTCGTCCCTAGAGGGCTTTGTATCCATTGTATCTCTTTGCTTGGAATCACTTCTCACTGATGGCCAGGGGGCTTTTTCTCACCTCACCAGATGCCTATCACCTTCGAAACCACCCACCCTACCTTAATTCACCCTCAGTTCCCTCCCAGACATTCTCGCATCCTTTACCTGCTTCATAAGATGGAGGGAAATCCCAACCATAGCCATACCTCAGCCTGGTCACAAGAGGACCCGCATGTGACTCTGTAACGATTTTCACAAAATATTATGGCAAAGTTATCAAGAGACTTAAAAATATCCATCCCCTGTGGTTCAATCATTAAACTCCTACGAGTAGCCTAAAAAAAGAATATGCACTACCAACAATGGTGGACAAGAACATTGACCTAGAGAGCATTTACAGAAGTGAACACTGGAAATAACTTAAATATCTAACCAGAAATATATATATATATATGCCACTGACTCAACTCTGACCCTGTGTGCTCTAGAGATTGACAATGGCTGATTTCTTTAGAAGTAGATTGCCAGTCCTTTCTTCTGCAGTACCTCCAGGTAAACTTAAACCTCCAGTCTGTAGGCTAGTAGCCTCACACATTGATTGCTGGCACTGTGCAGGGAGTCATCGGCCCACCTACCCATACGGGAGTGCATTAAAATGTTCTTGAACATCAGGATGCTGGAAGAGATTGTAGGCATGGTTTTTAATACTGTGGAAATGCCATTAGATTGAGAAAATACATCTGGACATTAATCTTTGTTGTATTTGGTGTTGGGTGCCAGTGAATTGATTTTGACTCAGAGTGACTTGCGTGACAAACTAGAGAATCCTTTAAGGTTTCCTCGGCAGTAATCCTCCTGGGAGCAGCTTGGCTGTGTTCCTCCTGACGGGATGCTGGGTGGGCTTGATCTGCCAACCTTTCCATTAGCGCTGAGTACTTAACCATCGCACCCTCTGGGCTCCTGTAAGTCTTCACCACTAGCAGAATTATGGCAACTATCCTCTTTATTGTTTCTTAAAGGTTTCTTATGATTCTTTTTCCCTCGACCATGCACTGGGCTTGCTGTTGGGCGCCACCAAGCTGGTTCCCGCTCCGAGTGAACCCACGCACAGCCGAAGGAAAAGCTGCCCGTCCTGCTCCATCTTCACAATGGTTATGCTGGAGCCCATTATACAAGCCCCAGTGTCAATTCACTTCGTTGAGGGTCTTCCTCTTTGTCATCGGCCCCTACTTTACCTAGCACAATGTCTTTTGTCGAGGTGTAGTGGTTACCTAATGCATTACTGGCCATAAGGTTGGCAGTTCCAAACCACCAGAGACTCTGAGGGGGAGAGGTGAGGCTTTCTACTCCTATGAAGAGCTAGTCTTGGAACCCACAGGGGCAGACTCCCGGTCCCGTCGTCTCTAAGAGTTGGCAATGACTCGATGGCAGTGAGTTTGGTTTGTTTTATTGGAACAGCCTCTCCTGATCACATGCCCCAAGTACATGAGACAAAGTCTTGCCATCTCACTGTAATCCATAAGAAGGACCTTTTTAAGATCCACACTAAGCAAGAGCAGCCACATTCTCGGCATTTCTGGACACACAGGGGAAGGGGTTTGCCTGCTTTTCTCCCTGTGTGCAGTTCAGAAAACAGCAGGCACAGTAAGTAACAGCCTCCATATAACACGAAGGGGTAAATATTGCCAGGATCCGTTACATCAAGTGCTAAAAAAATATCACTTGAGGATGTAACCACTTATTTTCCCACCTTCAGAAATCCCAGCTTTGCTTTCTGCCAGAAAGATGGAGGGTGGGGGATTTTGCAGAGAAAACAAAACAAAACAAAATGCTTACATCTTTTCTTTCCAATCGACAGAGGAAGAGATGGGGCTGATGATGGAGGACATGTTGCGGGGAAGAAAAGAAGAGTGTTTTCTGCCACCGCTGCTGTGCGCACACTAAGAGAGAACTCTGCAGCTCGCCAGCGACAACGGGATGGCCCCGCCGAAATCCAACACGTGTCTCTGTTAAGTCAATTCCCACTGGGGTGGCACCCTGTGGTACAGGATAGGATGCGCCCCATTGGGGTTTCCTTAGCTGTAATCACTACAGACGCAGATTGGAGATCACCAGTGAGTGGATCTGAACCACCAACCTTTTGATCAGCGGTGGAGAGCAGATCATTTGCACCACCCAGGGACTGAAGACAGGAGAGGGGACGATGCAAAACTTAAGATTGGCAAGGATGCTGACAACACCCCACCCCTTCTCTAACAGAAACCCACAAAGTCTGATAAACCTGGAGAGAAACAGACTCATGCCAGGAGGACTTGCCTGGTAACTTCAGGCAATTCAAGGCAGAGCTTCAGTAGAACAAGAGACAAGTCCTTCCAAATCCACTGCCCTTTCCTCAGCATTCTCTCACGTTCTCTCTGGCACTGCAGGCATTGCTTCTCCTTCGATGCAGGCGGTGGTAAATCTTTCATCCCTATTTCTCACATCTTCTTGCCTTCCTCTGCAAGTTAAGCCACACTCACCGAGCATCTGAGACGTCTCTCATCCACCATGCCACGGGGAGCCACGGTAAGTGCATGGGCTCCCGCTGGCCATAGCTGATCTGCAGCCTGACGTGGAGGGTCTCTGGCTGGGGCTCCAGGTCTGGTTTCCAATGCCCGCTAAAGCCTGGCCAATGTCAGGCAGTGCCTACTGATACCCTGGGCCCCTGTCAGTTCAGGAGAATCAGCAAGCATATCACAGCGAGGACACTGCTGGGAGCTGATGGATTGAGTTTGGAGTTTTGATTGAGTTTAATACTTTTCCTGACGGCTTGAAGGCTGCAGTGATGGGCAGCTTCCCAGTGGATAAAGTTCTCGTGATCTGGCTGGGTTAGAGATGAAGCTTCAACTGGTGGGCCTCAGTCAAATTCAGTTCATTCATGTATTTTCTTCGGCCTGTTCAATGCTTTTTCTTCTCCTTCTTTTTTTTTTTCAATGTTTTTTCTTTAGTTGGCATTACTTGTCAAGATTTAAAGCTTCCATGATTCCATTCGAGGGTCTACATTTCAGGTTTGGTTTGGTTTTCAAAAATAGAGATTTTGTTACACAGTGTCACGGTTCAGTGTTTGAACACTGGAACCAAAAGTCCAGGTTTAAAATGTCAAGGTTGCCACCCACCATTTGTGTGACTGGGGCGGATTACCTAACCTCTCTGAGCCCAAATCCCTCATCAACACATTGAGAATAACAAAAACAGCACCCACACCTCAGATGACTGTTTGTCTGATGATTAAAGTGTGCCTGCACCAAGCCACGGCCTTCCTTTTCAACTGCCTCATCCATGTGACGGCTGGACAATGAACACAGCAGACGATGGAAGAATCGGTACTTTTGAATTATGATATTAGCAAGAATATTAAACAGACCGTAGACTGCCAGAACAATGACCCGTTCAACAGTAAAAGCTGTAGCCGTGGAGTTGATTCTGGCTCCTCGTGGCCCCCCTCTAGAGCAGCGGAGAACTGTCCCATTGGGCTGGAGGAGCTGGTGGGTTCAATCTGTCAACCTTTTGGATAGCAACCAAGTGCTTACACGCTACGCCGCCAGGGCTCCTCGAAATCACATAGAAATATTACTAGAATGGACCTTCAAATCAAGGCACACACAACTTCCTTTTGTTTACTTTGGACACACCCTGATGAAAGACCCCTCAGTAGCGAGGGACATCATTTCTGGTAAAGTAGAAGGTCAACAAAAACTACTAACAAGGAGTGCAAGAAGGAAGGAAATGCGCTAGATGTGATGATTGTGCGACTCTTTTTAATACGACCTACCTATTGCAGTGTATGATATGTGCATCGGACGTCAACAAGACTATTTCATTACATTTGACCTAGGGAAAAAAAACGCTATCTTCTTCTTAGTTGGCTCTTGAGTTTTCACTTTTCTCATAAATGGTTGACGATTTTACTGCTGTTAAAATAATAAGAGCCTTGAGGAAACGTTCAGTGAAATGGATGGCCACAGTAGCCACAGCAGTAGGTTCAACCATCCAAGAGTCTCAAAGATGCGGGAAGGGCTGGGCATCATTCTGATATCCACAAGGTCACCAAGGGGCCAACTTGACAGCAGTGGTCAGCAAAGACAACGTGCTTGTTGTGAGCACTTTTAGAACACACTGCCCACCATATACAGATGGCAGAAGAGTTACTGAAGTAGAGTTGGTTATTCATAGTACATAGGTCCTACATCCACACAGAACAGTCATCCTCCGTCCTTATCTCATTATGTTTCCCACCTAATTTGAGGCAGTCACTCAGCTGCCTGGCCTCCCTATTTGAGTTACAGAACTGACAACAGCAGCGTTTCACAAAAGAGGAGGTATACCTCAGGTATTTGCCCAAGGTGACTTCTCCAGTACTGCGCCTCGACCCTTCTAAACTGTGTGACAATAGCTGCTTGTGAGAACCTCTCCCCACCCCACTTGTGTTTCTTTCTGTCCCAGCAGCACCAAGGAACTAAGACAGTCATTGTCGGCAATAACTTGTATCCCATTTTACCAGCCTGGCCACCCTTTTTGATCTTGTGGAATATCCAAGACCATTTGGCATTTGTTGGCCTCTTTGAGTTTTCCAGGAAACACGGTGGCTCAACTCAGCAAGAGAAAGAGCAATGTGGGGCGAGGAATAAGGAAGCCAGCCCTGGGGTTCTTGGCTGTGACTTTTTCTTGAAAACAGGTAGCTGTTTTCCTTCTCTGGACCTCAGAGACCAGTACTGGATTTTCTGCTAAAATGAGCAAGCACCTTATCCTTTTTCCAGGAGATGACAGTCGGAGCCCACCTTTAGTTTTCTGCTCATTTAACCCATTCGACAGAACCCAGAGGCTCTGGTTTCTCCTCTTCCTTCATAGCACCAGGCAAAGCAAAAGAAATCTCCAAAGTTGAGGGTGAAGCTAGGGAACACCATTCAAGCTACAAAATGGGCAAAAAGGGGAAAGTTACTTTGAATTGAAGTGGGTCATAAAGTTACTCAAATTGAAGTGGGTCATAAAGCCCAAGGGACTAAGTGAAATTTCAATAGAACTCAGGATCAGAACTAGTCAATGCTGTCCCCACTGTTAGTGCAAAATGTTAGCATTCTTGACTGCTAAACCAAAGGCAAGAAGTCTGAATCCACCAGAGGTGCCTCAGAAGCTAGGCTGGCGATCTACCGAAAAATCAGCTATAACATGGTGCACCACTGAGGGACTCTGTTTTAAGGGCACTCTGATGGTTGGTTAGGCCCCACCAAACTCTAGTATGAGCCCTAGTTCATTTAACGGGTGGCACGTTCCAAGACCTCATGCCCAAATAAGGTCAGGTTAACAAGTATCAGGGCTTAGATCTTCAACATCCCTTTGTGAGGGATCCAGTTTAACCCGTGGTGGCAGCCCCCTTTTTGTTCTAATAGTCCCTGATGGCACGTCTGCCCAGCTCTTTAGTCACAGCAGGATCTCAGGGATTGTACTGTGACAGGCTGGTAGCCAGCAAGGGGGAGGCAGAGAGGGGGTTGCATTTCATTCTGTCAGCTCCCTTCTTCTAAAGGGTAACATTGTCACTCACAGCTTATCTTGCTGTGAACTTTCCTTAATGGGTTAGTTGGATTCTAGCTCAGATTAATCATCCTAAGCAACACGACAAGCTCATCACTAATTAATTGGCAGTGACACAAGACACGACACCTCCCTCCCTGGTGCAGAAGGCGGTTTCTAAATCAGCCGCCGAGGTCCTAACCAGGGTGCACCATTTCTTTTTGCGTGTGTGTTTCTTGGCCAAGGGCACAGGTGGAGTCCCACCATAGAGAAGAACTGCAAGAGAAGAACTCAATTCAGGGAAGTGTGGTTCTGTTTACATATTTGTTCCTAAACCTGAAGTGCTGGAGAGAAGGCTTCTGCTCTGGATGTCTTTTGTAAATGAAAATGTTTGCCTGTCATAATGTTCCATAGAAAACCAATATTATTGCTACAAAGGCAACCCTAGAGAAGTGGAAATTTGGTCATCGGAAAGAGGCTCTGCATTTTCCTTTTCAGCAGATGTTCTTGTACTCTGAGAGATTTATTCACACCCACATATGTGCACACCACCTCATCTATGCTCACAGTAGGATCTCTAATGCATAGAAGAATAAATGTTTACCGCTTGAGTTCATGAATGAATCTCTTAGGTGTCATCAAGTCGATATCAACTCACATTGACACCACGTGTGCAGAGGAGAACTGTGCTGCACACGGTTTTCAAGGCTGGGCCCTTTCAGAAGCAAACCGCCATGCTTGTTTCCCAGGGAGTCTCTGGGTGGGTTCAAAAGATCAACATTTTGTCTATTAATTGATCCAGTCCATCTCACGCTCTCCTAATTCCTCGAGTCATAGTATCCTTGCTTTCATCTCCACATCAGGGATTTCAGTGCTAGGCTTCTTTCCATATTATAAGGGGCATAAACTTAAGCTAGCTAAGCCAAAGGAGGGAATTTCTAGTTCGTGGGGGTGCTGGTGTAGCTCACAATGAGCAAAGCAAAAGATCTGAGACTGCGCGCTTGAAGATTTGTCTTGAAACTCAATGCTGCCAGAAACCAACCAACCAACCAACCAACCATCGTCTCTCAATATCTGCGCCAATTAATCACTCCTCTACTCCGCTTCATTTCTCTTTGTTGACCGTATCTCCTTTTGCTAAAGATGAATTTGTTTCTGTAACTGAAGATGTCATCTGGTATCTCCAGGGTTACATCTTTCTAGTATCCTGACTCTAAGAACAACAAGAGAACAACCTCCAGAAGTTGTCCCACAAGGTCCAGAAATAGAAGGGCCAGAGAAGGAAGGCATAGGTTAGCCTGCTTTGAGATATTTGCCAAGTTATGAGCTAAACATCTGGCTCCAGTCATTGCTAATGAGTCAGCTTTGACCCTCCTCAACCCGATGTGTGTCAGAGTAGAACTGCTCCCCATAGGAATTTCAATGGCTGAGTTTTAAAAGAAGATTGCCATCTAGGTTTTTCTTCTCTTTTCAACTCGGGATGGACTTGACATTCCAACCCTTTGGCTAGCAGCCACATACGTTAAACATTTACATAACTCAGGATCTCCAAAAAGTTGTCGATTGATTATATAAAGTCCTCTAACTTCACTTAGGGTGAGAGGAGGATGTGGCCATGTGATGAATATCTAAAAGACCCACGTACTTACAGGAGAAAGAGAATGGGAAACCATGGGAAAGTTTAGAACAAGTTGAACTTGTCAGTTTAATCTTCATTTACCCACTTGCAGCTGAGAAGCTGGAGCAGCTGGCCTTGGGTTGGAGGAAAACGCATTCAAACCCTGTGATGTGCTTGACAGATATGAAGAGGACTAAAAGCATTTACTGTGAAGAGCAAAGACTATAGCCTACAGTACTCATTATACCTCAACATAAAGAAAATCAAAATTCTCACAACTCGAACAATAAGTAACATCATAATAAGCCTCCAAAATGTGGAAGTTGTCAAGCAATTAATTTTATTTAGATGGCAGGAGTAGCAGTCGAGAAATCGAATGCTGTATTGCATTGGGCAGATCTGCTGCAAACGTCTTCGTTAGTGTGGTACAGAGCAAAGATGTCACTTTGAAGACAAAAGTGCACCTGATTGACGGCAAGACATTGTCAAGCACCCCTATGCACGTGAAAGTTAGACAATGAGCAAGCAAGACTGAAGCAGAATCGATGGCTTTGAATCATGGTGTCGGAAAAGAATATTGACCATGGAGCAGAAGGATGAACAAATCTAACCTGGGAGAAGTATAGCAGAATGCTCCTTAGAAGTGAGGAGGGCAAGACTCTGTCTCACCTACTTTGGATATGTTACCAGGAGGGACCATTCTCTGGATATGGAAATCGTGTTTGGGAAACTAAGAGTCAACAAGAAAGAGGAAGGCTCCCGATGAGCTAGACTGACACAGTGGCTGCGACAATGGGCTTGATCATGGCAAGTATTGTGGGGCTGTGGCAGACAGGGCCGTCTTGTTTATTGTGGTACACAGGACTGTGTGAGTCAGAACCAAGTGAATGGCGCCAACAACAACCAGCACGAACTCAAGGAGCCTTGGTGGGTCATCGGTTAAGTGTTCAGTGAGATATAGGTGGTTCGAACTTATCTCAACAAGGGAAGATGTGACCATCTATTGTCCTAGTGATCCCAGCCTTAGGAACCCACTGGGGCAGTCTACAGTGGCCGACAGGCTTGCTATGAATTGGACTCAGCTGCAGTGGGTTTCGTTTTGGTTTGCCATTAATTCGCTAATTCTCTCTGAAATACTCTTTCATTGGCCTAGAAGATACCACTTTCTTCTAGTTTTCAATTATTTTTCTGACCATTTATGCTCTCTTCTTGATTTTCACCTAGTCTCGTGCTTTCAATTATCATTATTTCTTGAACTTCCTGGATATAATCTTCAGCTCAGATATACCACGTGCGCTGTCTAGAAACACATCCTGCTATCCCAAACCACAGTACTCTACATGCAGCTGTCCCCGGTGAATGAACTCATGTCTATCTGCAACTCACACACTCCCTCTCTGCAAATGGACTCTTGCCCACCCACGAGCCACGTCGGAAATTGGAGCAATGTCAACAGTGATCCATCCTTCTCCCTCACCCCTAATTTTCACCAGTAACACCTGCAACATAAGCTTCACTTTCACGCCTAACATCTTGGCCATCATTTCTCAGCTGGATTTCCACAACACACTCCTAAATGGTCTCCATCCCTTCACTCCCACCCTCAGTAACCTGGTTGCTACACTACTGTCAAAACTTCATTGCTTGAAACAGCAAAACTGAAAGACCCCCTCACATGCTGGCTCCACTTACCTTTCCAGCATCCTTACTCTTTATCCTCTTCCACTCTATTGCAGCCCCAAGAATCTACTTGCAGTTCTCTTGGACCATATCAGGCTCACTAGTGTTTCAGAATTTATTTTCTCTGGACAATCCTCTCCAATGCTCTTTATTTGGTTAACTCTGACTGGTCCTTCTGGCTTCAAGCTTAGATGCCCTTCCTCTGGAGTTAGCGTCCCACCCCCACTCACACATTTAGGGAGGCTTTTATGGGATCTCATGGCATCTTGTTATTACTTCAACCGTGAGACCACTTGCCAGTATTATAAACAATTTGCCTACTATTGCCTCTTCTCTTGGTTGGGAGCTCGCTATGGGTAGAAGTAGTGTTTTGTATCTTGTTCATTGTCATGAATACTTAATTAATACTTGTTTAATGGCTAGGTCAAGTCATGAGTTTTAATTTTACTCTCCAATAATATAAACCCAAAAGTCCCACTGTTACCCTATCTATTCTGACTCATGCAGATCCCACGGGGCAGGGCAGAACTGCCTCTGTGGGTTTCTGAGACCGTAGCTCTTTCCGGGAACAGAAGCCTCATCTTTCTCCGGAGGAGCAGCCAGTCATTGCAATCTGCTGAGCTCATGCTTAGCAGTTCAGCATGTAACCTGGTACCCCCACTCCCACCCCCAGGGCTGCTCCTTCCACTTATAGAGGAACAACAATCCATGCCAGTAGAGCCAGCTCAACCATATAAAAGGACAAAAGAAAACAAAGCACAGTTCCACCTTTAACAAAAGCCTATTTGTAGGGTTTTAAGAAGTGCCTTTTTTTAAAACTTTACACACAAGTTCAAGAAGCTTATTTGGGTCCTCTTTAAAATCTGTTCTGTCCATCCATCGGTGTTTGCCGGGCTGGAATACTGTCCGTCTGAGAATGAAGATCTCTTTTTGTCAACAATTGTCCTTTAGTGACAAGCCTACATCAAAACTCTGGTCTGGACTTTGCAAATGGCTTGTTTCTTCACTTCACTCTTTTCCCTAATAGAGGTTTGTTTCCCAATTGCTATGTAATAAGCAAATATTCACTGTTGTCTTTTACCATGAAATGTGACGCACTCCTATAGACTTGCCTGTTGGTAGGTGGGCTGCTGACTACGAGGTTAACTAGTGTGGATTATATTTAATGGCCAAGATAATGTCTAGATACAGTGATTATTGAAAAATTTAAAAACAAAAGCAACCACTGCCGTCAAGTTGACTGACTCATCGAGACCCCAAGGATGGAAGAGTAGAAATGCTCCACAGGATGTTCTTGGCTATGGTTTTACATAACAGCAGGTCACCAGACCTTTCTTCTGCAGCACCACTGAATGGCTTCTAAGGCAGGTTATCTTTAACTTAAGAATCAAATGCCAACAGTTTTGAGTGCCCAGAAATGTTGCTAAAAAATAGGTATAGAATTGTAAATGGCGACTCCTGGTATAAAATGCATTAAGTAAATGAAAGGAAAAGTACCACAAGATACTATAACCCACTGCCATCCCGTCAACTCCAACTCATGGCAACCCCATAGGACGAGTGGAACTGTCTCTTAGGTGTGCTAAGAGCAGAAAAGGGCACCTTTCTCCTGAGGAGTGGCTGCTGGGTTTAAATCACTATCTTTGAAGTTAGCAGCTCACTAAGCCACCAGATCTCCTTCCAACATACTATAGTGGACATCAAAGCCTCAGAAATATTTATAATGTTGCCACATTGACATGAAAAACTATAAGAACTGCATGACAATATTGATAGATGCAGAAAAAGCATTCGACAACATCCAACACCAATTCCTGTTTAAGACACTTGAGAAGATAGGAATGGGAGGTAAATTCCTCAAGACAATACAAGCTATATATGAAAAACCAACAGCCAACGTGGTAGTCAATGGAGAAAAAACAAACACAATCTCATGGAAAAAGGGGACCAGACAAGGATGCCCCTTGGCCTACTCTTATTTAGTATCATGCTGGAAATTTTAGCTAACAGCATAAGGCAAAGAAAAGACATCAAAGGTATTCATCTGGGGAAGGAAGAGGTGAAACTATCGTTATTTGCAGATGATATGATTTTATATATGGAAAATCCCAAAAGCTCCACAAGGGGAACACGGGAAGCAATAGAG